>NC_137031.1:47686195-48026195 GCF_032717465.1 Coenobita brevimanus | reverse complement strand
TGAGAGCTCATATAGTCCGATCTAAGGGCATGGCTGTGACCTTCACACACGCACACACCCGTCCCCTTGCTCAAGGGGGACAGTAACCGCCCACTTCGTCAGTGAAACTTTTCGCAACCTGAGCGAGGCGCGAACTCCCATCCACCAGTTGGCAAGCGAGAGTGTTATCACTGCACCAGCGAGCGGTGTGTGTGTGTGTGTGTGTGTGTGTGTGTGTGTGTGTGTGTGTGTGTGTGTGGATGTGGGTGGGTGGATGCATGTGTTGTGTGTGGAGGGTGGGGGTGAATGGTTTGATGTGGTTGCTGTGTGTGTGTGTGTGTGTGTGTGTGTGTGTGTGTGGATGTTTTGTGTTCGGGGGGGTGGGGGGGGGTGTACAGATTGATGTGGTAGCAGTGTGTGTGTGTGTGTGTGTGTGTGTGTGTGTGTGTGTGTGTGTAGGTGAATGTGTTGTGTGGTGGGTGGGGGTGTATCGTTTGATGTGGTTGCAGTGTGTGTGTGTGTGTGTGTGTGTGTGTGTGTGTGTGTGTGTGTGTCCACATTGAATTCCATTTGCCATGTATTACTCCATTCATGAAGTTTATTTAATTCTTCTTGTAGCTCTTTACAAGAGTCTGTGTTAGTAATTCTCCTTTGTATTTTTGCATCATCTGCAAACATATTCAGATAGCTCTCATTTCCAGTGTTACTGTTTATATCATTTATATACACTAAAAACATGATTGGTGCCAGCACTGAACCCTGTGGTACTCCACTAGTCACTTCTTTCCATGATGAGTAGTTTCCTCTTAGTACTGTTCTCATTTCTCTTTTTATGAGAACATCTTGCATACAACAAAACAGTTTGCCTCGAATTCCTCCTTGATGGTACAGTTTCTATAAAAGTCTTTGGTGTAGTACTGTGTCAAAAGCTTTCTTGAAATCTAAATAGATACTGTCCACTCATCCTTCTCTTTCCTGTACTGTGTTTGTTACTCTGTCATAGTAGGTCAACAGATTAGTAACACATGATTTTCCTTTTCTGAAACCAAACTGTCTTTCTGTTATCATACTGTGTTCTTCTAGATGATTTACCCAAGCTTTTCTTTTATAAGCTTTTCTAATACCTTGCTTACAACACTTTTCAGTGATACTGGTCGGTAGTTGAGTGGATTTTGTCTATTTCTTTTCTTGAATAAGGGGACAATATTTGCTTTCTTCCAAATATCAGGTAGTTTACCTTGACTCAAGGATTTCTTGAAAATTAAAAATAATGGTTTACTTAACTCCTTTGCACATTCTCATAGTACCCAACATGAAATTTCATCAGGACCACTTGCTTTTCCTCTGTCTAATCTACTTAACTCCTCCTGTATTACTTTTTCTGCTATTTGTATGTCTGGTAGCATGTGTGGACATGCATGTTCCACATAGTCCCCTCAAAATTTTTTTCTTCTGTAAAAACTAATTGGAAATTCTTATTTAGTGCTTCACAAATATCTTTCTCTTGTGTATAAGTGATTCCCTCGTCCATAATGGATTGTATTATATCTTTTACTTTGGTTTTGATTCTGATGTAGCTGTAAAACAGCTTTGGTTGATCATTACTTTTATTTATTATATCCTCCTCAAACTGTTTTTGGGCTTCCCTCCTTATTCTTGTATAATCGTTTCTTGCCTGTTTGTAATTATTATATGCCCTTTCACTATTGTGTCTTCTGTGTGTGTGTGTGTGTGTGTGTGTGAATTCAGTATTAAATTTAATTAGCTGTAGGTTAGTACTTCAAAAGGTTATGAAAATGACAAATGCTTTGCAAATATAACTTTATATTTGAATAGTGAAATAAATAAGTACTTTGGTTAAGTTTAACTACCTAGTAACAGGGACATTCCAATTATCATAACATTCATTAATGAAAAATTTTACCTTAAATCTAACCTTTCCTTACTCTGATTTTTGAAAATGTTTGTACTGGACTATGAGGATAAAAAGGAAGCACTCGACTAGGAATAACACAGGGAAACACTCAAGATTTTTGCATCATTTATACTGGATAATGCAACAGAATGAAAAATATAAGACACAGAAAGAAAGTGTGTGAAGAAACTATCCACAAACAAGTTCCTAAGAACCAAAATATATACAGGATAAATATATACAACAACAATACATTGCAGGATGTACTTCCAAGGCAATTAACAATTTCCGTTTTAGCTAATAATTATCAGTACTGTACCTGGAAAGTAATCACAATCCTTTCCTCACCCTGTATGAAAGGCCTGCATTTATTATCCTTTATGGGGAAGGTGTCCCAAACTACTGGGTTAAAAGGAGAATCCAACACGTTATAATTAGTTTCAGGGTGAAAATTATCTTACAATATACAGAGGGAGCACAATGGTCCCTCCATACGACAAAGATCCCTTAAATGTCAAGCGCCAGATAAATTAACAAAATGGACAAGTATCTGCAGCTTTGTAATGAAAGACAACTGCAGCTATTGCTACATGTACTGAGCATGTATTTAAATTTGTTCACCCTGCTCTACGGTGGGAAAGGAGGTCCAGATGATGATGATGATGATGACTCTATAACAGAGATGACAGGCCACTAATAAAAAAATAAATAAATAAATAAATAATAATAATAATAATAATAATCTATCTATCTATTGCCAGACGCCCTAATCCCGTAAGGGGTGGCATTTGACTTTGAGTTATTGGTTTTACAGGGAGGGGTACTAACCCTCCAACAACCCGCTTGCTGACACGTAGGGAGCATGTATGGTTTGCCTATTTGGTTACCACCCAGCATTGTAAATGGTTTCTTGGCTTACAGGAAACCATTTGGCTTGTCACTCAATGTAAAGCCAACTGTAAAGGAAAGAAGAGCAATAAGAAGTTACAGGAAAAATGAGAGAAATAGGAAAAGAGGGCGGCAGGCACAGAAAACGAATGATAAAGGCTAAGGAAGAAGTAGGCAGAACTATATCAAGTGAGTGGATGATGGTTGCCACCACCTACCACCATAATAATAATAATAATAATAAAATTAATAAAAAAGGTATGCAAGAATATTCAAATCATCATACAGTACTGTACAATATCAAAGGCAAAAACTATATTCTAAGAGATTCAATGCTTGAATAATGCACAGGCGAAATACTAGGGGCCAATACAGAGAATTTCCTGTTCATCACAAGCCTTTACTTATACAACTCAAATTAAATTTTCTGAAAAATCATTCTCTAGGAATGTTATTTAACTCCCAATACTTTTACATGCACAGTCCCTGTATTTCAAACTTAAGTATCAATAATAAAAGTTTTTTACATATTATCTTTACAATTTTATAGCAAATATCTGTTTTCAGTGAAATTATGGTACCACAGCTGGAAGATCATTAACCCGTCACGTCCCGAGGTTTTACCACACCTCCGACATCCCCCAGTCCCGAGGTATTTTCGAAAAATTTTTTTTGGCTAAAACCTTCGCTTTTGGTGAGAAACATCGAAAATTCATAGAGAAATTGCTCACCTGAGGTTTAAAATACTTAATCCAGGTAGGAGTTCCTCCTTACCTGACTGGGTTTTCTAACATGCTGGCACCAAAGAAAACGAGTTCTATGGGAACTCATAAACGGTATATATTTATTTACTTGGTACGAATTTATATGTAGTATGAGAGTATATTGGTTTTCAAGCAGTAAAATAGGCATTATAAGCATTGTTTCACTCACTAACTAATCACCATTCATGACCTTTTTTTTCCCACATTACCTGATCATCATTTCTGACTGTTTCTTCCTGTAATGCTATGTAAACCTTGTCCTCCACATTGTCATCGATTGGGGAATCACTCTGGCCCTGAATGTCTTTATTGGCCAGGTCACTGGTAACAGGTGAATTGCAGAGACAATGGAGTGAGGGGGGGAGGGGGGAGGTTATGCGGTGTAAGGCATTGTCCCTGCTTGGCATCTTGTAAAGGAATAGAGGAAGGTGTCCCGTGTATACATACGAAAAATCATGTGCGAAAATTGAAAATTGTGCAAATTAGGGACCTTGCAATTGCACGACATACCGGTACATTGCCGGGACTGGCAAATGCAAATCGTTGCAACGTACCCATACGTCAACGGGACAGGGCGGGTTAACTAACATCTTCAAGCTGATGGTGCACCATCTCACCAGGGGCTGGGTGTTTATAAGTTCCTAAGCAAAATACTTCCAAATTGATAAACTGGAACAGATGACTCAGCTACTTTGTTCTACAAATGTTGCTCATGAATGAAAGTATTGGAGTGGCCACACACAATTTGCCTCCATGTCACCCTGTCCTATGCCGTCAAGGTGCCTATTCTCCAACTCACACTTTCCTCTCTCATATTCCTCTGTACCCCACACCTCTGTCTCATTATTGGTCTCCCCTACCCCTCTCCCTTCCCCTTCCACCCCACTCACACACACACTACTAAGAAAACAGAACAGATAAATAAATAAATACAGTTACATGCAGCAAACAACACATTGTTTTTAAACTAATTTTTTAAAGTTGTAAAGATAATTTAAGAAACCAAACACTTTAGCATCAACTGGTACTTTAGAGAATTTGAATATGATCTGTAATTCTTGCAGCCCCTCATCTTTAATGAACAGTATATATAGCTTTCATGTGGCTTCCCTTCTCAGTGGCCATTAACAACGATTATCTAGAATATGGAGAGGATGGAGGGTGAAAGACTGACGAAGAGACTGTATGTGAGTGAGGTGGAGGGGGGGAGAGGGAGGGGGAGGCTGAGGATGAGATGGAGGGATGGGGTGGAGAGGAATATGAGAGAGGGGGGTGTGAGTTGGGAGCAGGGCAGTAAAATGGTGGGGGACAGGGTGACGTGGAGGCGATTTATTTATGGCCACCCCGAACGGGATTGAGGCGTCTGGCAATAGATAGATAGATAGATCTAGAATACGATATTGTGTCTTGTGATTGCACAACTGTTGACAGTTCCCATGCATATGCACTGTCTTCTTTATTTACAGGTCCTATGGTGATGCAGAGGGACACCTTAAATGTGATGGCACCAATACAACGTGGCAGTTCTGCTGCCTGTTTATACAAATGCCCTTCAGCTCCTTCCCATTCCCCAATGGAGGATGATGGACTGCAAGAGAAGGGCAGCTTAAACCTGAAGTTAACTAGGTCACATCAAGATGAGCCAGGGACCAAGGTAACAACAACACAAAAGTCCTCTCCTACTTTCCTTATCTGCATACAGTACTGTGTTTCAGTTGCCAGGGACCATGGTAACAACAACACACAAGTCCTCTTCTACTTTCCTCATCTGTATACAGTACTGTGTTTCAGTTCCTCATTCAATCCCCCATGTCTTTTCTAGTCTTCATTCTCCACCTGTATCTTAGAATGTGTTTCCCCTCCTTTGCAGCCCTCTCTACCTCCAAGCCTCCCTTCTCTGTGTACGTGGTGTGGGAGGTCATTTTGGCTTGCGGTTGTTGAGGATGTGAAGGTACTTGCCACGGGTCATCTCCTTGGCCTCCTCCAAACCAAGCTGGTAAGCTACATTTTGAAGTTTCTTCACCTCCTCAATGATCTCCAGTGCTGTCAAGTGCCGGAACTCTGTCATCAACATGGACATGCCATCAGTGCATATGAAAATTTTTATGCATGATTCCAATGTGTCTTTACTAGCAGGTTTATGAGATACAGTAAAAAATCATACATCAATAGAACTTTTTCCAGAAAAAAGAAAGAAAAAGTTGGCATAATCAACTCTCATTTCAACATGCAGTAACTTTAATTATTCTTGTGAAAAAGAGAATATTTTAGTTTCCCAACTGATTCCAAGTGAGCTTTTCTTTTAATAATAATATGCTTAGCTCAGTACAGTTATCACAGCTATCAGTAGTGAATCTTGGTTTCTGTTCATACAGTTTCAAGTGGAATTTGGCATTTAGCAAAGGGTTCTCCATTTAAGGGATTTCGGATTTAAGGGACTCCATATTCTACCTGACAAACGGAAAGGACCATTCAAAAACGATACCGCATGTCTAGGTTAAACACATTAATATGTTTCTTTATACAGTACCCATAAAATAATATTCATAATGATATAAATATGTAAGATAAGTGAAACAATCATTGCATTTCATAATTAGATTGTCTTTATATGTGGTAAAACAATGGACGATTTCAAGTAAGGGACAAGTTGACTCCCCGTTTAGTGCCTTAAATTGAGGTTTAAGTGTATTCATCCTACGTTAGTACAGGGAGGTTTCAGGAAGGGATAAGGTTCTGTATATCAGATGTTCATCCTACAATGTTTTGTGGAAAGTTTCTAGAGAAGGGAAAGAAGTTGTATAATGCCTTCATGGATTTGGAGAATACATATGACACTGTGAATAGACAAGCAATGTGAAAAATATAAAAAATACAGGGAGTGCATGAGATGCTGTTGAATGCCATGAGTATGTAAGAAGGTACTAGGGCTGCAGTGCGTGTGGATGGTGAACTGAGTGAATTTATATATCTGAATGTTGGACTGAACCAGGGATGTGTCATGTGCCCATGGTTGTTCAATTTGTATATGCATGGAGTTATAAGAGATACAAGTAGGGTAGTGGATGTTGGGGTGGTGCCAAAGAGACAGGGCAGTGTTTGCTGTTGTTTGCAGATGATACCGTATTTTAGTGTGAAGACAAAGGGGAACCGCAAGGCTAGGTGAACAAGTTTGGGAGAGTGCGTAATAAACGTAGTCTAAAGGCAAATGTAGGAAAGAAGGAAGTTACAGTCTTTGAGAGAAATGAAGTCACTGAATGCACTGTGAGCCTGGACACTGAGGAAATGGAAAATCTGAGTGCATTTAAGTACTGTACTTGGGAAGTGTGATGAGTATGGATGAAAGTTTGGATGATGAAGTGCTTGAAAGGATACAACAGAGAAGAAAGGTTTCTGGTTCTTTGAAAGCAGCAATAAGAAATAAGGAAGTAAGCATGGAAGTAAAAAAGTTGCTGCACAACATTATAATCCCCATTAACTTATGGAAGTGAAGCCTGGACCTGTTGGAAGGATGCAAGTCAAGAGTGAGAGCAGTGGAAATATCTGGGCAAAGCATGTGGAGTTATATGGAGAGAGACAGACTGACAAATGAGGAAGTGGTGGAGAGTTGTGGTGCTGATGTGATAGTAAGCGTTAAGAGATATATACTGAGGTGATTTGGCCATGTGGAAAGGATGGAGAATGAGACTAACTAAGAGAGTGTATGTGAGTGAGATGGAGGAGGAGAACACAGATGAGATGGAAGGATGGAGTAGAGGAGGCGTAAGTTGAGGGGACAGCAGCAAAATGGCAGGGGACAGGGCAACATGGAAGCAATTTGTTTGTGATCACCCCTTAGGGGATTAGGGCATTTGGCTATAGATACACCAACAGCACCATCTTGCTCACAACTGTGCAGACTCTCTACCAAAAACTTCAGCTGAACCCCTAAAGGTTGGTCTCCATTCTGGAATGTGTTTGATGGGGAAGTCGGTCCCCGTTCCAGAACGTTTAGACATTCTTACATTCTCAGCAAATGCTTTACAATAAATAATCGTAGGGCACTGGAACACCACTCATTTTAAAGTTAAAGAGTTGTACTTTGTGAGGTAAAAAGATTTTTATGATAAGTTTAATAAATCACTTGTTTTTTACAAAAAAAAAAAACCTGCTCCTGACAGTCGATTTTATAAACAATGCCTGACCACAAGGGGTTAAATATGCTATATGGTTCCAATAATTCCACATATCTTGATTCCAATTAATCCACACATCTGTCTCCATAAACAGTAATTTAAAAACACGCATGTAAATGTGTGCACATGTGCATACACAAACACAGAGAGAGACAGAGTGCATGTGTGCATGTGTCAGAGGGAAAAGTTAGTATCAAAATGGCCTTGCTGTCCATACTGAGATAAATTACTTCATATCTGCTTAAGAATGCATATCCAATTCACAATCATGCTAGTGTGTGTACAGTATTACTGAGGTTCCTTTTAAATTGCTCTCTGTGGTGCTATTAACAACATCCATGGGGGGTCTGTTCCACATGGAGCACATGAGGAACAACTCACGGTATAAGAGGCTGTAGTCCTGGTCATCAAGATTAAGTAACTTGGGTGGCTCTGGGGTTGGAGGGGACAATGGTGCAAAATCATACACACCAGGAACTGTGGGAAGAACAGTAAGCAATGACAGACTACAAGTATCGTATGTATTTCATGGCCTAATATACTTAGGCCTAACCAACACAAACCAAAACATTATTGTTAACCTTATCATATCTTAACATAGTACCTACCTTGGCTGAGGCAATAGCTTGTAAAATATACAGTAAGTAAACTTCTACAAATGAATTACAACTTGAAAAATGTACAGAAGTAAGCTCTTGTAAATGAATTATAACTTTTAAAATTTCCCCAAAGATTGCATGACGATCATGACAATGATATTTTCTGAAACAAAAGATGATACTGTAAATATAAAATCCACTCTTCCTGCAGCTACTACTAGAAAAAAAAAAAGGGGGGGGGGAAGAAAAAAGAAAACTATTAGTCCATTTTTCACTGTAAACATAAAATCCACATTTTTCACTGCAACCTAAAAAAAAAAAAAAGGGGAGGGAGGGGAGGGAGCTATAAATCCAGGAGCTATAAATCCAGTTTTTACTGGTATGTAACGAGTTAAGGACACACCCTAGAAAGAGGCTTTAAGCCACTTCTGACACACTCAAGCATTTGAAATGGAGGCAAGAAGAAATAATCCAGATTCATGGAGCTGAGGAGTGGGTGCAATGTCTCATGTCTCGAGTTATAACACTGTATCTCACAAAGCATGATGACCTTCCTAAAAGTTCATCAGTGTCTCATGATCTCATCCACTCCTTAGAATGAGCTCCCCATGGCATAATTCATGCACCTAGTGGCAACTGGGTTTTCGGAAGTCCACAACCAACCACTTGAGGT
Organism: Coenobita brevimanus; assembly: GCF_032717465.1. NCBI lineage: Eukaryota > Metazoa > Arthropoda > Malacostraca > Decapoda > Coenobitidae > Coenobita > Coenobita brevimanus. The sequence goes on along the minus strand of NC_137031.1, from coordinate 48,017,202 downwards.
CAAGCCACTAATGCAGTGTGGAACATCACTGAAACCTTTGGAGGCAGAGAAAGTAACACACTCTCAGGAAGAACGTAGTGCACCAGATGTCTACAAAACTCACTTGCTATGAGTAAGAAATGGGCTTCCAAAGAAGGTATTTTAGTGAACAACATTCTTACTCTGGAGGCACCTAAGGAAGAGTTCCTCAGACGGAATATGGCAGAATACGAGCGAAAAGAGGCCAGGAACACTGAACACCTGGGCATGGACTAACAATTTCTTGTCACCAAAGAAATGATTGAAGCACAATGAATATCAATGTACAAAAGACCCTTGTTATATAATGAACCAGTATGTGATGAACTGCTTAAGCTAAACAATGATGAAAAAGTTGGGGCCTTTTTTTGACAATAATGACCCAATTTATGATAGGGCTGCGTCAAATAAGAACTGACAGCACACTGATCAGTCATAAATCAGTGTCAATTTAACATGGGTAAAATGGGGATACAGTGGGGGTCATGGGCCACATTTCGTAAAATATAAAAAAACATTTCTCTCACTCGCCTGTAGTATGTTGTACATCAGCCCAAGTTGCCACCAAAGGTCTACCTCAAGGCTAGGGGGTCAGCTGGAGGGCCTGTGTGATCACTCCAGGTTGTCAGGGGGAAGAGGTGATGAGTGATGGGAGAGTGAAGTGGTAAGACCAAGAGAAAGCATAGCAGTGTGGAGGTGGGGAACGATGTAATGAGGTGGCAGAAAAATGATGCAACGAGGTGACAGGAGAGTAATGTGGTGAGGTGATGGGAGAATGATGCAGTAAGGCAGTAGGAAAGCGATGAGGCAAGGCAAGAAACGATATGTGCAATGAGACAACAAGGCAGTATAGGGGCAAGCCAGGCAGCAATAATAATAAGGGGCAGGCAAAATGGAGGCAGATGAGGTAGGGTGTAGCATCTGCAACCCACTCGATGGCCTCAGCTCTTCCTCAATGTTGGTACTGGTTGTATGAAGGAAAGAGGTGATGGTGGTGCTGCATTTTTTTTTTTTAGTTGCCATGAACTAGCATTTGCATTCCACTCACTGATGTTCTCAGCTCTTTCTCAGTGCTGGTGCTTGTTGAATGAGGGGAAGAAGGGAGTGATGGTGAGCTGTCATGCTGCCTTTTCCTTAGATGAGCAAGGAGAGTGGCTGAATAAAGATCCTGGTTCCTGCACATGTTGTATTTCAAGATATTAGTCACCTACTTGCACCAAAACAAAGGACAGAATATTAGAAGTTAAGCCAGTTTCAAGTGATGTACGGCATCTTTCAGACACTGGGCCTCAAGTGATGTACAGTAAGCTGCAGTTCAAGCGACAATGTAAAATACCTGGTACACACTCAGATCCACATGCTATTTGCTAAGATCAAACATCACTTAATAAAAAAAATAAAAAAAATCTGAGTAGGCAAAGAATGCTACAATATACAGCATATCAATCCCTGACAACATAAAGCCAAAATATGTTAGTTATAACAAAAACTGTGATACCAGCTCAACATGACTCACTTTGTTCAGGCCAGAGGTCAGGACTGGAGCGATCAAGCTTTTCCAGACTCAGCAGTGACAGTTCTTTGTCTGTAAGCAAGATAAATATAATTCATGAGTTTATTCTTTGTCTGCTTCATCGGATAATGTGATGACAAAGTGATAGTCTTATCTACTGTCAAGTAAAGATTTACAGTACAAGAAATCTACGACATTTCTCACCAGCCAACCCACAACATCCATACGGTACTGGCAGGATATACTTCCTTCATCTTACCCAGCTACCTATCACCATGCAGATGTCCTTGATTTCCACCACCTCACCTATTTCTGCTTGGATGGGGTAAATATCATCATAATGACTGATCCTGGCTGGCCTACAACTTTTTTCACTTGGTAAATTTCCCTCATTGTGTCACACTACCCACCTTTCAGAACATCCCACCCAATTCCTCTTTGTCCATATCACCCAAATTGGAAGTTTTGAATCAATACATCTCAAAATCTTACCAGCTAACAAACAGTTTCATGCCTCACAACTCACCACCATACTATCTACTCCTCTTAACCCAACCTACCCATTTCTGCTCAAGTGGGGTAGATAACAAAAATTACTTACACCCAGTCAACCAAACAATGTTCAGTATTTATCTTCACACTGCATATCTTCTCCGCCATACTGCACAACCCATCACTGTCTCACCCTTTCATCTCCAACAGAAATAACAAAAAAGTACAGCTACAGTACTCTTCAAAGCAATATTAAACTAGTCACTGAAAACACAGTTCATAATTCAATCATGTACTGTAGAGTGCCCCCCCCCCCACAGCAACGCGGTTAATGGATCTGGGCATTTCATTGGGCAAGTGGAAACCACGTAGATGGGACCACTGAAACCCAAATTATAAGGAAAAATGGGTCTGGAAGTATTCCAAATTTTCTCAAAGTCCCCCCTCTGACCTTCTTGAAAAAATTTCACTCCTTGCTAAGTATATTAAACATTAACTGTAGAATACACACAGCATAAGTGGCTGGGGAATGGCTGGGAGAAGGAGGGATGTGAGAAGAGAGGAAGAAATCAGTAGGATGGCAGTTGTGGAAGCAATGAAGAAAGTCAAAATGGGGAAAGCCTCAGGAACTGATGGAGTGTGTAGTGAAATGCTGACACATTTGAAGCAGTACAAACATCTTAACAGATCAGTTTTTCTTCTCCCTGATGGTCTATTATACTTTTCTGATTATTTCTGGGGTGGTAAGTACCTGTTTCATGCAAAATGTTTCCCCATTGTTTTTAGCTATGTTCCACTGTGTTAACTCATTTGATTCATCAGGGTAATGGAGGAAGGGACTGTCCTAACCTATTTAACTAAACCTAACTTCAATAATTCAATCTAACCTAACCTAGCATCAAGTTGGGAAATGAAAACCACCTCTGAGTACGTTAATACAACAACATTCGGTAGCCAAAAGTCCGTGTCACAATATTTAAAGTTTCTGCATCCAAATCTTCTTGAAGGCTATCTTGGGAATAGCGTATCCAACCAACCCGTCAACCTTCTCTCTTACAAGATTTTTACAGAACACACTCTGCACCTACTGCACAACGAACATGAAATTTTCAATGCAAGTTACAGGTCCTTGAAAGCAACTAAATATAATACTTCAGAATTTACCTGGAGCTTGAAAATTCCCTCCGTCCGAGGACGCCATGTTTGTTTATATTGAGAGGGTTCCGCCGTCCGGGACAATTCGCCGTCAAGTCAATTCGCCGTCACAACAATAACATTCCTTCATGACTTTTCGCCGTCAGCATAATTTCCCGTCATTTATTTACATATCACTTTGTTTAGCAAGTATACTAAGCTTTTTTTTTTCTTTTTTTATCGAGGCGAAGATGCATTTGACAGGTTGATGATTGGCTGTATGCGACTGAAATGCGCGCTCCCGCCGCCAAACCCCCAACCCCGCTACGGAGCCGTAGTCCCACCCCCACCCCAGGTGGACACCACAGTGGGCCAGGTGAGCGCGACGCTGGCCCAGAGCGAGACGGGCTCAGGTGCGCCCCGACCTTGTAATTCACCGGGTCGGTCAGGATCACTTGATGGTCTTGATCGTCAGCTTTTACCCTCCCGGAAGGGAGCTGAGAGCTCATATAGTCCGATCTAAGGGCAAGGCTGTGACCTTAACACACGCACACACCCGTCCCCTTGCTCAAGGGGGACAGTAACCACCCACTTCGTCAGTGAAACTTTTTCGCAACCTGAGTGCGGCACGAACTCCCGTCAACCAGTTGGCAAGCGAGAGCGTTACCACTGCACCAGCGAGCGATGTGTCCCTCTTCCCCTGAACCTGCAAAACCACGACGTCGCAGGGATGCGAGACTACTTCTCGGCTGGACTAGCCCTCGTCAGGATCGGGGTGGGACTGCTCCACCGAGGCCCCACCAGGGAAAAGCCTCATTCTACACCACCCAGCAGCCCACCTTAGATGACCTGGCCCCTGACAGTGGTCTCGTGTCTCCTGCGGTAGAGTATGCCTGACAGGACCCCTCCCACACCTGGACGACACTTGTAGCAGCCCAGTCACCAGTAGCCCAACCCGGGTTCTCTGTGTCTCCAAGAGTGTATTAATCTGTACTTTGTATTGTGTTTAGTACTGTTATGCTAGGTGTTTTAGGTCGACTTCTCATTCTAAGAACACCAGCTGTAGAGCTGGGGTCCTCTTTCGAGACCGGAGCTAGAACACACAACGAGAAGAGCAGGACATAAAAACACTGGACAACAACCTTACACGTGTATTATCTCAATTACAACTCCCGGTGTTCAGTATGAATGTAAGTTATACACAATACACTGTTCAGTATCAAATGCGCTAGGCAGACTAGAGGGCTCTGACTGGACTGTGTTGTATCAGTATCACGCAGGATACTATCCAGTCGTAACGGCATTAGACAGACACTGTACACAATGTGGATGTCTCACACAGTATGTCATTTAGTCTCAAGTACACAATATGAATATAAGTATCACGCCATATATTATGCAGTGGTAGGGGCACTAGCTGGACACAGTAAACAATATAAATATGAAAGACACACAGCATACTTCCCAGTCACCAGAGCACTAGTTAGGCACCATATACAACATGAGTACTAATATCACGCTATACACTAGTCAGTCACTGTTACACTGGGCAGGCATGAGGGCTCTGATGGGGCTGCAGGAGTCAGGTGGCCCCCAGGTGTTGGCTATGTGTTGGAGGGATCCCATCCGGTATCCATTCTCGTAAGGGCCATGGGACGGCCCTCAAGGGTGATGTCATCTTCTGTGGGCTGCTGCTGGGCATGGTGAGAGGCCTTCCACTCGTGGGGACTTGCTGAGTGGCTTGGTCCACGGGGCTCAGGCCAAACAGAGCAAGTAGGCACACTTGCCAGCACCCACCCTGGGGAGGAGGTCGCCATCATCTAGGGCTGGGGAGGTTGCACCCTGAGGTTACAGGGGTGCCTCAGGGAGTCCGGCATCTGCGGTCTCCCTCCCATCAGGCTGCCGTCAGGGCTGGGCTGCGGCATCACTGAATTAGTAGCAACAGAGCATCACAACACCCCCAGGAGGCGACAGTGGAAGGGTAAGTAGGGCACGCACGACGTCCATGCAATATGGACGTATGTCCCATACAGCCATGCTCCCGTATTCTACAGAATGCACCCGGCTCGAACATCTCAGTCTGGGTATATTACCTTTCAACCAACCCAGCCTTCATCAGGATTGGGGTGGAGCTAATAAAATAGCTCCAGACAGCACCCCAGTGACAGCCAGTAGCTGCACACTAAAAGCAACAGCCTATAGTCGTGCCCCACCAACGACCTGTAGCTGTGCAGCCGTGACGGCTGGTAGCCACACCTTTAAGAGACGGCCTGCAGTCACTCATAGTGCTGCCTATGCACACCCTGCAGAACCCATGATGTCCGGTTGCCACACGTGGGGAGAGAACAGTATGCCCTCTCACCTTTTGCAGTTGTCTCGAGGGGCACGACACCAGTGACAGCCTGCAGCCACACCAGTAGACAGGGGACGGCCTGTAGCCGCCCTTCGCCTACATGTCGCCCCTCATACGGGACTTCAGCGACGGCCGGTAGCCCCTCCCGTAGAGAGGTGACAGCCGGTAGCTGCACTTCATCTGCAGTCCCGATGGAAGTCGGGCCCCGGTGATTGCCTATTGCTGCACCAACAGGAAAGGGATGGCCTGTAGCTGCCCTCCTTCCATTGCCCAATGGACCTCTGCGACGGCTGGTAGCCGTGCCAGGGAGGGATGCCTTAAAAGCCCCTCGTCCCCAGTGACTTCACAACCTGAGGGAGACTCCTGCCTGAGCCACCCCACGGGTGGCAGAGTAAGTCCCACCCTTGACTCGCCAGACCGAGGCAGCCTCCAGGAGGAGAACCTTCCAACAGAGGACTGGTGGAGAGGACCCGTCCTGACCCCGGGGCTGCACTCCATCCAGCCGGCGCCAGAGACCAGTACCAGTTGGACTCCTGCTGCCAGCAACGCCACAGCCCTACCCTGACGGCGAAGCAGTAGGAGCAAGACCGCAGCAGACGGGCTCTCCACAGCGCCACTGGTACCCTGGGGCACGATCTCTCCAGTCCAGAGGAGGAGCGACACCCTTTCCACACCGGGCGCCTGCAGGAGTGCCTTCAGAGAATATTTGGTCTCAGTCCCAAGAACCAAACCCCAGTACCAAGCCCCTCCACTGTGGGGTCCTTCATCACGCCTGACCATAGCCTGTTCCAGAGGATGATGCCCCCACAAGTAGTCCCATGGCCCCTCGATGAGAGGACACCTGAGGGGACGCAGTCGACACTGGGCCGCTGCCTGTGAGCCGCCGGCTCCCTCCCCTTGGTTGGCCCGCTCCCATGCCCCACATCCCCATCCCCATAGTGACTGTGAGTTCTCTGCCCGCGAGGTGAAAGTGAAAGTGACTATCAGAGTATAGAATACAGTGACAGTGTCTAACTACCCGAACTCTACTAAATGTGATAAGAGACATGAACAGTGTTCCACCTCCCTATTCCATTTAGTTGTAGTACGGGACAGGTATATAATTATTATAAAGTACTGTACCAGCAACCCTAGAACAAAGTGTAATCCCAGCTTCACTGAAGTACAGTGTCTGTCCGTCTGTTCCCGAGACTGTCGGTATCCTGTGTGATACCTGTAATATATATACCTGTCAATTCCAGTTCTTGCCTTTGGATAGTTTCATGAATTGTCTAGCTTCCTGTACCTAGAATTTCGTAATATACATGTAAGGTTGTTGCCCTGTGGTTTTTATGCCCTGTTCCTCTCACACTGTGTTTAAGCTCCGGTCTAGAAAGGGAACCCAGCTATACCTTAGGTGTTGTTAGAACAGGAAGCTGCCCGTCCGATCAGCGAAGTTAAGCAACGTTGGGTCTGGTTAGTACTTGGATGGGTGACCGCCTGGGAACACCAGATGCTGTTGGCATCCCTACATGTCAAGTGGGGTTGGTGGAGGATTAGTGCCCCTCCCTGTAAAACAATTAACTCTAAGCCCTTGACCACCCCGTTTGGGATACATGGCGTCTGGCAATGGATGGATGGATGGATAACACTGGTGGACAGCAGTGGTTCTTGACCTGGGCAAATAGGCCTACAGAGAGGAGCAAACAGGGAAATCATCAAAATGGCAACCAAACCGCATGTACAATTGCCCAAATTCGATCAGGAGCAGTATGATATCCACACGTACCTATCCATAGTCAAGCTGCTGTTAGATATTGGCTTTGAAGGTGACAGACAGAAGATCGCAGTCACCCTACCACTTCTCGGCAAAGCAGCAGCCAGTGTTGCACCCAGAGTCGTCCCCAAACTAACATGGGCGAATTTCACCAAAATAGTAGTGGAAGCAATCACACCCTCTCTAGGGAGAGTGGTAGCACTGTCCCAACTGGACAGCCTAATGTTCAACGGAAGCCTTGATGACACTCTCATCCAGGCCAGGCAGCTCGTCACCACCACATACTCGGAAGCTGACACAGAAACCTGGGAGCAGCATACATTTAACACCCTCCTCAGATTTCTCCCCGGTATGGTCAAGGAGCACTTCACCATACACGATCCTATGGGAGATCTGGACAGAGATGTCCAGCTGATATGGCGACTCCTGACCTCCTGCTTCAGCCTGTCTCTCCATGTGACTCCACAGGCTCCTCTTAAATAACTCATTTCCACTGCTTTCACTCTTGACTTGTGTCCTTCCAACAACGTCCAAGCTTCACTTCCATACGTTAGAGTTGGTATCACAATACTGTCATGTAGTAACTTTTTCACTTCCATGCTCACTTCCCTGTTTCTTATCACTGCTTTCAAAGAACCAGCAACCTTTCTTCCCTGCTGTACCCTTTCAAGCACTTCACCCTCCAAACCTCCATCCTTACTCATCACACTACCCAAGTACTTAAATGTACTCACATTTTCCATTTCCTCACCATCCAACCTCGCTGTACATTCACTAACTTCACCTCTCTCAAAGACCACCACTTTACTCTTCCCTACATTCACCTTTAGATTCCGTTTCTTACACACTCTCTCAAATTCATCCACCAAGCCTTGCAGCTCCGCTTCGTCTTCACTCAACAACACAGTATCATCTGCAAACAACAGTACAGGGAGTTTCCAAACACTATCCTCTCTCACCAAGGGCCACTCCAACATCCACTACCCTACCTTGTACCTCTTTTATTACCCCATCCATGTACAGATTGAACAACCATGGAGACATGACACATCCCTGTTTCAACCCAACTTTCAAGGAGAAAAATTCACTTAGTTCACCATCCACACGCACTGCAGCCTTTGCACCATCGTACATACTCTTCACAGCATTCAACAACTTCCCATCTACTCCATATATTCTTAACACTTTCCACAATCCTTGTCTATCCACCCTGTCATATGCTTTCTCCAACTCCATGAAAGCCGCATACAACTTCTTTCCCTTCTCTAGAAACTTTTCCACTAAAGATCTAAGAATGAATATCTGATCTACACAACCTCTTCCCTTCCTAAAGCCTCCCTGTTCTTCTCCAACTAATTTCTCTGTTCTTTCTCTAACTCTGTCAATAAGTATCCTACCATACACTTTTCCTATTATACTAAGAAGACAAATGCCCCTATGATTACCACACACTTCTTTTTCCCCTTTTCCTTTGTACAAGGGAATAATTATACCTGACTTCCAATCCTCCGGGACTCTACCTTCCTCCCAGGCCAATCTGCACATCTTCCACATCCATTCGACTACTATCTCTCCCACATGCTTCAGCATTTCACCGCACACTCCATCAATTCCTGGGGCTTTCCCCGATTTAACTTTCTTCATTTCTTCCACAACTTCTATCCTACTGATTTCTTCCTGTCTTCTCACCTCCCTCCTTCTCCCAGCCATTCCCCAGCCACTTATACTCGCATTACTTCCATCCTCTGTGTTCAACAATTCCTTAAAGTGTTCTCTCCATCTGTTCACTTTTTCTCCCTTTTCCACTAGTAATCTACCATTTTTATCTTTCACTCCCCTGCTAACTTCACTTCCACCCTGTCTTACTCTTTTCACCTCTTTCCAGAACATTTTCTTACAGTCCCTCCACTTTACACTCAAATTCCTTCCAAATTCTTCATCCACTCTCTTCTTATTCTCTCTTACTAATTTTTTCACCTCTCTCTTTCTTTCTACATATAACTCTCTCTTCCGACTCTCAACTTCTTCCACGACCCTATTTCTCATCCACTCATTGTATGCGTTCTTCTTTTGTGCCACAGCCTGTCTCACCTCTTCAGTCCACCACGCTGTTCCTTGCACCCCCCTCCGTCTTCTCTTCCTTCCACACACCACATCACATGCTGCACATATTTCTTCTGTAAATATCCTACACACACCTTCCATGTCTCCCATCTGCTCCATTTCATATTTGCCCAATCGTTCCTCCACTTCTCTCTTATACTCTGCCTTTTTCTCATCCTCTTGTAACCTTTCCACTTTCCTTGCAACTACTCCTTCCTCTCGTCTTTCCCTTCTTCTATTCCTCCATCTTACTTGAATCCTAATTCTGGCCACCACCAAGTAGTGGTCAGAAAGTCCACTCCCCCAACCTCTATAAGCTAAATACAATGAAGATGGCTGAAATTGAGATAACAGGCCTAATTAAAGAATAATACATTTACAGGGCAAATGGGATAGGCAAGACTGGAGGCACCCAGTCATCAGCTACACACTCCAGTGTAAAGCAACCTAGCATAACAACCTAAGTAGTTCATGCTGGGTTTGTTGCGGGGAATAAGGGCGCAAGGTAGTAGAGGACATATGCCCATACTGCCTGGATAGTGCGTGCACCCTCAACACCCTTCTGTGGACTCCTCCTCGGGTGAGGGCTGTGACGTCTCATTGGTGTTCTGCTGCTACAGCAGGTATTCCAAGTACTGTGTATCTTTGTGGCAATATACATGTAAGGTTGGTTGGCCTGAAATTTTATGCGCTGTTCCTCTAGTTGCATGCTCTAGACCCGGTCTTGAAGGGAACCCCAGACCAGTCGCTCGTGCCCAGAGAGCAAGGAGTTGATCTCTAAACACATAGCATAACAATCATCATTGCAGGAAAAAAAAAAAAAATTTCAAATGTGAAGGTTATGTTGATAATCTTTATTTGGACATCCTGAAGCATCTGAGGGAGGCAGTGTGAAGGAAGAGGTCTAAGGCATGGACAAACAGAACCTGGATGCTACACCATGGCTATGGACCAGCTCATATGTTACTCTTTATCTGTGACTTTTTGGCGAAGCACAAGATGACTAACATTCTCCAGGTGCCTACTTTCTGGATTTGACCCTTGCAGACTTTTTCCCCATAAAGTTAAAATCCATCCAGAAAAGTTGTCAATTTCAGACGATAGAAGGGATAGAAGAAAATTCACTCCAAGGACTGAACAGTATCCCTGAAAACACATTTCAGGATGTGTTCCAAAACTGGAAAAAACGTTGAGAACATTGTATGAACACTGGAGGGGAGTATTTTGAAGCAGACTAGTCAGATTTAGTTGTAAGTAAAGCTATAAATTTAATTTTTAAAGTTGTTTTTGGACATACCTTGTATCGGCATTAAACTATAACACATTCAAGTTTTTGGTGCAACGCAACCTCTCATCTTGTGCTGAGGGATGCCTGTACCCACATTTTGCCATCAGCATCCACCAACTGCATGTTTTATGTGTAGTTCAGCCTGAGTAAGTTTTTACCACAGTACCGCTCAGATGGTATGTTTTATGTAAAACACTGTACTGCTTACTGTGTTTTGTAGCATTACATGCTGCATGAACAAATACTTGCTAATACTTAAATACAAGGGAAAAAATATATTGTCTCATACAAAACCAGTTTATTAACTTGAAGCAACCCAATTTTGTTATACTGTAGTTCCAAAAGGCATGGAATTTCAGTTTCTATACCATGAAAAATATAATCTAAGTACATACAACTTGACGAACCAACTCCAGTTGAGGCATACACAGTAATGTGATAGAGGAATGTCTAAATCAGAATTAAGCAAGAAGGGTTAAAACAGCACTGAATCATAATGACAGGCATAACCAAACAGACATAATATACATACATCAGTGATAGCTTGTGCTGGTGATCATATAATATTACCATTGAGTTCACTCTCCTAGAAAAGTTAAGCATGTCATCACAAGCCACTTCCTTCCACTATACTAATCTTCATTAGTACTGCAACAATATGCTACCTGAATGGGTTTCAGTATGGTTAGTCTTACCCTATGAGTATGATTAGACAGAACAGACATCAAGAAAAAAAAAAAAATGTGATCATCAGGAGGGGACAAGTTAAAATATGCATGATGAACAGGTAGCACATACAGTATTTCAGTAAAAGAATTACATACTTTAGTAACAACCATAATTGTATGATAATCTGGTGCATTTTAATATAATTTTTCAGATCAGATATAATTTTTTTTTTTGCAGAAGCAGTAAAATTCATCAGGAACAAATTTATCAGCTTGATTAACTTGGCTTCATTGACCAGGTGACTAGATGCAAAATAAACAGTACCTCTTGCAATTAACAATATTTTATTTAATCACTATAGTCCCTTTACCTTATCTTGGCCCAGATTTTCATCCTTCTGCAGTTATTTCAAACAGCCCAGTAGCAGAATAAGGCAATACTGTGATTTTAAATCCTTTCCATAGTATGTCTTCATGAGTGCCTAATTCTAGTAATCTATTGTTACACCTCAAGATTCAAGATGAAGAGAGGGCAATACTGGCCCAAGTTAGAGTAAAACGGGTATACAGTAGTTATGAACTGCAAAGAACAACAATGACAATTCAGATGGATTGTGAAAACATGCTGAGACTGGAGGTGCCACAAAGGTAATCCAGGAGTCAGTGTGATGGGTCATTATGCAGTGCTCTGAAATACTGTAACTGGACCCAGTGAAATTAGTCAACATTTCAGAAGTGCATACTATATTCTCAAAAAGCATGGGCAAAATGTCAAGAATGCATTATGTTAGTATGTGTGTATGCAGAATGACTGTGCTACCTTAAGCACTGAGTATGTGTGTGTCTGAGATTATAAAGTGGTAGGGTGTTATACATGATTTGTCAACAACTGGGAAATGCATAACATGAGGCAGGTGTGTATGAGATAAGCATATGGAAAGCTCAAATCAATTTAGTCTGCATCTGGGCTAATATGCACAAATTTAAATCAGACATTATATGAAATGGCTTAACATTAAAACTGTTAACAAATTTTGTTTAACTAGAATTACAGACTCACCATTATTGCTGGATTCAAATATCTGCCCTCCAAGAACATATGGTAAGGTTCAGTAACCAGAAAATTTAAAAAGTAAATTACACAGTCAATAGTGCCCAGTTAAACTGGCTGTACAGGTACTTCTATTCCTACCCGTTCATAAATTTGGAACACTCCACTCCATCATTAAAGTCAGACCATCAACAAGTCATTTCACACATCTCCAGGAGACAGTCTTTCAGATGACTGTCATATTTAAAAACGTTTGCAAGCCTTATGTTCATTGCCTTGTAAATTCCACTCAAATCTCTCATTTTACTAGGACTGTGCTTCCACACCTCAGTTCCTCACATTCACTCACCATATCATACCAAGAAGAAATTTCTTAGCCAGCGAAGTTTCATGCCATAAAAATTAACATACTTTTTTCACCACTGTTATATGAACACTTATGGTCCAGAAATTCAAGCACTGTTTCTTTTGCACTCTAACCATCACACTATTACATATCCTTAACATATACCATATATAAACGCAAGTTATTTCTTGTCCACTTATACACAAACCACATGCACTGTTTTACAGAATGAGTTCCTCTGTTCTCATTCCCAGCACATCACACTACGCCAAATCTGTAACTCTTGCAGCCTCTGGACCTGCAAGCTTTCTCCAAATCATGATTTCCATAGCTTCAACCCCTTCTCTTGATCTGCTCTGTATTATCACATTTGCATCTTATGCATCAAGGTACAGTGTACCCTCTACTGTACTGTACTGTATATAACAAATTAACTTGGGGGAAGAGTAGGTTATGAAAGCTGAAACTTCATTAAAAATGATGTTCAATAGTCATCTTAGTTTAACAAACCCATGTTATATATAGTAACTACCCTAGTGTGTTAGATACATTACTCTGTACATTACTGTATACAGTACATATATACTGGTATATTCTATAAACCACAAAAAAGTATAAATCAAGAAATCAGTACAGTAGGTCAAAGTTGTTGTTGCTCACTCTTCTAAATCTGGTCTTTCGTTCCTCAAAGGCATCAGTTCTTCCAGTAACAACTAGTGCTTGACACACTTTCAACACTTTCACAATAAAAAAAAGTTACAGTAAACCCTGAATATAATGAACCCTGGTATTGCGAATTTCAGATTCAGCTAACGGCCAAATCGTGACCGAACTTCCCTTGGACTTTGCAAACAAAGGTCGCTAAATGTGGGGGAAGTTCGTGAAGCAGCCCATGGTGACAACAGCATCATTTCCTGGCACAGTAAGTGTATTTCAACAGCATCCCTTCCTGGCACAGTAAGTGTACTTCATCAGCATCCCTTCCTGGCACAGTATGTGTACTTCAACAGCATCCCTCCCTGGCACAGTAAGTGTACTGTAACAGTACTACATTATACTGTATTATTATAGGTACAGCAATACCCTGATATACGATACCCTTAGATGTGATACCCCGGCTTAGCGATGGGGGTAGAAATACCACCATACCCTGCCTAACGAAGGCCAAACTCCGGTTTGACAATGGGTTTCGATTTTTTTTTTTACCAATTTTGATGATATTTTAGACTCAAATTGTGTGTTCAAGTTGATTTATAAACTGTTCTTAGACTTGGATTAATGTGTTTTAGCCATAGGTGAGGTGAACATTTAGATTGGCTTTAACCTTGTTTTGGGGCTCATTTGGGTGGGTTTTGGACTTGGTTTGGGGGGAGACCCAAGGCTGATAAACGCTTCCCATTACTTTAAATGTTAAAAGTACCCCGATATATGATACCCTGCCTAACGATGGGGTTTCACCTAACCAATGACATCATTAAATGGGGTTATACCTGTATTGTATTCATATGTACAACTTCATACAGTATTGTATTTACATGTACAACTTCATAACCATTGAATTCTCCATGTAAAATTTAACAGAGTTAGTTTAGGTTATGTTTGAGCACATAGGACCGAATGACTCCCCTTATATAGCTAACTGATTTCGGAAGTCACTCAGAAATACCAAACCCCTCATATATAGTGAACATTCGGATATAGCGACGTAACCTTCCCCCCAGTTAGTTTGTTATATTGAGGGTTTACTGCATATAATTCATATACAAGCTTAGACAGCAGAAGTGGCAGCAGTTTAAACCCAGTACAGTAATCGTCCACCACAACACCTCTTTCCACATCATAGCTCCTTCAAAAGAGAAAGGCTTTGAGCTGCCCCTTAAAAGATTCAACAGCTCTAGGTTCATCATGGTGCAAGTGAACATCATCATTTTACAATGTTACACCTGGGCGTGCCAATGAAAGTTTCAACAATTCAGCAAGGTACTTTGGTTCACCAAACTTAAGAACCTTGAAAGTAATAAGACAGTTTAAATTCTTTTCTAGCCTTTACTGGCAACCATTGTAACTCAGTCAGAGATAAGGTAATTGAGGCCTTGCTGCCCTATTTATGGCTGACTGGACCTCCTTTGGTAGATTACTGTATTTGGAAGACCAGTCCTTAACAAGCTGCAATAGCAAACACTAAGCATAACTACATTGTGGACCAATGCTTAATGTTAAGACACATTGCCTATTTAGAAACTGTTTCACAGGATACAGGTTTCTGGAGTGCAGGTTACAATTTCTGACAACTTGAGTAATATGTTTACAGGTTGCACTAAAACAACTGGACAGAGTTCAGAACAAAGATATTAGAATTATTAGTAACCCTACTGTTACAAATGAACTACCTCCCCTACAGGTAAGAAGGAATGTTGTCTCCCTTGCATTACTTTAATGATACTTTTATGGCAAATACTCAGGCGAAATTGCATCCATTGTGCCACCTCTCCACGCTTTCCCCTGCGGAGCTTGGGCATCTGATGGTGCTCATGACTGGACAGTCATAGTGCCATACTGCGGAACTTCTGCCTGTCAGAATTCTTTTATTCCCTGGACAGCATCTCTTTGGAACTCACTTCCCCAGAGTGGTTTTCTCACAAACTTCAACCTACAGTTGTTCAAGTCCAACTGTTCAAGATTTTTTATGACGAGGACACCTGTTATTTAGTGTATGGATTATTATTTTTTTATTTTTCCTTCCTCTGTTGTTATTGTAAAAAGAAAAAAACGTTTTGAATTGATATATACACCTAGATTTCGAACAGAACAGGTAGAATGAAGAAAGTCAAAGTTAAGTAGTTAAGTTGTGGTGAGTGTTCACAATATGCCAGGCAGAGCTATACTGAAACCAGTGGTCAGTCGATGAGCTGCAACCATTTACTTTGCCTGATTCAGTACATACTTATGAAATAATTCTGTTGGTTCCAGGAGTTCATTAAGGAAGAAATTTGGTAGATGGAGGTTTATTCGAGAGAGGGTTCACTGTACCTAACATTTTTCCTCCATTCCAGCACTTCTCCATCTCCTTGCACAGTATTATAAAAACTCAATACAGTAATTCCTCGATTATCCAACATAAAAGAGCCATCGGTGTATCCGAATACGGACGAACTCTGGATATGGAGCAATACCCTACCAACCCATACCCAGCCTATACCCTACATAGTCTATAGCCTATGTCTAGCACCCCTCCTGATTGTGACAATGTTCTTTGGTCTTTCAGCTATTTAGACATCAAAACACACATGGGAATATCCAAATGCTAGGCACTAAGAAAACTGTATAAACAACAAAAATCCACAAATACCCTACCTACATGTACAGTACCCCTCCTAACTGTGGCAGTGTTCTTCAGTCTTCAGTTGTTTAGACATCAAACCACACATGGAAATATCAAATATAATGTTAGCCACTACAAAAACAATGCATAAACAATAAAAATCTACAAATAAATAAATGAAGAAGATGAAGGTTACAAAAAGAATTTTAATAAAGTACAGTACTTACCACCCAGTGAATGGCAGACGTGTCGTAACCGGCTAGCCTCTAGTTGGTGTACAATAATCCCACGTGGTCTGGTGTCTAACGTAATCACTAGTGGTGACTGTATCGATACTGAAATATTGATACCGTACTTCTGATACTGTTTAACTGCAAGTATCGATACTGATGGCTAGGTATTGATTACTCATAGAGTACTAAAATAGGCTTTCCAATTAACTGAAAACATATTTTCAAAAATGCTATTTCATTACGAAATGGTGATTTTAAATTTTTTTAGTGCACTGAATGGCAGTTTTGGTGCTCACATTCCCCCAAAATAGTGGCAATATAATAATTTTAACTCGGACTGAGCCCACTGAGCAATTTTACTTAATTTTTAGGTAGTTCACTGGACTGAAAATGCATTAATTACAAAACTGTCTAGCTATTGGTATTGGTAATCAACACCAGCAATACTGGCCAACAAAGTAATCAGTATCATATCTAAATTTAATCACCGGTACTGTCCATCACTAGTAATCATATAACAAATGTTGGAAGACTCCTCCTCCTCCAACCGTTGGAGCTATATAGTGAGTGATGGGGATGTATGGTAACCACCACTGAACACAGTGATGCCATGCCTCTACTTGCCAGCCAGGCAGCTCTGACCATTCAGTATGGAGGCAGACAGCCACTTCAGCTCAGCTGCTAGGCTAAGTTTTTACCACCGTGCTGCTTGGCTTGAGAGTGGGGACAAGCAACGATGACCATTCAGTATGGAGCCAGACACCCATTTCAGCTCAGCTGGTGGGTTATGCTCTTTTATCAGCGCGCCTCGGCTTAAGAGGGGGGCCAGGCGACTTTGACCATTTGGTAGTGAAGCAGACGGCCATTTCTGTTCACCTTATGGGTTACAGTCTGTATTACTTGCATGTGGCCTTTAGCTCTGAGTGATCTGGGAGACCGGGGGACTTTGACCATTTGGTGAGGAGGCAGATGGCCATATTTGCTGAGCTTGTGGGTCAGGGTCTGTATTACTTGTGTGAGGCTAGTAGTGTCCGAATGTGAGACTTTGACCCTTCGGTGAGGAGCCGGAAAGCCACATTTACTGAGCTTGTTGGTTAGGGTCTATTATCCATGCTTGGCCAGAAAGGCTGGTCTGCCAAACCGATTTTTTAAATTTGCAGACTGCCCAACCAGCAATGTCAAAAATTTTTTGTTTAGATACAGACAAATAAATCCAGATATGGTTATAATAGAGCCAAGGCCTAACATCCGGATATGAAGCATCTGGATAATCGAGCAGAGCGTCTGGATAATCGAGTGATTACTGTATAGCACTCCAAGTGGGGAAAGACCCAGTCTGATATGCCAAAGTCCACCATATAGGAGCCATAACTATACAGTTTCAGAATTTATGTTTATCAGAATGCAGTTCACCATATCAGTAAAAGAACCATCTGGGTTTCTGCAGCTCTAATGCATGCATATTTGTTTGAAGCTAGTCACACTAAGTAAATAATGTACAAATATTTTGGCTGGCTGATGAAGTTAGGGTAAGCATTGGTGGTTTATTTTTTTTAAATTAATAATTATTATGTTTGGCTTAGTATGATCAGATATTCCAGGTTTAATGTGTCGAACAAAAGCGGAAATCTTATATAGTTAAGTCATATACAATATGTTGGTATTTTACTCTACATACAAGGTCACTTTCTTCCAACATTGGCAACTGTATTCTTATATTCAGTCAAGCTTCATTACCAATACAGTACTTGCAGACCTATACTGAATTCTAGATTAGCCTTCAGAGCTTTATTTCATACATTTAAAGTACATCAATCTCACCACATATTCTCTCATAACCTCATCCATATAAAACATTCAACAGTCTCAGGAACATCAATATTCCTCTCTCTTTCAACCAGTGAAAATGAATCACTGGATGCTGTACTTTGAATAATTTTTTCTCTCCCCACATTTCAGTACCCATCACAGAAATTTTTCACCTTGCTCAAAAAGTTGTTTTCCACATCATACATAAACAGCAGTTTCTCGGGTTCCTGAAAGTATATAGTAACATGCTATTTCCAGACCCATCGTCGTCGTCAAGAATCCCATTCCTCCCCATACAAACAGGGGCATAGGGCCCAGGGCTAAGCTACTCTTTCCCAACATTTAAGGCAACAGTAACCAGCAACACTTGTCCCTGAGTGGCACTCTGTAAGCATTAAGTCCCAACCACCCCTCCACCTGGTTGAAGTGCTTTAACCCACTAAACCACCAGGTGCCATTTGGTTTTATATGGTTACCACCCAGCACAGTAATTCTGTGTGACACATGTTTTTCCCACAACTAGCTCACTGGAAATTGATGAATCACACATGCCTTTCCATTCTCATCAAATGCTATTTATCATTCATCCAGCACTCTTGGATCTCAACTCTAACATTTAAGTTTACCATGTATTTTGGTTATCAAAAATATAGTATGTGCTCTTCTTTCCTGTCAACTTATGTAGTTTAAATCATCTAGGTATTCTGGCATATTCTTCACAAACAACTCACTGCATTATGACATTACTGTCCACTGCATTAATCATTCTGCATCATATGGAAATGTTACACTTGAAATAGCTATGGAAAAAAAAAAAACTATCACTATCCTCCACAAATTATACTGACAGTATTGGCATAAGTTCCCTCTATTTGCTCCAAGCTGAGTTGCTGAACCTTGGAAGTGGTGAGAGAGGAAATTAATGGAACAATATGCAATATAGTCATCGTGAGCAGAATTTGTTTGCCATCCACCCATCCTATGTTTCCCCACGAGATGCATAGAAGCCCGGGGCTAGGCAAGTTGGTCCTGACATTTAAGATGAGAGTGACCAGCCTCACTCATCCCTGAGTGGCATTACGTTAGCAATAAACCCCAACCATCCCTTGAATATAAACCTACACAGGCTCAATCCGATTGGAGCGCCTTAATTAGCGAGTAAACCACCAGGCACCACAATTTTGTTATATGGTTACTACCCAGTATAGTAAATGATTTCCTGGTGTACCATACAGGAATCCATTTGTCTTGCTTTCCCCCCTAATTCACCCTATTTTCTTCCTTAATGTATGTACTTCCAGGTTACTGAAGCCTACCTATGAGTAAACAGACCATGCTGCAACAGGTTTATGCATTATATATATACCTAAAATATAGGATAAAGTTTTGGAAATTTCAAAGCTGGATGAATGGAATGCTGGGAAACTGTAGGGCAAGAATAAAGGAAACTCATTTCTCAAATAAAAGGGAAGTTGTTACTAGAATTCAGATATATGGAACCCTCTTTATATATATATATATATATATATATATATATATATATATATAAAGAAACATTATTATATTCACAGTATATATAAATGGGAAGCTGTTACTAAAATTCAGATACTGTACATGAAACCTTCTCTATAAAAAAAAGGTCTGACATTTGAATATTCACTGTATATATAAATGGACAGTTGTTACTAAAATTCAGATAATGTATATGGAAACCTCTTTATAATAACGTCTGACAGTAGAATATTTACTGTACTAGAGTTCAGTCCTATCTTATGGTGATTATAGAAAAAAATAGTAAAGTAAAATAAAATAAAATAATAATAATAAAAATGCACTGTATAAAAATTGTCACATCTAAATCTGTAACCAATTTTATCACTACTTCCATGAACTGTGCTTTGCTTTTAATCAAAACAGCGACATCTTGGGAGCACATGCTGAGAAAAAAAAAAAAAAAAGGCAGTGCCTGATATACTTACAAGTGCTTGGAGCAATAGCAATAAGCCTTTCCTTTACTCATCCCCTCCCTGCATAAATGACAGTGCTCTAATGAAAAGCTATTATTATGCAGATTTCTAATCATTATCAAACTATCCGCCAAGTATTCTGACAGCTTTCATGCTTCTGTACACGACTGGCAGAAACTGCCATTATTTATTATGAACAATACCTTATGGTTTGCAAAATAAAATAAATTAAGCAGCTTTAAAGTACAGTACCATTAATAAATCTGGCAATTTTTCAATGGAATGGTGCCTTACTATCAAGTATAGTATTAAACCAAGAACAAAGTCAAGACAACATTGTAAAAATAATAATAATAATAATAATAATAATAATTACTCTGGATTAATAAGGAATCTAATTGCACTAGGAATCATATTGGTACATTATCTAGTTGGTCCTTCGGAAGCCCATTAATAAAAAACAGTAAATAAATAAAATGCATGATTACCAAAGTATAAAAGGTTACGATCATTAAATATTTCATGCAGGTTCCTTGCACACCCCCAGCTTGGGCTGAGAAGAAGTCCAGATATTCTCACATTTACACATACCCGCACAGATGAATGCACACGCACTTATTACTTTGTGTGTGTGTGTGTGTATATATATATATATATATATATATATATACAGTATATATATATATATATATATATATATATATATATATATATATATATATATATATATATATATATATATATATATATATACAGTATATATCATCATCATCATCATCATCATCATCAGCCTTTTGAGTATCCACTGCAGGACCGTCCTATCCCGACCGAAGTCGGGACGATACAGCCAATGTATCTCTACCAAGTGGCTTAGGCTGTCTGGTAGAGATTGTATGTAGGGTGAGAAGTGCTTGTAAGTGTAACTGTAGTGCTGGAGTGGCTTTGGATGTGTGTGTAGTCTGTGAACCAAGTGTAATCGGCCCGTTCAAGCAGACTGGGTGCAAGCATACTTTACATTAAGCAACACTGGTTCAACCACAGCACCCCTTGTGTCCGCCAATGCAGTACATGGCTGGGTGAACACTCCCAAAGTTTATTACCCTGGCGGGGCGTGAACCCTGGTCCACCCGTGTACGAAACACACACTCTACCACAGAGGCTCCATATATATATATATATATATATATATATATAAAGTATGATAAAACAAACTAATATTTATTTACATCAGTGGTAGTGTATAGGTTCAGAATCACACCAAAATTTCTAAAATCATTACTAAATTTAAGGTATAAAAAAATTCAGAAACTACAATAGATATTTAAACATGGCTGCCACTGATATAAAACGCCATTTCTCAGTTCACTAAACCATCTCACAGTGCAGCGTTTATACATACAATTCAATGCCTTATTCTTTCATGGTACACTATAATTTCAAATAAACAGGTTTACATATATTACCACATTAATTTTCTTTACAATACTGTAAGATAATAACTGATGAAAATTTAACAAATCCACCTGATCATCCAATCTGGAAGTATCCTACCCAGGTACAATGTACTGCATCATTAACCAAATATTATGGTTCCACATGCTTTAGAAACTTCAGTCCATCAAAATAAATATTTCCTACAAATGTATCTAAAATCTGTATACAATATTTAGTTACATTCTTTTGTATTGCATATCTGCATATATTTAATGAACACTTCATTACTGCTAGGTTGCACTGTTTAAATTTATAAATTAAAAAAATCTTCCTTCATGTACAAAGACAGCATCATCTATCTTAGTCAGCAATTTTTTAAGCAAAATGGAGGAGCCAGATGCTCAAAAACTGTAGATAAAGAGGAAGAATGTTCTAGAAGAGACACGTACAAACTGATAGAGTACAGGTAAACTTGCATTAAAGTGCTGGTTAGAAAAGGGGTTACGACTGAACAGATACAGTAAAAGTCCTCTAATCCGGCCACCAATAATCCGAGAAATCCCAATATTGTACTCCGAATTTGTCATGGCAAAATTTTTCAAATTCTTCTGGTCTTTTTTCAAAATTTTCTGGGCTTTATCTAAGGCTTCGTCTGGCTTGGACTTGCTCTTGGCCTTGGATGTACCTGCCTGCAACTGTTCATCTACACTTCTATGCATGTCTGGTGAGTAAAACAATAACCCATATAATTTTAAGTGTTCACTTAACCCTTTGGTGTTTACGGGTGCGGTGCTAATCTCTCGCTGGCTCGTGTTCTACATTTGTATTAGCAGTGAGACCAAGAGAGTTAAACATGAAATCAGATTGAAATGTTACTGCAAGTTTAGAATGACGAGTGGGGTGGGGGTTAGGTAGGGGTATGAGGGAGAATTGGGAGCTGGGGTAGAGGTGGGTAGAGCTCGTTTCGTTCCCTCTTCCCTGGATATACAGGGGTACGAAGGGGCACCCCTGGAAGGAAATTAGAAATCATGAATGTACATATTTCTAATGTTTTCGGAGGTCCCTCCCAATAGTCTGAAATAACCAAGTCTGAAAAACTCTTGGTCCCCTGCCATTCGGATTACTGGACACCTACTGTAGTTAGGTGCTGCATGTCTACTGAAACCCTTCAGTCAAAGGAGGTCCTTTCTGTTTTAGATACCACTAGACAATAATATTCAGCTTAAGTGATATCATATTTCATATTTAGTTTGGCTACTGAGAGAAGACAGTATTCAGATTAGTATAGATCTATATGACTGAATGGGTTGTTGAAACCCAAGAGTTATCTGGATGTGAAGAGTCTGAGGGAAAAGCTGCAGAGTCAAAACTTATGAAGTGTTCATTATAACATCTACAAGTAGTGTTCATTATAATATCTACAAGTAGTACAGAGTGAAAATGTAAGAAGGAGAGGAAAAATCATTCAATTAAAACTTGTGAAAAAATTTACATGGTTTGCACCAACTCCTTTACTATGATTACATATTCTTCATTTTAATCAGTCTGCCATCAGGTCCACTCATATCAGGTCCAACTAGGTCAATTCAGGTTAATAAAAGCCATTGCAGGTCCATTCAGGTCACTTCATACAGTCAGATTAAATTTTAGTAAAGATGTTCTAGATCACATCAGTCATGTTTTGACCAAACCACATCAAATAAGATTCATTTCACCAATTCAAGGCCTTTAGGTCCAACATAGTCTGTTCAGGTAGTGAAATGTATTTAAGGTCAAGTGATACAAATTTTTGTTATTTGTAAGTCTGAATGGAGCAGACTACTGTTATGGAACTTGCTTCTGATCCTATCATGTAATTTTGCATCCAGATCCATACATCTCAGTTTGCCTAATTATGGATCAAGAATTTGAAAATGCATGCAGAAAATCAACCCTGTCCAGGCAACACTGCAGGGGTAAAGAGAGGAAGTAGATGGGTGGAAAGAAATGGACAGGACAGCTGGGATGGGGGAGGGTTGCGAGACAAAGCACGGGTAGCAGTAAACTACGTGAGGAAGGGCACTGTTAACTAGGCAGTACTGGCATAAGGAATGCTGAAGTGAAAATTTTCTCCGAGTACAAAAAGAAGGAAGTATGAACAGTACGTGTTATCTGACAGGTACAGTAGCTTATATCACAGATAATAAAACAGGAAGGTTTTCTCTGCCCCACATAAATATAGTAAAATGAGCAGAAGATATGTGGAATGGCGAAGGGTGTGGATATAAGATATACACCACAGTACAGTACCAGTGGATTACAACTGCTCATAATTCTAAAAGACCAGTAACTATATACAGCAATAGTTGTAGAATGATCACAAATAAAATATGATAAAATAGAAATAAAACAAAATGAAGCAGTATAAAATGCGGAGATTTGTGCCAAACTCTGTCAAAAGTCTCTGATGTATACATAATATGCAAGAGCAAAAATTTAATCAAAACTGTGAACACAGGATGACTTGGAACATGAATGTTAGTGTATCATTAGTGGAGAACCTGACAAAAACCATACTGACAACTGGAAAGGATATCAGTAATGGAAATATGCTCTGTGCATCCTATCTGTTGGAGATACTGAATAAGAAATAGAAATAAAAGGGAGATCAAAGGAACTGGAAGATAAATGAGTACACCCATCTTTGAATATGGCTGATGAGTGTGCATTTCAGTATTGACTGAAAGTAACACAAAAATTTGCCCACAGTTAGAGGCCAACATGGAAACATAATTTTTGAGAGAACATTGTATACAGTATGATAAAAATGGGAACACTAATTTAATTAGTGAGAAGAAAGAATGGGCTTTACAAATCTTGGGGAAAAGAATAAAATGATCTTCTCCTCTTAGTGCAGTTCCTTGCAATAATGACATATAGGTCTAAAAAGAATTCCACCTATATTGTACAAAATCTCAGTGATATGACCAAAAAAGGACATTATAATCACCATCATCATCATATTTCCCATTAATGAATGGAATGAGAAGAATACAGAAAAAGGAAGCCACAAAAGTACATTAAGATATATAATATTTTCTCACTAGAAGTTAGAGACAAAAGAATTGGAAGAATATGACTGGAACACAGAGAGCATCTTGAAATAAAGACTTAAATGATGAGTTAATAGGAGGAAAGATAAGACCAGAGCCATGTGAATGCAAAGGAGAATGGAATGAAAAAGAAATAAAAACACTGGATTTTTTTTCCCTAGCTGCCAGAAAGATCAAGAGCTAAAAAAAAAAAAAAAAAAAAAAAAAAAAAAATCTAACATCTTGAGTTGATGTTCACATTTCTGATCAAAATGAAGAGTACACCTTGCCAGACTCCCAGCAGAAACACTTTACAAGATGTATGAGGATATGTTCGTATTGGTGTGCTTTTGGAAGCAATCACCTTTTGAATAGTATAGGAGGAAGCAATCACCTTTTGAATATGAGTGAAGTACAGTAAACCCTCACTTTACCGTACCCCGCTTGATCTGATATTGGATTTACTGGACACTCTGAGGGCCCCTGACAAACGGTTGAACATAACAGATCTGTTAAAAGGGAAAAACCACGTGGACTTACCAGACAACTCTGGGCCCACTGGACAATGTTTGCATTTAATGTATACTATCCTTAACACGCAGTGTAATGTCACAAGCCTATCAGATCCTCCCCACGCACCAGATGACTCAGAATGCAAATACTAATGCTAGCAGTGGTCTTCCCACCTATTTAGGTTATGTTGGGGATGACAAGGGTGTGAAATTATGGGTGAACTCTGTGTAAAATGGGTATAGTTTTCATGTTCTGTACTAGAATAAACCATTTTACTCTCTTACTTTCCATTATGTGCTAATCCCACTTCAGGGGGAGGGGACCATTGGATTTACTGGATTATGGGACTTACTGTATGAGGCTTTCCCCCCAACTAATCCTGTATTGAAAGTTTCTACTGTAGTTGAACTGTGATACTTTTGGCATTAAAATTTAACTTCAATATTCTCATCTGGGAGTGAAAACCTGGTCACAGTATGAAGGTAAACTTCAAAGCGCTGTAAGGTTTTGAAAATACTATGCTCAGAACAACTTCAAACAAAAGTAACAGGGCCCGAAGAAGAACTCTGGTATGGGAGAAGAGTTGTAGGACTGAAATATGACGTACTGGAATGGACTGAGACTATATTAAAATAAATGAGAAGACCACACACAACATTCCAAAGATAACTTTTAAAAGTGAGGCTTACAGTAAAAGTGGAAAAAGATAATTCAGTCTGTATATGATATGTGAAAAGACAATAGTATGGTATATGAATGTCTGAGAAGGAAGACAAAGAGGAGTGACTGAAATGGTACAAAAAACAAAGTAAAAGTAGCCCTGAATCATTTTTACTATAGTTAATGCTGTCTGGGACTCCCAACAGAAAAATAAGCAACAAAACTGTGAGTAAAATGTAAAAAAAATGCTGGGCCTGTCACAACAACATTCAGAAATATGGGTGCTTTAGAGTTCTGAAGATGCTTTCAAGGCCATTACCACCTTCTGTTGCTTGATATATTTAGAATTTCTGTCTGGCTAATATCAGACCATCTTATTTAGCTGCAGTGCTATTTCTTGAACTAAAGGATTTAGAAATAATCTCCAGTGTCCTTTACTCACATCTTCCTAATTTCATTCTGGTTAATACCCCCTGGGGGTAGGGTTTTTTTCAAGAATACTCCCCCAGTATCCCTGCTTGTCGTATGAGGCGACTAATAGGGTTGGCGGAGGGTTAGTGCCCCTCCCTGCAAAACAGCTAACTAAAAAGACAAACGAGAAGCCTCGGACAAGGACTGACCAACAGATGACAACCAAGGACCGGACAAATGACATGTTACGGATCGTGACGTGGAATGTAAGAGGTGCGAATAATATGGTGAAAGAGAGAGAGATTGTCCAGGTGCCTGAGAGTGCGAAAGTGGATGTATGTGGAGTAACTGACTCTAAATGGAGAGGACAGAGTGTGAGAGAATGGGAGTATGGATGGGGTATATGTGCAGGAGTAGGTGAGAATGAGAGGACAAAAGAAGGAGTGTATATTGTTGTGAGCAAAAGATGGAAGAAAAAGATGCAATGGAAACTTTGCTGTTTACTGTACGTCAAACTATCCTAAAGTTGGGATTTTTGATGTGGAAAATGGAAATTTCATTTATGATAAAAGATTACAAAAAACTTTCATTACTCAGTTAATGTAGGATAGAAGCGCAGATATATTCAGTTAAATACTGGTAAGATTTGTTACAGCCAGAGTGCACAGAACCATTAAAACAGAAAATACTGTAGTAAATGCAAAAATAAATAAGATATCAGGACGCAAAACTTCCCAAGTATCACACACCTCAGACCAAGATAAAGAAATTTAATGTTTGGTAGATTTAAAAATGCAACAACTTATGACCCTGTCATAGTAATTCAATTTATTAGCTGCAGTATTATAGTTGATGACTATTGTTCTTATTGTGTGTAATATTCATTTAGTGATTACTGCCTGACCCTGTCAGAGGCCAGCTTAGAAATGCCAACAATACAGTGAGACCTCACTATAACAGACTAATTGGGGCCCAAGCCATTCCAAAAATCGTGAAATTCCAATAAAAGCGACATCCAGACTTCCCCCTGCTAACCTGGACTTTTTCCAATTTATCAGACATTAATGTGGATCGCATGATTGTTTTTTAAACTGTTTTGACTACTACTGCGGTACTGTACTGTTATAACTTCACTACATTAATCAAAGGGTATAATATAAATAATAATACTGTACTGTACACAGATAAACATGTCTTTCATTTACCTTATTGTGGTGAATATAGCTGATGTGGTCAGGCAGTCCAGACTGCTTCTGGCTTTATCGGACTTTTTCCAATATACATATAGGTATTTGTGGCTTTACACTGTGTAACAAGCCAAATGGTTTCCTGTAAGCCAAGAAACCATTTACAACACCGGGTGGTAACCATATAACCAACCCATACATGTTCCGTACGTGTCAACAAGTGGGTTGGTGGAGGGTTAGTGCCCATCCCCATAAAATCAATAACTCAAAGTCAAATGGCCACCCCTTACGGGATTATGGCGTCTGGCAATAGATACATAGATAGTTAGGTAGCTCCTTGAGTCCAATAAAAGCAAATTCTGGTCTATTGAAGTCCGTTATACCGAGGTTTTACTGTGCTGAGTTACTAACAAACCAACCTTGATGTACGTCAGCCAGCCCAGCCCCTGGCACCATACACTAGCCTACATTGATGGACTATGGTACCTATTCTCTATTGTGAGGTTATATAAACTTTGAAATTTTAAAAATTTGGATTTAACCTTTGGGAATGTGTAGAAGAGGTTGAAACCTGAAAGGTTAATCTTGGATGGGGGTCAGCACTCTTTAGTTTTGCTTTAGGATGCACAGTTTTCAATATACAGTAACTTGGTTTTCTAGCAAACAACTCGCAGGACTCAACTTCTGCCAGCCTGAGAGTTGCCAGGTACAGCCATCCCAATGGAGACTGACGGTTACTGAGTGTCATCTTATTTTTCATTAACTCTGTCATGTTTTCCTGAGAGTCCAGCAGATAAGACACTGAACATGCTAGTTTTGTACACCATCATAGTTACTACAGCTGAACAAAGATGTACAGTTATGGGAGGAGGAACAGGGTGTGTGTGTGTGTGTGTGTGTGTGTGTGTGTGTGTGTGTGTGTGTGTGTGTGTGTGTGTGTGTGTGTGTGTGTGTGTGTGTGTGTGTGTGTGTGTGTGTGTGTGTGTGTGTGTGTGTGTGTGTGTGTGTGTGTGTGTGTGTGTGTGTGTGTGTGTGTGTGTGTGTGTGTGTGTGTGTGTGTGTGTGTGTGTGTGTGTGTGTGTGTGTGTGTGTGTGTGTGTGTGTGTGTGTGTGTGTGTGTGTGTGTGTGTGTGTGTGTGTGTGTGTGTGTGTGTGTGTGTGTGTGTGTGTGTGTGTGTGTGTGTGTGTGTGTGTGTGTGTGTGTGTGTGTGTGTGTGTGTGTGTGTGTGTGTGTGTGTGTGTGTGTGTGTGTGTGTGTGTGTGTGTGTGTGTGTGTGTGTGTGTGTGTGTGTGTGTGTGTGTGTGTGTGTGTGTGTGTGTGTGTGTGTGTGTGTGTGTGTGTGTGTGTGTGTGTGTGTGTGTGTGTGTGTGTGTGTGTGTGTGTGTGTGTGTGTGTGTGTGTGTGTGTGTGTGTGTGTGTGTGTGTGTGTGTGTGTGTGTGTGTGTGTGTGTGTGTGTGTGTGTGTGTGTGTGTGTGTGTGTGTGTGTGTGTGTGTGTGTGTGTGTGTGTGTGTGTGTGTGTGTGTGTGTGTGTGTGTGTGTGTGTGTGTGTGTGTGTGTGTGTGTGTGTGTGTGTGTGTGTGTGTGTGTGTGTGTGTGTGTGTGTGTGTGTGTGTGTGTGTTCAATTACACTGTGTATGGTGAGTTTGTATTTACAGTAAGTAACAAGCTGATGGTAGTGAAGCATGAGTAAGGGTAAATGGGCAACTAAGTGAATTGTTCACAATCGATGTGGTTGTGCGACAAGGTTGCATGATGTCCCCATGGTGGTTCAATATATACCTCATATGGATGGGATGATGACAGAAGTAAAAACATAAGTAATGGAGAGAGGGATGGCATTGGTAATGAATGGTGATGGATGGAATATCTCAAATTTGTGTATGCTGATGATGCGCTACTACTTGCAAATGCCAGACGAGAACTTGGTGGACTAGTGCGGAGTTTTGCTGATGTCTCTGAGCGTTGTGCCTTGAGAGCAAACATACAAAGGAGTAAAGTGATGGTTACTGAGAGAGAAGGTGACTCCCAGTGTGATGTTACAGGGAATGGAGAGAGACTGGAATTGGTGAGAAAGTTCAAATACCTGCATGGAAAAAGAGAGGAAAATGTGTATGATGTGGAAAGTAGAGTGGCACAAGGAAGGGAAGTAACTAGTGCTCAGAAGGCCCTGATAAGAAACAGAGGCTTGAGTGTTGCAGCTGCATGAGGCTTACATGAAGGAGTGTTAGTGTCAACATTAACATATGGATGCGAGACTATGGTGTGGCATGAAAATGAAAAGTCAAGAGTGAGAGCAGTGGAGATGGGACTGCTGAAGAATGTATGTGGAGTACCAAGAGTGGATAGGATACGAAATAATGTGATTCATAAAAGACGTGGAGTAAGGAAGTCTGTGGACACCAGAGTCGAAGAGAGTGTACTGAGATGGTATGGTCATGTGGAAAGAAAGGATAACAATAGAGTGGTGAAGAGGGTATATTTGAGCAAATCTAAAGAAGGGAGGATGTGAGGTAGGCCAAGGAGAAGGTGGAGGGATATGATGGATGAGTGTGAGGAAGAGAGGTATGGAAATCGGTAAGGCTAGGGGACTGACAAGAGATTGAGGTGGCTGGATGAATGTTGTGAGATGTGCACGATCAGGGATTTGGCACCCCTTTTTAATATGACAGCGCCCAGGTTGACTCTATTGGATATGTTTATGTGACGCTACAGAATGTGGCGAATGTCTTTAGCGTATCAGATAGAGCCAGGATTCCAGGGGCTTGAATGATGAGTGAATGGCAGTGTGGCCCATTGGACTGGTCAGACTTG
This sequence comes from Coenobita brevimanus, assembly GCF_032717465.1. Classification (NCBI taxonomy): domain Eukaryota; kingdom Metazoa; phylum Arthropoda; class Malacostraca; order Decapoda; family Coenobitidae; genus Coenobita; species Coenobita brevimanus. The sequence continues at coordinate 47,987,059 of NC_137031.1, read as the reverse complement.
TGCTGTCTGGATGCTGCTACTCCTCACCCTGCCCTAGTGTGGGAAAGGAGGTCTGGATGATGATGATGATGATAAACAAGCTGAACCCAGACAAAAAGTAAAAAATAAAATAAAATAAATAAATAAATAAAACATGCACTCACTGGGGATCTAACAGCTGACCTTCCAAGATTAATCCAGACTGATGTCCAATGAAAAGGTGCTTAATTCACCAAATGCAATGCTCACGAGTGAAATATAGGTGGCAGGTGCACAGGTTTTCAGATGTCCTTGACAGTACACATGAGCAAAATATCTAATTGATGTCTTCTGAAGTGGTCCTTGACCACTCTCATACTTCTGTGATGACAAGGATGGCAAAGCTGCCACATCCTTGCTAGGGCAAGTACCACAAGCAAAGATGCTTGTGATGATGAATTCCCCACCCCCCCACACACACAAAGTAATGATTGGTTTTCAGTATACAGTATGCAAGTGAAGTTATTAACAACACTGTTTCCAGCAGACTCAGGCATATTCTATTCTGCAAAAGCAATCAGCAGACCTCTGATGAGACACAAGAGGGGAGCCAGAGGTTGCCTGCATGCTTAACTCATTTTAGGATAGGATGGCAGATAGTAAGTTTTGTTTCTGGATGCCTCATATTATGCACTTAAACACAACTACTGCTGGCTTCAAATCACATAGAGTACTAGGAAAGTAGGGAAAAAATAGGGATTGCTGTTAGTAGTTCAAGAACAGTGGGTCTCTGTGACTACTGTATATATGATTTAAAAGAGCTGAAGTGATGGTCCACAGAATGGAAATATATTGATAACATTAATGAAAATTTAAATAGATGACTGTCCTGGACAACTTCAAAAGTTCTCACTCAGAAAAGAGCCACTGGTGAGAATATCTTTAGTCTTTTCCCTTGGGAATACTTCGGCACTGTTGACCAGGACCATTATTTTTAGCTCTTGAAAAGTCTACTTGGCAGCTATGGTACAGTTCATGCATTACTTAGCTTTAGGTGACCCTGCAGCCACTACCGCCCTCCTTACATAATTCAATCATTCATTCATCATTAATCCAGTGTTGCCCCATCTTTACATAATCCTTACATCAATCGCAGTATAAAATTGTGTGCAGTACATCAATAGTGTGAAATTTTTTAAAGGGCAAGATTCTAATGGTCCCTTAGCTTAAATGCATACGATTTAAATCTTGCCATTACTAAATTATGCCTAGTGAAGAATTCAATCTTGCCACTGCTGAATTATGCCTGATGAAGATAGAACTGAATATATATATATATATATATATATATATATATATATATATATATATATAGCTCTCACATAACACCCGAATATTGTACTTGGCAGGTCCCACTTTATGAAATTTCTAAATTATAAGCCATTTGCTTAAACATTAAAGGGTTTCATGGTACCAAAGCCAGCCAGCCCCATGGTCGCCTTTTGGGACAATGTTTTTTTTTTTTTTTTTTTTTTCCCCCCCCAGGACATTTACCTACCTAATAAAGACTTCATTACATACAAACAATGGAGGATTTCTCACCTTGAATGGAAAAGTTTGTGGGCTTGCTGGGGGGAAGGTGGAGTGGGGTTCTGTACCCCCCCCCCCAAAAAAAAAAAGTGCAAAGATCACACAGAGCATGTGTGCAATTAAAGCATGGGGAGTGGGTAGCCTCAACTGAAGCAGGAATGCTCAGTGGACCATGACGACGCCCTGCACACACACATGACAACCATACGTCATAGGCCAATGCAACCCGCGCTATGACTATCACTGGCCATGTTATGTCTGTTTCCACCACATTATGACCCTAATTTGCTGTTATGACTGTTTGAACCATAAGTTGGGGGCTCTGGCCGCATTATGTCTATCGTCGCAGCGTATTATGGTTTTTAAAAAAATGGGCAGCTACCTCTGCCCGCATAATGCCTATCATTTTCGTGTTATGATTAAATTTTGACATCAAATTTTGCCTTCTGTGTTGTGTGAGTTTTGCGCTGTAGGATCGTGCATTATGTAAGAGCCGACTGCATATATATATATATATATATATATATATATATATATATATATAGGGTTCCCAATATCTGGCAATACCTAAGTACCAAGCCATTGTTTCCTTCAGAAACAAAATTTCCCTTTCATCTCAAGCATTGTACCATACAACCATTTCCCTTCACCTACATTCTAATTATTATCACTGCTTCTTCACTTTCAAAACTGTGAGAACTACTTATATCACTGGCTTAGAGCTGAAGCCTGGCATTAAAAATGACTGAATGCTTTCATTTAACCACAAGAAAACACCAACACGTTTATTTCTCTTACTCAAGAAAATTGAGAAAGAGGGAAAAATGTTACTACTATACTGTACTTACTTCACACATATGAAAAGGACAATAATTCAAAGGTCTGCCTGGGATGATGGATGATAACACCTTATTGTGTATATAAATGCATCTGAAAGGAGACCTCTTCTGGAAAGTGTAAAATGTTTTGGTAATGTTCCATCACATAAATTTGAAAATCAACAGAAACGAGCAAATATGGAACAAACATGAAACTCTGCACTCTCAGTCAGCTAGAATTTCAGTCATACTGTATGAACAACATATTATTTCCAGTTAACTTACTTCCAAACAAATACTGAAATTGTCTCTTCAAGGCTCTTGCACTAATACAGTACAAACATTCAGGCTATCTTCGTCTCTTCTGTAACCCATAATCAGTGAAAAGAGCATCTTAAAGTTAAGGATATCTTGTGCTCCAAGTATGTGTACAGATCAACAGTTTGAAAAATAGAACCTTTGTACAATATATGCAATGTTCTGTACCTTTTACGTAAACTTTCATAACAACTCCTCCTGGCACTGAGAATGAATAACTCACACTTACTGCCTCACAGATCCTTGTAAAGCACTAATCACACTGCACCACTAGTTGCAAAGTCATTAACCATATTATTTATGTAAGAACCTTCATTATGCAGGTAAAGTATCCTCAGCTGGGGATGGAGTAGATGCTGTGGCCTCTGTGGTGTTCTGACGACGGTAGGCAGCCCAACGTGCGTCATCAGCTTCACAGGTAATGTAGCGAGACCCAACCTTGCGTTCTAGTTCCCGAAGATCACACCAACACTGGTAATCCTGTAGCCACACGTGTGCCAGTGACTTGTCCACCGTCAAACGTTTTCTCTGTTTCACTTGCAATAAGTTGGTGATCAAGTCAATGGCTGGGGAGAAAATATTAAATGAGACCATTGTGAATGAACATATTCATGCCTATAATTTAAGGAAATGAAAACTATGAATGGCTAAATATATCTATGGGATGTAAAACCATGAATATCTTAAGATATACTGTCCGATACAATAAACTTTTGTGGCAAGTGCTGGAGAAGTGCCTTCATATCGGTGGCATCAGTATAACCAGTGAGCTGTGCTGACTAGTCATACATCCCTTAATTTCCTCCCTATCCTCCAAAAAGGGACTGGTGAACTGTGGGAGAGGGGCAATGTCAACCTGGAGTTCACTGGGTTTACACTGGGTTACAACTATTACTACTACTACTAATAATACTGTATTACAACTACCCCAGGAGTGTTCTCAGATACCCTCAGTTTTTCCCATTTTCTTAAATTTTGCTACAGATGGTTCTTCTGCCATCCCTGTCAGTGTTGGCTGGGCCAATGAGCAATACAGGTGGCCTGCACTGCCTCTGTTAGGTGTCAAGACCCCCAGGTATCTGATATAACTAGTTTTTGTTACAAAGTGCCAAAATTACTACTCAATAAGACCTCCTTAAGTTGGACTTAAATACCAGTTAAATCAGAAAATACCTCAAGCTGGATGCAATTTTGGCTGGCTTATACCAAACACTCGCTAGACAGCAGCACCTGTTGCTGTGTCCTTTATATCCTTTGTATTATACTGCACAGTCAACTATCTATAATTTACAGGGAATATCCAATAAAAGTAAACTTTACTGGAAGGGCCTCAATATTTTTGCTTTTCAACAAAGTTCCACTAAGTCTGTTTGCCTCCAGATTGCACTCACCGTAGCATGTCCCACTACACAACTCCCTACATGTGCCGGGAATACAGAAAAGGATACAGAAAAGGGTCCACTGTCAGTTGCCTCAGACAGCTGAGTCTCAGTTAGAAAAAGGTGAGGTTTAGAGAAGGAGAGGTGGTGCTCAACAGAATGAAAGTTAGAGGAAAGGCCGCGAATGTTGCAGAAATGAAGAAGAAGAGAGTCAGAAAGTGGTTCCAGGCAGCTCGTGCCGTCACCGGGAGAGGGGCGGAAGGTGGGGGCATTTATGTCCCCCCCCCCCTGGGGAGTCCAAGGCCAGGTGTTGTGCTGCAATGATTTTATTTAATTTTGGAATAGGAAGTATGGTGTGTACTGTGCATGCAGTTTGGTGTTGATAATTAGAGAAACTTGTACTGGAGAGCATGCTGGCCTACTCTCTGTGTTACTGAGACAATGAAAAAGTTCAGCAAAGGGGGATGGTCGGGACCTAGTCCCGAGGACTGATGAAACGGGAGCTCCAGCTCTCCCTGTCATTAGCTTTCCATCAACCTTGGGAGTACTGCCCTGCTCGACTGGTGCCACAGCCTACACCACCACTGTCTATCCCTCACAAAATGCTTTAAAATGTTGAAAAACAGCTAATAGACATTCCTCATAATAAAATGGTATAATGTACTGTTAAGTACTCTGTAATTATATGTACAGAAGCAATTTCATGTTGACAATTGGCTTGTTTGTAAATCAACACCATAGTGGAGAGTGAGAGAACCTCAACCTACCTGCTGCCAATCAATGAAAAATCTGCATTAGAATTCTGCTTCCCCTGCCTTTGCCAATCAAAACTCTTCTACTCCTTACCATTGCATCTCCCCTCTTACCTTCCACCAACACCCTGTGAGCTGCGAGGCCTGCCAACAGTCAACCCGATCTCTCCCTCCTTCCCTCAACACTCCACCACTTTCATATTACAGTACAGTATAACCCCATTCTTTTTGTGTATTTCTCCATTTTCTTTTTTTGTGATTATGGCTGGATGTTCGGTGACAACAACTGTCTCATGCCAGATGATAATGTACTTTTTGCCATATGAAAGGGTCCTTCATGATGGATAATATCACAGATTTTATGCTTACTGCTGGATACCATTTTAATTCAGCCACTGGCTATGCTGGATAATGTTATATGCCAGATAATGCAGCGCCGGGCAATCGGGAGTTTACTGTACATTGAAAAATGGGTCCAACATTTTAGTCATCATATAAGCAATTCATTGCATAATAATTAATTGGATAACAATGATCTGCTGTATATATCAGTATATTATTCTATTAATATTTACTTATGCACTGCAAGAGATAACTCATGTTTCAACACTTTTTCTTTTATAGCAGAAAGGTTCTAATTCCCCCTAGGGATGGGGTGGTCACAGATAAGTTGGAGGTTCAGACAAGTTGCACAGGTTTGAGCAACAATTATTTAGAACTTAGGTTTTACAGTACCTGCACTTAACTCAGTGCCACAGAAGGATGATATAAGCTACACAGGAGTTCTTGGTGTCCACTAGCAAATGAAAGAATGTAGTTTTCAATCATTGTCTGAGTTTTTTACAGTATCCCTCCCAATGAACAGGGAAATTTAAGATGAACAAAAAATATGAATCTGCATGGAGTTTAGGGGCTACGCTTGAAACTTTTACAGTACAGGGCAGTTTGTAATTCAATTCACTATCTATCAATGAATAACAATCCACTAAAAAGTGGGTATATTTCTAAGCACAGCTTCACAAAAAGGCAGTTCCTGGTATCCACAAGCCAAGATTTCATATTCATTTTTCAAACCTGAAATTGTTGGTAAAAATGTTATGGGATAAAAAATAACACTGCATGAACTTAAAACTTAAACTGCAAGAAATTGATTGATCTGGGAGTTTATTAACTCAGTGGTCTCTAAAGGTACAAGCTTGCCAGAACCACTCTATTCAATAGCAATAATTTTTCTAAGAGGAAGATTAACAATCTTTGCCAACTAAATATGTGTAATAGGAGCCAAACAAATAATAGTAAAGTGCATTCCAAGTGAAAGAGAAGGATACGAAAAATCTTGCTTTCAGTGTTTTTCTTTCAAAGATCAGTCAAGAGTACACATTTCAGGAGAACTGCTATTAACAGACCCCCAAAATGAACAGAAAGTTAAATTACATAAAAAATTAGTTACTAACCATCTTGTGTTATCTCCTTCCAAGGGTTGGGTGGGTACATGAAGGCTGCATTCTGGATCTGGTCATTGATGTCCTCATCCTCATTGAAAGGGAAGGTACCCGAGAGAGAAACATACGTGATGACACCTACTGACCACATATCCAGTGACCGATTGTACCCCTTGTTGCGCAGAACCTCGGGGGCTGAAAGGGGATAACAATGCCAGGTGTTAAATTACCTCAAAGGCTGAAAGGGGACAACAGTCATCATCATTACAACAATGCCTAGACTACCAAGATTTAAAGTTACCTCTGGGGCTGAAAGGGGAAACAATACCAAGTGTTAAAGTTACCTCTAGGGCTGAAGGGGACAACAATACCAGCCACAGAGGCAGAAAGGGGACAATAATACCAGTGGCAATATCATAACCAATGAGGTCTCTCCTGAGTGACGTATTTGCTGCTGCTAAAAAGCTCAAATTGGGAAATGTTATAAAAATACCATTTCAGCACTTTTGCAGCACCTAGGTTTGGGTTACTTTTCCTTGAAAGGTAGTCAAGTTGCACCCCACCCACTTGTGGTGACTTTGCAGACACCCTGTTTTTTCACATTTCTGTTCCTTGTTTGCATTTTTTTGTTTTTCTTCCCCCCCCCTTACTTTGGGTGACACAAATGGGGGCAATGCTGCCTGGCTTTATCCCACGTAGAACTTCTCCACTAGACCACACGGGAATTTACAGTGTTGTGCAGTGAAAAAAACAGTGTGTTGTGTTAAGGATTTACAGTTGTGAGAGAAAAGACTCATTTGGAACAAAATTTAACGTAAATAGACTTGTTTGTTTTTGCTTTGGAAAATTATTAGAAGAATGGGAAAAGTTAAAGTGCAGAGTGCAACACTTAGTAAGTTACAATGGAGCATTAGTTAGACAAGAGTGCGCACTATGAAGAGAACGGACTTCTGTGTGCGATTGACTAAGTTCAGTGCAAGACTTCATGAACAGTGTACTGGAAGTGCTTCAGGAAATCCTTCTTACTGTCAGAGTCCGAGAGGAGGTGGTTATTCATCGAGGTGGCCATGGACTTGCTGTAAGTAGGCAGAATGTTTCATACTGTACTTTTTTCCATACTATACTTACCTCATTTCACTCTTAAATGTCCTTTATTGGTGTGAATAGGGTGTTAGGAGCTATGCATGTGCAGTAGGAAGGTGTTTTTCTGAGTTAGGCTAGGTTAGGGTCCATAAGTACCAGTCCAGGAGCCAGTCACCAGAATGTTTAATATTGTATGAACCTACCTCTAAACCCTCATTTTATGCTTCTTTTGCATTTATTTCAGTCATTTATGTGCCTTATCGGTGTGATTTGGGTCTTAAATAGGTGCTATGCATGTCCAGAGGGAGTTGTATAGGTGTTTCTCTGAGTTAGGGTCCATAAGTACAAGTCCATAAGCTGGGGTCCAATATCCAGACAGGACCACTATCCGGACCTGCCTATGGCTCTATTATGTCGGATATTGGAGTGATTACTGTATTATACTGTATATATTATACTATTTGATTATTGTAGTGAATGTATAATACATTTGCTATATGGTAGTGCGATGGTAGTGAAAATGGTAACGCCAAGGTGAAAAACCGTTGGTGCGATCTGGACTAATGTCAGGCATATCACAAAAATTCTGGGTTAGCTTTCTTCGGAATTTCGTTTTTTCGGACTGGCTTTGGCCCCAATTAGTCTGATATATCGACATTCTACTGTACTGGACTCTGAATACAAAAAAACAGTAATATCTAAAGTGTGGGACCAATATGGAGATGTGCAGCCTGTAAAACAAAATGGGATATAAAGACGTTAAGAAGTAATGAAATCTGATATGGCTGTTAAATAACAAACAATACTAGCTATCTGTACACGAGTAGGGAGACTCACCAAGGTATGCAGGGGTGCCCACCACCGATCGCCGGAAGGATTTCTCACCAATTATTCTGGCGAAGCCAAAGTCACAAAGCTTGACCTGTGGGAAGTCACTGGCAGAGGACAGCAGCACATTCTCTGGTTTGAGGTCACAGTGTACAATATTCTTGCTGTGTAGGTGCTTTAATGCCGTCAAGATCTGCAGCACAAAAAATAATTTGTGGTATGTTTCCACGAAGGTATGAGCTAAGCTGGCTTAACAGGAATAACTACAGACTACTAGTAAACTGTTTTGAGCTAAACTACTGAGATAAGTTTGTTATTTTGGATATTAATGCAGGGATACAGCTGATACGTAACTACAACCATACCCCGATTTCTGGTAGTGTTGTGTACCAGTGGGAGTGTTCGGTTGGCGAGTATGTCGGATATCGAAGCAATTTTCCCCATAAGATACTGAAGAAAAGCCAGAGATGCATTCAAGGCCGAAACCCAAACTCTCATATACCTTACTCAATCAGTAGTGACTGACAGAAACATCATGGGTAATGTTAGTATCCATATAAACAATGCTACTGCTAAAAATTAAGACAGCAAACATCACATGCCGGAAGGTGAGGTGCATAGGACAAGCGGTGTGAGATGCTTCTGGGGAACTGACATGCAGGCACCTGGCAGCGCACCAAGCAGTGGTTGGGGTGGGCAGGGGGATGAGAAGGGAGACAAGCAGGGGTGGGGGAGGTGGGGGGACTGGAGGGAGACAAGCTGGAGTGGGGGAGGGAGACAATTGGGGGTGGAGGAGGGTGGGGGGATAGGGAGGGAGACACGCAGGGGTGGAGAAGGGGGGAGGGGATGGAGGGAGACAAGAAAGCCAAACTGTCCTACTATCCCTCCCCCCACCCAGTCTTACTCACTCAGTATCACTGATTAACTCACTCACTCTCACTGACTCACTCACTCTCGCTCACTCACTCCTCTCTCTCTCTCTCTCTCTCTCACACACACACACACACACACACACACACACACACACACACACACAGGACAACACGAGCTTAGCTCCATTCCTGCATACTACAAATAAGTAAATACAAATAGGCAAATACACACACACACACGGGAGACAAACTGAGGTGGGAAAGGGTGGGGGGGATGGAGAGGGAGACATGCCTGGTAGTGCTGAGCAAGGGGGGATGGGGGGTGAAGAGAGGGGATGGAAGGGGGAACGGAGAGCCATGTGCACCACCACATCCCGTTCAGACACCCCAGTTTCAAACCTACGGAGGGGAGGAATGTTCTGACTAGCGAATCAATGGCAGTTCGGATTGTGGGAATGTTCCCCATTTCTTTTGTTCAGTCTAGCAAATCATCAGTTATCAATGCATCAGAAATCAGGGTATGGGTGTACTCTGATCACTTTGTTAAACCTTTGTACATGACATTCAGTATTTCTGTAACTCAGAAATTGCAGCATAAGGATATTCCATTCTTCCTGGGGAGAAAAAAAAAATGATATTAAAGTATCCCTATCATATTACATGACTGAACACCCACCTGGTAGATAATAAACTTTGTGATGCGTTCTGACAGTTTGCCACGCTCCGAGGAAAGGATCATCTCCAGCATATCCCCCTTAAGCTTTTCCATCACCACAAAAATCCGCTCAGGTGTCTCAAACATTCGCTCTAGGTTCACCACACCCTAGAATAATGTGGTAAAATGTGTAGAGGTAAATATTCCAATACAATTATTCAAATAATCCTACATAACATACCCATGCACTGACCATATAATCTCACTGTTTTAACAATGTTTGCACAGCCTCAAGTTTTTCCAAATATTATCTTAATTGCTACAGTAGACAATGACACCTACATTAATACTTTTATCCCTCTGGCTGCAATACATCTCACCCAGCTACTTATAGGTATCTAGCTGGCTTTATAATAATAGAAATTCATTTGCAGATTTGGAGGATTTTGTGTCTCAGTAGTTAAGTACAGTAGTCCCTCCTTTATCCGAACGCTCAGTATCCGGATGTATTCATTATCCGGATGCTGGGCCTTGGCTCTATTAAACCATTATCCAAATTTACTTGCTATTTTTCAGACATAAAAGTCCCCGAGAACTTCGGCCGGCCAGCTGTCATGTTTAAACATTCGGATTGAGTATTGTGGCAGCTGTGCACGAGCCTTGAGCTGGATGTAGTTTGTAATCCACAACCAGAGCTAAAATGTCCATCCATCCCTGTACTGAATGGTCAAAGTAGCGTGCTTGTCCTATCACTCCCAATGAACCTCCAGCACCCAAGTAATACAACTGTAACCTGCAAGTGGTGTCAAAAAGTCTGTATACATTCCCCACCAAATGGCTAATATCGCGTGGCCACGGGGCCTAAGTCTTTCCCAAACGTCACCTCCATCGAACACAAACCACATGCCATAAGTACATGTTCGGCAACAACAGCCGTCCGCCTCTTTACTAAAGGATGAAACTCCCCCAGTCATGGTGAGTTGTGTTTCTGCATGGCCACCCAGGATCTAACAGACTGCAAGCCATGAGTAAATGTATGGCAAAAACATCCGTCCGCCTGTTGACAGAAGGGGGAGAATCCTGCCCATAGCCTCGCTTCTCCCTCCCTCTCATCCCTCCTCCATACCCTCCCGGCTCCCCCTGACTCTCTCAGTCCCTACCCTCCTCTGTGGTGATGACACTGACCCATGAGTTTTCAAATTTTTTTTGCGATTTATTCGACTACTACTGGTCGTATCGAAATTCCACAGTAACCACGAGAAAGCTCATAAAATTCTGCATCTAGACATGTGCTTAACACTTGGAAGGTGTTGGCAAAATTTTGAACTAGGATGCTGGGAAGTTATATGAAGGTAAGTTTTACTCCCAAACACTTTATCATTGCTGCATTTCTGAAATTTTACTTATCAGTTTTCTGCGTTTTTATTAGCTTATCTTACAGTATAAATACCAGCGAAGAGGTTGGTATACGATTTATACCAATATACCAATTTACTGTGGCGTATATGGCCGTGGAATTTTTTTGAGTCCCAGGAGCAATCACTCGTCACAGACAACAGATTTTCAAACCGTCATAAGTTTTTTTGTGGATTTTTGTTGTTTATGCGTTGTTTTCATGATGTTCAGTATTAACATGGATAATCCTAGGTGTGTTTTGATGTCTAAATGTGGCAGACAGACCTGAAATCAATGCCAAAATTAGGAGGGGTACTGTACTGTATGGGTGAGGATGAAAGTAGGTATACAAGCATGGGCGATTGTATGTGTGTATGCCCCGACAGAGGATCGAGTGGCAAGAGTGAAAGATGAGTTTTGGGCGAGTGTAGAAGCATGTATGGATGGCATCTAGCAGCTTACCATCTACACAGTATATAGGCAAAACTTTCCACAATCCTTCTCTGTCCACTTTGTCGTATGCTTTTTCCATATCCATGAATGCTATAAACACTCTATAGTCCTTCTCACAAGCCTTCTCCACTATCTGTCTCTGCAAATATTTGATCCTCATCATCTGCCACCTGAAGCCACCCTGTTCATCCCTCACTAGGACTTCTGATATGTCTCTTACTTTCTCTATAATAATTCTTCCATATGACTTCCCTAACACACTCAATAAACTTATGCCATGATAATTCTTGCACTCACTTCACGCACCTCTATTTTTGTACAGGGGTACAATCTCAGTCTTTTTCCATTGCTGGCACAGTTTCATTCATCCATGCCTTTTCACATATCTCCAACAAGCACTTCATTCCACTCTCTCCATTACACTTAATCATCTCTTCATACATCAACACCAGCTGCTTTCCCATTTTTCATCTTTTTCACAGCACTCTTCCTGTGTGTGTCATGTTTCCTAGCACTGCATTCATTCTCTGCACACCCCCTTAACCAACCATGTTTACAGTGGTTCAGCTGTTTCTACTCCCATTCATCAGGCTTTCAAAATATTCTTTCCATCCCTGTGGGATAATAATCTACCACCTACATCCTTCACACCATCACATTTCTTTCTGCTCTCACTTCTACACTTCAGTACCTCTTTCCGGAATAACTTCCTATTTTCAGAGTGGCTTGCATTCATTTTTCTTCCTAGATCATCATTTACCTCTTTTTTTCTCTTCACTAGTCTCTTTATGTGCTTCTTGCTCTCAATATATTCAGTTCTTATTTCAACTGAACCCCTATCCTGTAACCACTCTGGCCACTTCTTCCTCTGCTGCTGTCTTAACCTCTTCATCCCACCATGCAGTACCTTTCTTCTTTGTTGTTACTCTTGCCACACCACACACCGCTTTAGCATTTCTAACTAAGCAATCCCTGAATGCATTCGACAGGCTCTCCAGATCCATTTCATAATCCTCCCCTTTGGTGTTGTATTCATCTGCTATTTCTTTGATCCTCAGCTTCTTGACTTTCAGCCTTTCTCCCTGACTGCTCCTCTCTCTCCTGGTTCGCCTCACTCCTCTCAGCTTGATCTTGCATACCAAAATCATATGATCTGACAGACCTCTACATTGTCCTCTCACGGTCCTTGTATCTGCAACCATTCCCAGCATCGACCTCTCAACAAGCATGTAGTCAATCAGACTCATTTCAACACAATCCCCATTCCCTCTATGCCATGTATATTCACGTGCATCTTTGCGTTTGAAATACGAGTTACAAATGCAAAACCTTTCCTGACACGTCCTTCAGTCACTTCCCATTATAATATTCTCCTGGCTCCATTACGTCAGATAATCGAGGGATTACTGTAGTCAAGCCATTTATATAGAGCTGTCAGAGAAGTGGGGACTACTGCCCCAGAGCTGGGTGACTCTCCAGTGACTGGACAGAATAACCCACAAAGGAAGAATTACCCAAACAAGAAAGAAGTCAATCAGTAGGCAGGAAAGCCATTTATATCAAACATTGCTGGTGACAGGAGTGGCAAAATGAATTGAGGTTGTAAAGGGGAAGGTATGGTTTGAGGGGTTTAAAATCATCTACCAAGCTAGGCCAAGCTGGTAGCTGAAGGAAAGGTGTAACCATGTTGCATATGCCATAACATCCGATGGTCTATTAATACTCAGCTGGAAGTTCCTCCACTTCACAGATGGATACTGCAGTCATTTACCACACATTTTGGAATGTGTCAGTTTAAAACAGTGTTCAAAGTGTTTCTGCTGACAGTGTTTATAATATATGAAATTAGCAGTGAATTTTGTACAGTTATTCTACTTACCGGATTGCTGAGGTTTTGCAATATAGCCACTTCATTTTTTAGCGCTGCCTCCTGTTTGGTGGGGAAACGTAATTTGTCAATGACCTTGATTGCCACTGACCGTCCAGACTTGCGATGTACTCCTGAGGAGGCACAGGTCAATACTGTTACATCTGTGCTATCATTAATATTTATATTCTTGTGTCTCATCAAACTAGGCTTTAAGACAAAAACACTGTCATACAGTTATGCAATGTATCATGTGCCATTCAAACAAATCCACTTTGCACCATCTCTTGTAATACATTGGTTTAAACTTCTGAGTTGCATAATACTGTAAAGCTGATGATTTTATGTAATTAGCATAGTTGTCAGGCTTCAAAACCATTTTTACTAATTCATATGCCCAAGCATTTAAACAATTTATGAGAGTTTTGTATTCATTCAGTGCTATTGCAATAAAAATGCTGTTTACTTGTTTGCACTACTATGCCCCACTTACGCACAAAAGGGAATCACAAAGATGAAATCTATGACATGTTGCTAATCATGGTGATAGTCTCTAGCTCCTTAAGTGGCATCTGTCTGACAAATCTCAGAATGTAATTGTGGACAACACTTACTCATGCTCAGTCCCCCTTCTGTTTAGAGTTCCTCAAGGATTTGTTTTAAGTACGTTCTATTCGCAGTTTATATGAGCAGTTTATCACCTCTTCTTGATGCACATGATATGTTGCCATTTTTATGCTGATGACATTCAGCTTTATGCTAAGATTACAGATATTAATGATACCAAAAATAAACTGGAATCCCACATGACTGAAATTAAAATCTGGATAGTAAAGAGGAGACAAGTTGAATGATGGTAAAACAAAAAATGAGAAAGCTTGGCTTGGAGGAGTGGCTGGTTAGGGTGGTTATGGCTATGTATGTGGGTGCTCACACCCAGGTAAGAGTGAATGGAGATTTAAGTGATGAGTTTTCCGTGAATGCTGGTGTGCATCAGGAGTCAGTCTTGAGTCCCATGTTGTTTATCATGGTACTTGAAGCCCTTTCACGTGACTTTAGAAATGGACTCCCGTGGGAGTTGTTGTATGCTGATGATTTGGTGCTGATTGCAGAGAACGAAAGGGAGGCAGAGGAAAGGTTTAGAAAGTGGAGAGATGGTATGGGGCACAAGGGTTTAAGGGTAAATGCAGATAAAACAAAAATGATGATATCTAGGGTTGGTGGCGGTACTGTCAAAGACGAGGGAGAGTGGCCATGTGCAGTTTGCCACAAGGGCGTGGGAAGTAATTCCATCTTGTGCGGTGTGTGTGATAAATGGGTGCATAAGAGATGTAGTGGTATCAGAGGTAGACTGCGAGATAATGCTGATTTTATGTGTACGGCGTGTTGGGGTGAGCAGGTGGAGATTGTCAGATGTGAAAGAATTGAACTTGCTGGTGAATCTCTTGAGTGTATGGAAAAGATTTGTTATTTGGGAGACATGTTGTGAGCTGGAGGTGGGGCTGGAGCTAGCTCTGTGGCTAGGGTGAGAAGTGGTTGGAAGAAGTTCAGGGAGCTCTTGCCTCTCCTGACATTGAGAGGACTCTCCCTACGTGCTAAGGGGTCTTTGTATGCAGCATGTGTTAGGAGTGTAATGCTGTATGGTAGTGAGACCTGGGCAGTGAAGGAGGAAGATATTCGCTGGCTCAGACGTACAGAAATGACAATGATTAGGTGGATGTGCAGTGCGTCCCTGCGTCCAAGGCCTGGAGGGGCTGGGTTTACGATGGAAGAGTTGAGAGGTAGGATGGGACTGGAGTGTATTGGTGTTGTGATGAGGAGAGGTAGATTGAGATGGTTTGGACATGTGGAGAGGATGGGGAATGATAATTGGGTGAGGAAGGTGAGAAGTGTTAATATTGGGGGTGGGGTTATGAGGGGTAGACCAAGAAAGACATGGAACAAGGTCATTAAGTGTGACCTCAAGGTTAAGGGACTGAACAGGGAGGCTGCAATGGATTGTGCAGCGTGAAGAGCCGCCATTAGGTGACCAAGGCCGACACATGCAAGCATGTTGGAGCCTTTAAAAACGAAAACGAAGGAGAGGTGGTGGTGATGACGATGCCCTGACTCTGAAGACTGGCAAGTCACAACTTCATCCAGCTAGCACTGTCCGAAACTTGTGTGTATACTGTATTTTAATTCAGAATTAAATTATACAGGACCTATTAATCAAGTTGTCAGAGGTTGTAATCTGTACTTCAGAAACCTGTACTGTGAGACAGCTGCTGAAATGATGTTGCTTCTTATCAGTGGTCTGTGTAGTTATCCTGTATCATGTCGATTACTGTAATGCATTATGGACTGGCCTCCCAAATGATCTAAAGAAGGTCCAGTCTGCGCTGAACTGAGCAGTAGCGTTTATCTTTGGCCTCCCCTCCAAGAACCCCAACCACCCCATTTCCAACCAAGTTGCACTGATTGTAGGTAAAAGTTAGAATTGAATTTAAGTCTTATTACTTTCAAGGTTCTTAAGTTTGGCAAACCAAAGTATCTTGATGAATCGTTAAAATTTAAGTTGGCATGTCCAGGTGAGACACAGGTAAGTGAAGACAATTCCTCGCACCTTGATGCACCTGCAACTGTTCATCAGACGTCTTTTTCTGATCAATCTATCAGCTCCTAAGATATGTAATATCCATCATCCAATCCTACATGGCCCCATGAGGAGCGTAAGAGCCCAGGGCTAGGCAAGGTGGTCCTGACATTTAAGATGAGTGTGACCAGCCTCACTCATCCCTGAGTGGCACTACATGAGCAATAAACCCCAACCACCCCTTGGATATAAACCTTCACTGGCTCTATCCGATTGGAGTACTGTAATTACCCACTAAACCACCAGGCACCAAAATTTGGTTATATGGTTACCACCCAGCATAGTAAATGGTTTCCTGATGTACAGGAAACCACTTGGCTTGTCACTCAGTGTCAAGTCACCCACAAGCAGACGGATGAGGAAAGAATGAAGGAAGGAAAGACAGAAGAGGAAGCATAAAGTCACCCGGAGGCAGAAGGATGAGGAAAGAATGAAGGAAAGAAAAACAGAAGAGTATGGCAGGAAAGAAGGATGGAGGAGAGGAAAGTGCAGACGCCTGAGAGCAGCACTATGTCAAGTGAGTGGATGGTGAGCGCCCCCACCGACCTTGCAATTATTCATGAAGGAATTGACTTCTGCCAAATATTTTAAAGGGAAGCTCAAAGTCTTTCTCTTTTCAAGAAGTTACGATTTGTAGAGATGCTTTGATGGATGATTATAGGGTTTAACTTATTTCACTTTTTTCCTGATTAAGTGTGTACTGTATATAAATGACATCACAATTCTTGCATGTGTAGAAGCATAAATGAGTGTCAAGTGCTGGTGCATTCTCTTAGAAAGAAGTTAAGAACAGGCGCTTTTCAAAACTAAAAGACATTTCATTCGTTCATGAATCATCTAATCCAGTGTTGCCCCATGAGCAACGTAGGAGACCGGGACTAGGCAAGTTGGTCCTGACATTTAAGATGAGAGTGACCAACCTCTCATCCTTGAGTGGCATTACATGAGCAATAAACATTTTTAATTATTATCATTATTATTATTATTATTATTACATTATTATTATTGTTATTATTATTATTATTATTACTGTATTATTATTACAGTATAATCCCAATTATCCGGTTACCAGGCAACCGGAATTATCAGACAAACAGGAAAATTCACGGACTGATAAGTACAGTACTGTATATAAGTGTGTGCCACTTTCATTGGCCACCCCAGCATGGGTTAGTCACGTGAGACTGGGTGAAGTTGGGGGATGTGAGGTGAAGGCATTTCTGCTTAAGGTCGCTTCCTAGTTAATCCCCTTCCCAGCCCTCCTCTCCCCTTTCCCCCTCCTCTTGTTTAGTCACCCTATATACATCTACAAATCACCAGTCAGCATTCCACCGTCAGTCAGTAAACAAGCACTCTCGCTGTTGTGTTCTGTTGTCCTGATTCGTGATTTGTACTCTGAATCCTAAAGTGCAACCTTTTTTTTTTTTAATTTAATGGCCATAACCCTGAAGGGGCATTAGGCCAGCGAG
The DNA here is from genome assembly GCF_032717465.1 of Coenobita brevimanus. Classification (NCBI taxonomy): domain Eukaryota; kingdom Metazoa; phylum Arthropoda; class Malacostraca; order Decapoda; family Coenobitidae; genus Coenobita; species Coenobita brevimanus. Next base: position 47,969,545 of record NC_137031.1, on the reverse strand, counting down.
AATCGATACTTATGAATGCCACAAACTAATCTTAACACACTGTTGTTGCCTTGAAACAAAAGCTGTATAAATGCAACAGTCCTGAAAATGATGAACATTGTAAGAATGGTAACAGAACTTAATGTAGGAAATTCAACAAGTTATGATACAAAATCCCAGGGACCCAAGCTCTTTGTGTGTGTGTGTGTGTGTGTGTGTGTGTGTGTGTGTGTGTGTGTGTGTGTGTGTGTGTGTGTGTGTGTGTGTGTGTGTGTGTGTGTGTGTGTGTGTGTGAAAAGCAAGATGAATATTTCCACTGAAAAAATGTATATTCTTCAATGGCTGAAAATGTGTGGTACCAGTGCAGTTTTCTACCTAACCAACCAACTCTAAACACCCACATGTTTTCAGCATCTTACATAACATACCTTGGCAAGTCCATTCTGTTAAATGTAATTAATTTTAATTGTAAAAACATGGATAAATAAACTATAAAAGTAAATCATGAGCATTTATTGGTGAACTGATGATTTGGGAAGAAGTGTTCTGCAGTAGAGTCATCGCAAGTTCATAACTCTACTGTGTATGTGCCCTCACTGACCACTGTCACTCCACCCATCACACGCCATTCATCTGTTTTGCAAATGATACAGTAAATACGTAATGATTACAAGTACAGTAGTTTCATCAAAATAAAAAAAAAAAAAAAAAAAAAAGGTTCATTTCTATTAGCTAGAGTTTATCTTTTCAGCCAATGCAAATGCATTCTAAGATTATGTCATCTTAGAACGCATTTGCATTGTCATCAAATGTGTTTTAAGATGCCATCTTCGAATGCATTTCCATTGGCATCTAATGCATTTTAAAATGATATCATCTTAGAATGCATTTGCACTGGCATTGTCATCAAAAGTGCTCCAAAACTGTCATCTTAGAATGCATCTGCATTGTCATCAAATGCGTTCTAAGATTACGTAATTTTAAATCGTATTTGCATTGGTATCAAATGTTTTAAGATTGTCATCTTAGAACCCATTTGCAGTCATCAATGTGTTCTAAGATGACGTCACCTTAGAATGTATTTGCATTGTCATCGAATGTTTTAAGTTGATGTCATATCATAACACATTTGCATCAGCACTGCCATCAAATGCATTCTAAGATGATGTCAACTTGGAACACATTTTGCACTGGCAGAGAAGAAAAACTAGCTGATAGAAATGAAGCATTTATTTTAGGCTATTTGACAAAATTACTGTGCTTACAATTTCTTTGTATTTACTGTATTATCTGCAAAACAGCTGAGTGGTGAGTGAGGGATGGTTACGGCAGTCATGTGAGGAGTAAATGGTTAGGCTTAGGTCACAGAATGTATAGACAACTGTGAGCAAGGAAGTCATGACAACTGTACTGTAGAACATTTCTTCCCAAATCATCTGTTCACCAATAAATGCTCAAGATTTATTACTTCAGTTAATTTTTCTGTTTAATGAATACAATTCTATAATGAATAATATTTAAAACAGACTTATCGTGTGACCTTTGCATTACCGCAAGACACTGCAAACAAGTGTGTTGCATCAATTGGATGTGTTTTAGGTTATTTCAATGGAAAAATGTTAGTGTGGCCCTGGACACGAGTGGTATTGTATAAACTGCAATGATATAGTCTATGTATGAATATATACAGCAATATCAGAAACCTGGGAAAAATTGGTAACCGGGAAGGTAAATTCCCCAAGCTTCTCGGTAAACTGGGATTGTACTGTATTATTATTATTATTAATCATTCGATGTAGTGCTCCTCTTGGGTGATTGCCCTTTCCTCTCTCCCTTCCTTCTTTCCTTCCTTCCTCATCTGTCTTTCTTTCCTTCATTCTTTCCTCTTCCTTCTGTCTACGGGTGGCTCTACACTGAGTGACAAGCCAAACAGTTTCCTGTACACCAGGAAACCATTTACCACACTGGGTGGAAACTATATAACCAAATTATGATGCGTGGTAGGTAATTAAGATGCTCCAGTCAGACTGAACAAGTGCAGGCTTATATCCATGGGATGGTTGGAGTTTATTGCTCATATAATGCCACTCAGGGATGTGTGAGGCTGGTCCCTCTCATCTTAAATGTCAGGACCAACTTGCCTAGCTCCAGGCTCCTACACTACTCATGGGGCAACACAGGATGAGATGATGATGACGATGATGTTAATGATGATGATGATTACTATTATTAATACTTTAGTAGTGCTGCTGTCGAGTGAATGCCTTTTCCACTCTTCCTTCAATCCTTTCTTCTTGTCTTTCTTTCCTTCATTCTTTCCTCTATGTTCTGTCTATAGGTGACCCTATATTGCGTGACATGCCAAATGGTTTCCTGTACACCAGGAAACCATTTACTACGCTGAATGGTAACCATAAAACCAAATTATGGCCCCTGGTGGTTTAGTGGGTAATGAAGGCACTCCAATTGGACTGAGTCAGTGAAGGTTTATATCCAAGGGATGATTGGGGTTATTGCTCACGTAATGCCAGTCAGGGATGAATGAGGCTGGTCCCTCTCATCTTAGAAGTCAGGACAACTTGCCTAGCCCCGGGCTCCTATGTTCCTCATGGGGCAACACAGAATTAGATGCTGATGCTGATGAAGCTGATTACTACTTTCATTCTTTCCTTTTCATGTTTCTAGATCCATCTCACCCTGTGTAAGTGGGAAAGAGGAGTTATGAAGATAATGAACGTAATTATGTACAGGCAAAACCCGATTTATGATACCCCTAGACGTGATACCTAGAATAGTGACGGGAGTAGAAATACCACCCTTCCCCACCTATCGTAGGCCTATTCCCGGTTTTGAGATGGGTTATGATTTTTAAAAAACCAATTTTGATATAGTTTAGACTTAAATTTTGTGTTTAGGTTGATTTGTAAACTCATTTGAGACTTAGATTAATGTGTTCTGGTCATAGGTGAACACTGTCAGCTGGGGTACAGATTCTTGCCCATCAGACTAGGTACAAAACAGTGTGGTCAACTAGGTGACTCAGCAAGGAATATTACATGTCTGACCACTGAAATGTCATCTAACCTATCATAGAATACATAATCATCATCATCATCATCATCCGGACCTCTTTTCCCACCCTAGGGCAGGGTGAGGAGTAGCAATGTCCAGACAGCCCAAGTTTGCGCAGTCCAATGGGTCGCACTTCCATTTACTTATCATTCAAGCCCCCAGAATCCTGGCTCTATCAGATACGCCAGAAACATTCACCACGTTCTGTAGCTTCACATAAAAGTATCCAACTGAGTCAATCCGGATGCAGCCACATTAAAAAGGGGTGCCAAATCACTGATTATACATCTCTCCTCACAACATTCATCCAACAAGCTCGATCTCTTGTTAGTTCCCTAGCCTCATCGACTTCCAAACCTCTCTTCCTCACACACTCATCCAACATATCTCTCCACCTTTTCCTTGGCCTACCTTGCCTCCTCCCTTCTTCAAATTCACTCAGATATCTATCTATCTATTGCCAGATGCCTCAATCCCGTTTGGGGTGGCCACAAACAAATCGCCTCCACGTCGTCCTGTCCCCCGCCATTTCACTGCCCTGCTCCCAACTCACACCCCTCTCTCTCATATACCTCTCCACCCCATCCCTCCATCTCATCCTCGGCCTCCCCCTCCCTCTTTCCACCTCCACCTCACTCACATACACTCTCTTCGTCAGTCTTTCACCCTCCATCCTCTCCACATGGCCAAACCACCTCAGTGTGTTCCTCATAACACTTCTTATCACATCCACATCCACACCACAATGCTCCTTTATATCCTCATTCGTCCGCCTGTCTCTCCATGTGACTCCACAGGCTCCTCTTAAATAACTCATTTCCACTGCTCTCACTCTTGACTTGTGTCTTGCCAACAACGTCCAAGCTTCACTTCCATACGTTAGAGTTGGTATCACAATACTGTCCTGTAGTAACTTTTACAGCCGCTCTGCTGTCTCTATTCCCATTCATCAGGCTTTCAAAATATTCATTCCATCTGGTCCTTACTTCATCCCCATGGGTTAATAATCTACCACCTACATCCTTCACACCATCACATTTCTTTCCACTTTCACATTTCTGCACCTCTTTCCAGAATAACATCCTATTTTCAGCATAGTTCGCATTCATTTTTTTTCCTACATCATCAGTTATCTTCTCCATTTCCTCTTCACTAGTCTCTTTACGTGCTTCTTGCTCTTAATATGTTAATTTCTTATTTCAACTGAACCCCTATCCTGTAACCACTTTAGCCACTTCTTCCTCTTTTCCTCCACTAGTCTCTTAACCTCCTCTTCCCACCATGCCGTACCTTTCTTCTTTGTTGTTACTCTTGCCACACCACACACTGCTTTAACATTCTTAACTATGCAATCCCTATATGCATTCCAGAGGCTGTCTAGATCCATTTCATTCCAATTCACTGATCCTAACTCCTCCTCTACTTTAGTCCTGTAATCATCTGCCATTTCTTTGATCCTCAGCTTCTCAACTTTCAGTCTTTCTCCCTGACTGCTCCTCTCTCTCCTGATCCATCTCACTCCTCTCAGCTTGATCTTGCATACCAAAATCATATGATCTGAAAGACTTCCACATCAACCTCTCATGGCCCTCGTATCAGCAACCATTCCCATTGTCGACCTCTCTATGAGAACCTAATCAATCAGGCTTCTTTCAACATTATCCCCTTTCCCTCTATATCAAGTATATTTATGTGCATCTTTGTGTTTGAAACACAAGTTACAAATGTACAACCTTCTCTCCTGACACATATCCTTTAGCCGCTTTCCATTATCATTTTCTCCTGGTACTCCATAACAACCCATTATGTTATCCTCAGGACCAGTGCCTACTCTTCCATTCATATCACCCATTTCGATCACTTTATAGCTCCTGGGCATTCTCCCACTACTTCATCCAGCTCATCCCAAAACCTGTCTTTCTCTTTCTCACACTGCCATTTTCACCTTCTCAAACTTGAACTTGACATACATACACCTTGAGCTGACATTTGTAGTCTCTCATTCCACTCTGCCACAACTCATTCATCATCAAAGCAACTCCTTCCTTGCATCTTCCTTGCCTATTCATTCCTAATCTTACACATTTCACACCCTCTCACTCCTCCACTTCACACCCTTTCATCTTCCTTTCACACAATGCCATCATGGCATATCTCGCACTCTTGAACATATTCACCACTTCCACCCTCTTGCTCTCCTCATTCACACCTCTCACATTCCACATGGCCATGTAAGTCTGCCCATTTCAAATAAATATTACAGTACTAATTATGAAAACCTTAGAGTGTAAATATTTCATGCACTGATGAAAACTGTGATATCGATAAATCATGTGTTATCTGTTCAAGGAAAAATGATTTGAAAATACAAAGGAATTTCTAAATAAATGTTGGAAAATAAGAGAGAAGAAAATACAGGAGTGAGCAACCAGAACTGTAGCTAAAACAACATAAAGAGAGGCCATTGAAAAAGCTATCTCGATCTCATCATCCATCAATAAATCATGTGTTTACATTAGGGTTGTTGAAGGGAAAACACATTGAAAATAAAAAGGAATTTCTAAATAAACGTTGTAAAATACGAGGGAAGAAAATAAAGGAGCTCAGCATCCAGAACAGTAACAAAAGGGACATAAAGAGGGGCCGTTGAAAAAGGCAATCCTGATCGCATCATCGATCTCATTCCCCGTCAGAACATCAGTGATGCTCTGTTAAAACAGTTCGCACCTTGGACGATTCTGTGGCATTAATACAATATTTTTATGCATAACAGACGTTTCTTTAATTGTCCCAGGACCTTCTGATGGTGGGGTTGTACACAATGCTGCTGCTTCTTCTCTACCGAGTTTGAATATGAGGCAGAGATCACATTCTCCAGTGACCTTATCTGGGTACAAGCGAGACGTGCACTGGTTTGAGGCTTACATTAGCTTCTTTTACAGCTGTTAGGCCATTTTACAGCTGTTAGGCAATTTAGATTGGCTTTAAACTTTTTTTTTTTTTTGGACTCATTTGGGTGGGTTAGGAATTGGTTGGGTGGGGACCCAAGGCTCAAAAACGCATCCCTATATTTTACATGTTAAATCAATCCCAAGATATGATACCCCACCTATCAATGGGTTTTTACTCAACCAATTGCATCATTAAACTGGGGTATGCCTGTATATCAGAGCATGACATTGAAGAACGTGAACTAATATTGCTCACCTCCATAGACAATACCAAACTGCCCCGAGCCCAGCACCTCATCAGGGAATATCTGGTAGATCTGCGAGATGTCATTGCAGACTACCTCCTCCTTATCCATGCCCTGCTGCTGCGGGTGTGGGTATTGCTGCTGCTGTGGAGGGTGAAGCTGTTGTGTCTGTTGTTGTTGTTGCTGTTGGTGGCTTGGGGTTGCACTGCTCTGGGGTGTCACAGGCATCAAGGCTTTCCGGATCTCATTCTCCCAAACCTAACCAAAACATAGCCAAGAATGGGGGATATCATTAACAAGAAAGACAAGGCACAATAAAATATCTGGCTGAACAAGCTAAATCCTACTCTTCCAAATCATACCATCACAGAGGATGCTATGTTCAGGATCTCACCACCTCACATGCACCTGGGAAGATTAGAATGATGATGACTGACAATAAATAATAAGAGCTGTTCAAACACCTTGATTTCCATCTAACAAAACCTCATATCCCAGAAAACATTAATCATATTAAACATAACAATAATGGCACCTCCCAGTACATGATATTTTGCTTTAACCCTATCAGCCATCTACAAAAAGGGTTTATAAACCAGAATTATATGTGCCATGTATTTTTATCAGTAACTAGTCTTCATAAAAGATTGGCTGACATCAACGTCTATAACCTAAGCACTATCTCACCTTAGCCAGGTAGAGGCCAACACCTGTTTCCGGAGCACTGATGGTGGGTGTGCCTCCTTTGTTGCCCACTGGTTCCTCCCCAACATAATAGTCCACATTGGCTGTTCTTAGCTCAAAGCAGTGCATCACACCCCGTGGCACATCTGATTCCATGGGTACATATGTATGAGAATTGTTGTGTCTTTTTGGCCAGGTTTATTAAATGATCTGCACATAAAGTTAATTCAGGTAATGTACATTATTGGTGTTGTGGTTCCAGACTCATCTGAAGGTGCCCTTATCTTCCACTCCACCATCCTCTTTTGGGGGAACAGGGGAGGAGTTCAGGGCTGTTTGTGTAACTGGGCAGTTGAACCATCCAGTTATATCACTGTCAGTATGTAAAGGCATCCCTCTCCAGCACCAACATAAGGAATAATGTCACAAGTTTGGTTCTATAGGATATTTTGAATTTTACTGAACAGTCTGCTCAACTACAACATGGATAATTGGTTGACATCAGGAGTAGTGCTAATGGAACTCTACATTTTGAGAAAAAAAAGAGGCAATGGGGAACTGACACCCTACCCAGAGTCACCCCTAATAAGTCTCAAAGCCTGTTCTAATCATATTAAACTGGCCTTCCTTGTACCAAAAATGACAAGCACAATTAGGACCACACTATGCCACAGCTAACCTGAAGGGTGGAGCTAGACCACAACATTGCCCATATCACATTATCATCTAGACCAAATAACCACCCCATAACAGTGACACCATCACCCAGGCCATCACCTCTCACCATCACCCAGACCACACCACCACCCAATTTATCACAAGGTGTATGCCAACCTACCAGCGGGTTGTGGGGTTTTTGCAGTCTCAATGTTGAGGATCTCTGAAAGCTGCACCTCCTTGAAATACTTGGTACTGTTCTCATTCTGGTAAAGTGTGATGGTTTTGGTATCCAGTCGCCAGAAATGCCTCTTGCGCTGTAGTACAAAATAAAAGAAGGATTTCTTAATATAGTGAAGTACCTTAGTTTTATCTACATAATAGGTTATTAACCCATTCTCTCTAATGATGCATTTTTCATGCTTTTCTTTTAACATCAGATTATATTATTTAGCTTACAGAGACAAATCAGATTGTGAAGGGGTATAGGTAAACTGCTCCTACTGTCACCACAAATGGTCTTTCCAAAGTTTAATGAAATCATGAATATAGCAAAAGTAAATTTTCAAATATGCCATCAAATTTAATTAAAATACTTTGAGATATGTTTTTAGAAATCACTGATACTAAAAAATAAAAAAAAAATAAAAAAAAAGATGTACATAATCTACAAAAAAAAAAAATAAATAAATAAAAAATATAACAAACTAACTGTAGAGAAAATTAAGCAGTTAAATACAAAAGCTTTTTAAACCCATGTTTGACTCAAATATTAATTTATCAACTTAAGTTTATTATATACATACCGTACCCTAGTTTGTTCTATCGTGGTACTGTACAATTACAACTGTAAACAAGCATACATGCTATCATCATCATCATCATCATCATCATCATCATCATTCGGACCTCCTTTCCAACCCTAGGGCTGGGTGAGGAATAGCAACGTCCAGACAGCCTAAGTCTGTCCAATTCAATGAGCCACGCTTCCATTCACTCATCATTCAAGCCCCCAGAATCCTGGCTCTATCTGATCTGCCAAAAAAATTCACCACATTCTGTAGCTTCACATAAACATATGTGATGAAATCAATCTGAATACTGGCAAGTTAAAAAGGGGTGCCAAATCTCTGATCATGCACTTCTCACAACATTCATCCAACCAGTTCGATCTCTTGTCAGACCCCTAGCCTCACCAACTTCCATATCTCTCTTCCTCACACACTCATCCGCCATATCCGTCCACCTTCTCCTTGGCCTACCTCACTTCCTCCCTCCTTCAGATTCACTTAGATATACCTTTTTCACCACTCTATTGTTATCCATTGTCTTCACATGACCATACCATCTCAGTACACTCTCTTCAGTTCTGGTGTCCACCGACTTCCTCACTCCACATCTTTTATGAATCACATTATTTCGTATTCTATCCACTCTCTGCACTCCACATACATTCCTTAGCAGTCCCATCTCCACTACACTCACTCCTGACTTTTCATTTTCATGCCACATCATAGTCTTACATCCACATGTCAAACCTGGCACTAACACTCTTTCACGTAAGCCTCGCACAGCTGCAACACTCAAGCCTCTATTTCTTATCAGGCCTTCATAGCAGCAGCTACTTTCCACTTCTTTTGCACATTTTCCTCTCTTTTCTATCAATGTGCCCAAGTATTTGAACTCTCTCACCAATTCCAGTCTCTCTCCATTCACTGAAACATCACACTGGGAGTCACCTTCTCTCTCGATTACCATCACACTACTCTTTTCTGCGTTTACTCTCAAGGCATGCCACAGACATCAGCAAAACTCTGTACTAGTCTACCAAGTTCTTGTCTGGTATTTGCAAGTTGCACTGCATCATTGGCATACAACAAATTTGAGATATTCCATCCATCACCATTCATTACCAATGCCATCCCCCTCTTCATTACTCGTGTTTTTGCTTCTTTCATCACCTCATCCATATACACATTAAACAACCATGGGGACATCACACAACCTTGTTGCATGCCCATGCTGATCATGAACCATTCACTTAGATGCCCATTTATCCTTACACATGCCTCGCTACCATCATAAAAACTCTTGCCAGAACCTAGCAGCTTCCCATCTACATCATACATGTGCAAAACCTTCCACAATCCTTCTCTGTCCACTTTATCATATGCTTTTCCCAGATCCATGAATGCCATAAACACCTGATGGTCCTTCTCACAAGCCTTCTCCACTATCTGTTTCACTGCAAATATTTGATCCACACATCCTCTGCCACTCCTGAAGGCACCCTGTTCATCACTCACTAGGACTTCTGATATCTCTCTTACTTTCTCTATTATATTTCTTCCATATACCTTCCCTACAGCACTCAATAAACCCAGGAGCAGTACTACACTGAGTGAGTGGCTAGTGAGGGCCCCCACATACACATTACTGCAGATAATTTAGTAGCAGATCCCTTAAGCCTGCAAACAGTTTTATTCTGTTATCTGTCATATTGGTATTACATCTCTCAGAATAATGTTCATCAATGCAAAAATACACAATCATGCCCTGAAAGTGCACACAATTTACTGAAAAACCATGGAACAGGTTTCTCTGTGTTTAAGGTGGACCAATGAGCACCTTGTCTTCAGCCTTTTTTTTTTCTTTCTTTCTTTTTTTTTTTTACCCTAGCTGAGTCCCCTTAACTTTCACAAAATGCCAGAAAGTGGCCACAGAGAGGGATAACTTTTCCTTAAAGATGTCCCCTCTGAATGAATGCACATAAATATCTTTTGTACCCCTTGATAAAGTGAAGTCTGAGGTGATCAAAATGAGAAGACAGCTGAATCAATACATTCTATGTGCTTTTTGAAGATATTATTAAGTAGAGGTACTCTAAGGAAACTGATACAATTTTTCCCTATGGGATGATTCAAATTACAACTTGACAATGTTCAGTATGATGAAAGATATGGATCCTTTGGCAGCCTTAATAACATCTCAGACAAATGCCTGTTGTGTTCCAGGGTAAGTCAAAGAAATATCTACTATAAAAGTTTCAAATACCTTACCATGCTATCCTTGTTGGTGAAGTGTACCATCCAGCCCTCTTTGAGCACTTTGGACGGTCGTTTTGTGTGCTTGACTGACTGCACAATTCTCATCAACGGGATGTTATTGCTGGCAGATGGGCTGTGGACACAAAACAGGTAAGTGAAGTGCATTTGCATACAACTGGGAAGCTTGGCAGAGGATATAATACTTCAGAAGAGGACTGGAATATTTGTTTTACTGCAGAATGAAGAAAAGATACATGGTTCAAAGCTTGTACAGTACAATTTATTTCCTCCACAGATAATTTAAAGAGAGCCTGATGGACTGAAGGTCACAGAAGACAGACTGACCACTCTAACGTTCAATTACGCATCTACCAAAATGACACCGTGCTTCCTTTAACTCTCTGATTACTTATCATGAGTATAGTCGAACTTGCTAGTGGGTCCTCACTCGATTTTAGTCCACAGCTTGGGAAAACTTTTTGGACCACGCTACATAACTCGACAGTCATCAAGGTGGTTTGAAACAGGCGCTTATGCTCATTGGACTTTCTGATGGCCTCTGACATCTCTGCCAATGTAAACATGTGGCAAGCCCCTGCCATGGCCCCATGCTGCAGCCGCGTGAGACACTACCCCTATTAAACCTCGGGATCCACCTTTACAGGTGAGTAATGTACATAATACTATTACTGAAGAACAGTGAACAACTATAGAACAATGTGATGTATGAAATAATGCTATATTTTGTCGTACAGCAAGAGAAATATGCATATGTTTATGATGCGAGCAATCAGCTGATCACCTCTGTAGCATACTTGGAGGTAATCTTATACTAAAATCAGGTTGAAGCAACTCAGTAATAAGTGTAGGACAGCAAATAACTTTTAATGGGATACACAAAGATATTTGCACATAAGAAGGGTGCTAAATGAAAACATAAAAAAACTTGTATCAAAATACATGTCTGCCTGAAGTCTCAGCTGTTGTCACCCACTGTTGCTACACAAGAAGGCTACACCCTTTCCACCTCAAAATCCACCTTTACTGGTAAATTATGAGACATGTAACTTTTAGAGCAGGAGTCCTACAGTAATAAATGTGCAACTGAATGCATTTCTCTATTTACACCAATATTTTTACTATGTTTCCAGGTGTCAAAAACACAACAATTGTAAACTTAGGATTTCTGTGGAACTTCATAACTAACATTTGTACTTCTGGAAAACTCTGAATACCATTTAAACTGTTTCTGTAAAAAGAAAAAAAATATATTTACAAAAAAATGAACATTTTCAGTAAGAAATATTAAATATATTTACAGCTTCCAAGCATTTTCAGTGGTAGATACTGAAACTTCAAAGTCAACTTAGGAAATACCAAGAAAATATGAAACAGGTACTTAAATTTTTTGGTGGAAAAAGGGTCACTTTCAGGAATCAACTGGAAATTGCATGCAGAAGTCAAAGGGTTAAGAAATTCTCATACTGGAGTTCATCATAGTACAGTTGATACCTGTTATGGTTTGGATATTTAACCTAAAGTCAAAACTTGCTAATTCCATCACAGCAACTGCGGGAAACTACAGAGACTAAAAGACAGGTTAGTTGTGTAATAAGACACCTAACAGTACTGAAGTCTCAACTTGGACCTAGGCTCTGCGTACTTGTGATGGAATTTCCTGCCTACTGTATGTATTCCCAATCAAAAATCACAAGAACACAGTTCATATCCTGAATACAAGATCCATTAAATCTTTTTTTTTTTATGCTGCCCTAATCTCCACCACAAAGAAATAAAAATGAACAACTTCTCAGTACCACAGGAAGCCTCATAAACATCCCTCCTCCTTCTCCTCCTCCAGTCAAAGGTACACTTTGCAGAATCATATACACAAATAAACAGTCACCACAATCATCCAAAACCTTCTGTCAGACAGCATCCTTTTGAATCCCAACTAGACATTTAACTAGCAGATTCTGCCTTGCAAAATTGTATCATTTACCACAATTTTCTTTCTTTTATCCAACCTTACTCTTTCCTACTTAGCTCTACTCAATCTGAGTTAGTTCTGCCTTGCCCCGCCCTTCTCTATCCAGCACCTGTTGGGCCGAGGTCTGAGTGGTGTGTCATCATCTGGAGCATCCTGGTCGAGAAGAGGGGGAGTTGGGGAGTCATCATTGTCAATATCATCATCCCATGACCCATCAGATCCGGCATCACCATCATCTGGTAGGCAAGACAGAATTGTCAAAAGTATACAATGACTTCAGAAGACAATAAACGGCTGAAGAGACAACACAGTTTCCTCAAAATACAGAACTGCCTCACAGCATTGAAACCATTTGGCTATATTGTACAGCAACTGCATGAAGAGGTTCATAAAAGTGCAGAGGCAGTAAGTCAGGAAAAAATAAAAAAAGGCTATCACATTATGAAAAAGCCTGAGAAGTTTTATTCTTCAGATCAAACTAACAAAAGATTATTTTATTCAGTTTATTAGAGACCCCTCAAGCTGTAGAGATTAGAATAGTCCAGTCGATCTCCTCACAACTCTTTCCTATATCTGCTTGTGGCAGTCAGTGGCTGCAGTGCTACTTACCTTTTCATGCCAAACACAACTAATTACATATGAAATGGATATACATATACTTTATATATATATATATATATATATATATATATATACAGTATATAGATAGATAGATAGATGCAGATAGAGATAGACAGATAGATATATAGATAGATACTGTATATATTCCGCCCCCCCACATAATCAAATGTTATGACAAGAAAGTCTTATCAACATGAATTCTAGACAAGATTAATCAGCAATGAGGCCATGGTTTCTCTAGTACTATCGTCCATGAGTTTCCCAGATATATATATATATATATATATATATATATATATATAAAAACTTTTTCAAATCAAGAACTACCGCTGAAGATAATTTCACTACGAGCATTTGCACTATGAAGCATGTCATTGTGAGAGTTTTTCTCCAATAAATCAATATCATATTATAAATTCCTTCTACTAAATTTCCTTTCGCTTTAAATTATTTCATATGTTTGTCTTTTGAGTATCAGTAAGTTACCTTTTCTGGGTGCTTCTCCTGTGCAGTCCTTAGGTACACGTTCAGAACATTTTTTGTGGGCGTTAAATTTGCAGTCCTTACACTGGACACCTTGCCTGAAGAGACCTGAGGGGAAAGTACTGTATATCAAACAAGTGCAGTTCTGAAGTGCTTAGTCATATCATATTCAATTACAAAAGTTTGTAATTAATCCCAGCCTAAAAACTGCTTGCATCAGGTACTTGAAACAAATTATGCATACTATTTCCTATATAGTGTTATTAAACAGCTGACTCATGATCACAATACCTGTGTAATATATTCTTAATTATTAGCATTAGAACTTCCACACAAAAAGTTATTTTATATTTACAGTCTTTCAAAGGCCAAAAGCCCATTCTTCACACACAGAGGGCGAATCTGGAGATACCCCGAGAAAGAGGCTTTCCCTCATCTTACAATACAACCCAGACATTTCAAATCATTAAAGGGAGGAATCTTCTCAGAGAGCTGAGACAAGGGTACATTACTTTTCACGTCCTGCTAAAATGCCTCTCCAGTACGGTCAGCCTTCCACCAGATATGTCAGTGTCTTGTCCCCTCATTCAAACTGAGCACTGTATAATGCACTTCCTCAGTGGAATGCTCTGGGAACCCCACTCTTGTATAGTAACTTAGTTATTACAACACTTTTTGCCTGTAGGACCTCATTTTGTGAACTGTGCAGAAGAGGGAGCATAACTACAATACCTTCACGACCTGAGACAAGAAGCAGTGCACCTCTACTAGTCTGGGATGATTCTTCTCATCATAATATGAAGTGCCCGGACAGTGTACAAGATCTGTCCAAAAAGAAACTGAACAATTTAATTAGCACACCAACTAGTCAGTATAGCTTGATTGCAATAAGAGCACTGTGTAGCAGCAACTTTGGGTTTCAGTCTGATATTAGCCGCATCATGCCACGTCAATTAGTCATAAGGGTAGAAGCGCTTGAGTGAACGTGTTTGGTGAACGTGGTGAATTTTCTTCTATCTCTTATAATTTATTGTCTGAAATCAGTGACCTATCACAATGGATTTCAACTTTTGGGGAGAGGATGGGAGATGGGAAAAAAAAAAAAAAGTCTGCATGGGCCTAATCAGGTGAGCATGGTGGCTAGTGGATAATAGTCATCTCATACATTGTCTAAAAGTCACACACACGGAGCGACACATAATGCAATATCCAGGTTTTGTCTGTCCATGCCTGAGGCCTCTTCTTTTACACTGCCTCCCAGAAACGCTTGAGGATGTCCAAGTAAAACTCTTTATCGACTGTTTGACCAAGTAGAACGAACTAATGATAAACGATGTCATTCCAATAAAACAAGATCAACATCACCTTCACATCTGAGTGACTCTGACATGCTTTTGGGGGGCTGCAGTGACAATGTTTCAACCCACTTCGATGACTGCCTTTTTGTTTCAAAACTTCTGTCTTATACCCATGTTTCATCACCTATTATGACATTTTTCAGAAAGTAAAGTTTTTCCCAATTTGAAACAGAATTTTATGCAAACACAATGCTCTTCGAGATTCTTTATGTTTCAACTTGCAAAACATCGCAAAGTGCAGTGGACACACATCCACTCATGTGCTTGTACCTTGATGACAAAGTGGCATGGCATGATCT
The DNA here is from genome assembly GCF_032717465.1 of Coenobita brevimanus. Classification (NCBI taxonomy): domain Eukaryota; kingdom Metazoa; phylum Arthropoda; class Malacostraca; order Decapoda; family Coenobitidae; genus Coenobita; species Coenobita brevimanus. Next base: position 47,954,159 of record NC_137031.1, on the reverse strand, counting down.
GGTAGTGTTAGAGTAATGCTCAAAGTCGTCGCTACACAGTGCTTCTGATGCTATCAGGCTAGGCCAGCTAGTTTGTGCGCTATTTAAAAAGTTTGGCTTCTTTCTTGACAGACATGAGCTCAAAAGACAGATGAAAGCCTCTTCCTCAAGGTACTTGCAAGGAGGAACATCAGAGTGAAAAATGTATATGTGACTAAAAAGCCTATACCATCAACAGACTCACCTCTTAATAACTTCTTACAGTAGTGGCAAATCGTTGGAGTGGTGTAGCTGTGCAGGGCAAATGAATGGGGCACCTGGCCAAGAAAGACACAACATTATTATCCTTAACTTCACACTGTAGTGCTTAATATACCTTTCTCTTTATAAGGATGTTCATACAACTTCACAAGTAATTTGTGAGTTAAATTTCTTTAGCCTAATATTCAATAAACCGTGTAAACATCATCTGAATTTAAACAACAATAATATATTTTTAAGGACTTTTAACCCATCAACTATGGACAAAATAGCATTCATATTACATATATAAACAAAAAGCAGCTGAAGAGTACAGTAATACAGATAAACTGCCAAGACAGTATTTTTAAATTCCAAAATAGTTTCTCCAATCAAAATAGTGCATGGTTTAGTCCATAATCCATTGGTATTTATGAAATGGTCTTACGGGTGATATGTGGTGTGAAACATCAGTGGATACAGGTTGGGATCATATTTCCATATATTTATTATCATTTATGTTTTAACAATAAAGTATTATAAATTATTCTGTTGTTTCATACAAATAAACCACTAAATAAGTTTCAATCACCTTTTAAAAATACGGTATGAATGATTATGATGCAGCTACAGTACAGTGGGGTCTCCCAATATGTGAGAATATGGTCAATGAAATGTGCTGCAAACTGGAAATTTAGCACATTAGAAACTACGGTACTGAATTAATGGAGATAAATGTATATGACTAACACATCACCCTATCTTTGTCACTTACAGTACTTCCCCATTACTGACTATCATTTTAACCCGTGGATTGTGCAATTACCATTTTTTATCCCACCCCATGGTGTGCAAAAAATGAAGAAAAAAGCTTTTTTTTTTTAGTTTTTATTATGGTAGTGCTGCCTACTTCTTCCTTAGCCTTTATCATTCTTTTTCTGTGCTTGCCCTCCTCTCTTCCTATTTCTCCCATCTTTCCTGTCACTACTTAATGCTTTTCTTTCTGTTACAGGTGGCTTTACATTGAGTGACAAGCCAAATGGTTTCCTGTAAGCCAAGAAACCATTTACAACGCTGGGTGGTAACCATATAACCAAACCATACGTGCTCCCTACATGTCAAGTGGGTTGGTGGAGGGTTAGTGTCCCTCCCTGTAAAACAAATAACTCAGTCAAATGGCCACCCCGTATGGGATTATGGCGTCTGGCAATAGATAGATAGACAGATTATAAACTTGAAGATAAACAGCCAGAGCATCATCTGGTGAAAAAAAAAAATAGTCTCTCTCTCTCCATCTTTGCATAAGGCCATGCATAAGTTTACATGGGGGTGTAGTGTAAAAATGGGAAAAAAAAAAATTTGTTTATTATAAACTTGAAGATACATCCAAGGCATCATCTGGTGAAAAGAAAAAAATCTCTCTCTCTCTCTCTCCGTCTTTGTGTAGCGCCATGCATAAGTTTGCATTGGGGTCAAGTAGTTAACGGTGATGCACGGCCAGCATAGCCTGAGCTGTGGCTTGCAATGTGATGCTACCCAGCCTGAGCTGTGGCTCGCAATCCACGGGTTAAGAAAGGCTTTTACTCAAAGATGACAGAACTGTGAATGTACAGTGCTAAGCAGTGCTCTATTTGTATGACTGCAGGATTAGCAACCTTATTGTGCCTGTTCACTTGCTGACCTCTGTAAGTCTTTGTAGTTCATAAAATCTGCTCTTTGTTCTTGATAATGTTACTCGCTGTCGATTCACCCAAACCACGTTCATGTCAAATGTTTGAGTTCCTTTTTCCTTGCTTATTCAGCTCTACAGTCTTCATTTTCAGCTCCAAAGCGAACCTCTTATTCTTGGAATGAAGCGGTGAGGCCATGATGTAACAGCTGAACAAGAGAAGGTCTTGCACAGTGCTAAAAACACCACAGTATGCGGGTGCAGCACAGGTAAACACAGACTGAGAGTCTTGAGACTTGACTTGAGAGACACTATGAGGGAGGGAAAGGACAGAAAACCAATCAGCCATCTGGTGGTGGCTTTGGATACTACCATTTTGAGCGGGAACACTGGTTTTCCCTTGCTTTCAGACGATGGATTGGCATTTCAGAATCATATTTTGCACATTAATTTTTTTTTCTGAGTTGAGCTTGCACAGGTATACTAGGTGTTTCACATAATGAGAGACACCATTGTATTATTGCTTATACAGTACTGAATGAATGCACACATTTAACTGTCATGTTACTAAGAGCAAGATAAAGTTTCTGTATGTAAGATTCTAATTTCAGCACAGAATGAGGACTGTGCATTACTGCAATTCATACTACATTAACCACTGAGTAATTCTTGCATACTCTGAATTACATCAAAGATTACCAATATATTGCTTAGGATAATGACTGGTCTTCTGCCATCAAAATGAAGTGAACTCATTACCATAATCATCCTCCTAACCTATGTTTTCATGTTTACATGGTGCTCACATCCCTTTGGATCTCTCAGTACCTTCTTGTATTTTTGTCAGATATCAGTCTCAGATTTTTAGAAGTTTATTACTATCAAATTAAAAACATAAATACAGTACGGATAAATGGCACAATGACACACTTAGCTATGGCTTAAAATACTAAAATACACCAACCATTGAGACAGTCAGTGGTTTACAATGCAAATACATACAGCCATCATATATTTCTCACTTCAACTATTAGAACATAAATGTAACCCACAAAAAGCATGTGTTGACTTCAATATTTTGAAACTGGTGAGGGATGGGGAGGGACAGCTGTGTGATCTGGCAACAAGCCTCATCTGCTTATATTATGTAGGAGGAAAGGTACACACACATCTAATGACACCAACTTGAGTTTGACAACTCTAGGTAGGAACAGAAGAAAGAAAACTGCAAACAGGTTAACACAAACGGTAACTGAAAAAAATAAAAATAAAAGAATATAGTTTTGTGAAGGATTTTTTTTTTTTTTTTAAATCCCTACAAATGATTAGCAGCCCAGCTAAAGATCCACTGATCCACTGCATGGATCTAAGATATCTTTGAGGAAATTTACTAGAGAAGGCTGGAAGCTCCTGATACAATCATCTTCCTCTATCCTGTTTTAAAGGAGATATTAGGATATTAGGCTGCTTGCAAAACATGCTGGATGGTGGAGTCATCATCACACTATGCCAATAAAAAGGGGGGGTTAACATTTTTACTTATAATTCTAATCCTTTTAGTATGATGTCACCCTTTAAAATTATCTGACAGTAAATGAAAAATAACAGTCAAACCTATACTGTATTAGCCTTTTCAAGATGTGGTCTAATATATTTTTAGACAGATGAATTACTCCATCATAGCATTTCATGAAAAAAAGAAAAAAAATCTTCATTCATCTCTCAAGGATAAAATCCATGCATATGGCAAGACCATCAATTTGACTAGAGCATTCTAACCACTAGACTACCTGGCATTAGCCAGACATAGGTGAGACAAAATGTCCTTGGGATAGAGGAGTCACAGGAAACTGCATAGCCCCATCAGTTCAAGGGTCCTTCATGATCTGTGTATCTTTCACATTAGCCTTGATTAAAATAATAAATGAGATATTCTCGGTTTGAAAAAGTATGCATGAACAGCCCTGTAGTGGTCAGTTGCACATGTATGACATGGGCACAGTTTTACTTGGCATGTTCATGTGGTGTTTTATGGGTCTTAAAGGGTAAAGGATCTTTAGTACCAAGGAACACTACCTTCTGTCACTGGAAAAGTGACCTGCCCCCACCCAGTGCTTCATGCATTGATACAGGTATGAAAGGCTTTGGAGAATAGGGTGAAAATTTGTGGAACTGTGTAAGTTGTTTTATTTTTGGTTAATCTGAATAGGCCTTAAAAGGAATCTTAACTGGGTGCAAACATGAATGGACATGCTACTGCACCCTCTGAAATGTCCACCCTTGAATGGGACTGAACCTAGGTCAGGAGGAATGTTCAATGCACGTGACTACTAAAGGCATCAACTGAAGGGGTAATCACCTCTTATTTCATATGTATGCTATATGGGTAGTATTCTTTCCTCTGTATCCTCAAAGACAGGGAAAAAATAAATGCTGAGATTCAGTTAGAGTTATTCATTCATTCATTCATTGCCAGACGCCATGTATCCCAAACGGGGTGGCCAAGGGCTTAGAGTTGATTGTTTTACAGGAAGGGGCACTAATCCTCCACCAACCCCACCTGACACGTAATTACATATAAAACTACAGTGCACTCGCATAACTCAAGCACTACTAACTCACGAATTATCTAACTCATGGTGTCCTTATCTAAGTCACCATTATCACCAAACTCACAAAAAATCCTCTAACTCACATTTTTCCACTAGAAAATGACTTATTTTCGTGACGTTTATCTCACAGTATTGTAGCCGCAACTCGTGACTGAAGGCCAATCATATTTAAGTACACAGTCCTTGTGATTGTGCAGCCAATCAAAACAATGCTTTCTCCACCCACGCCACCTACGCCTAGTGGCCAGTACTGCTACTAGGCATACCAAGCAGGATTTTTAGTCTACACGTGTACACCTACCTGTGAGCTTCTTCCCTGTCTTTTTGTGTTTTCCTGCTTTTTTTTGTGCTTCATCATGGCTGAAAACAATCAAGCAAAGAGCTCTTCATCCAGGAAAGGACTGAAGCAGAAGCCACCACTGAGCTACAACCAGAAAATAGAGCTAATTTGGAGGATACACAATGATGAGAGGAAGTCCAAGATAGCCAAGGAGCTGGGTCACAATCTGCACTAGGGATGTTGCCTGGACAGCATAGACAACATCCCTGGATCTGCCCATGGATTCTTGACCCCACACTTTTCAACACGTACATGGATTTGGTGTTGGCTGCAAGTCAGAGTTACTATGGAGCATCAATCAGCAAATTTATGGTTAACTGGCTCTGCTAATAATGCTAGTATCCTTGCAAAAGCTGCTGGAGGTTCTCCTTAGTGTTCTTGAGGCATTTCATAAAGAGGTATAGCCAATGGAAATGAAGGTCTCCAGAGCCAAGACCAAGGTCCAGACATCTGATGGCTCGTTTAATGAAGTAGTGCAGTTTGTTCAAGTATGTGGTGGGGGCATAGAGGTCTTAACAAATTCACTCTTTTTGGCAGTGTGGTCCATAACAATGGTGAGTCTGGTGGTAAGAATACAGGGGACATCAATATGGCTTATGGTGTTATGAGCTCATTTATAATGTGTAAGTGGTATTACTGGTATTTGTGTATAGGGATGAAGATTAAAACTTTCTAGGTGCCAATGCTCCCAGTCCTGCTTTATGGAGGTGAGACATGAACACTAAACACAGCACTGGAGGCATTTTAACTCCTTGAGTAAATTTTTTTTTTTTTTTAAAGGATCATAGGATATCAGTGATATGACTAAGTGAATAATGAGCATTTACTTTATAACACCAGGTTGAATGCCAACTTCAATTATATGGGGACATGGCACATTTCTCTAAGGATAACCCTGTTCATGGGGTGTTAAGCAACAGAGACAACCTGGAGTGAAGCAGACTGAGGTGAAGACCAGAAAACTTGTGGCTGAAACAAGTCAACTATTCCCAGTGAGAGTTAAAGACTTGCACTGAAAAATTCCCACGGATGAAGTTAATACTAAGTGAAGTTACATGTTGCTGTGGCATTCACTCCGACTGCATTAGTGAGTGGCATGAGAGCAAAGGAGTCATTACATCCTAGTCATTAATTATGGTCTGTGTGGGTAAGAGGTAAGATTTTGGGCAGCTGGCCAGTACAGTACACCCTGTAACTCAATGAGCTGAACAGTACTCTCCTCCACGAGCCTCCACTGGTCTTCAGTTCTTGAAAAGATTAGCTAGTCACTGGGACAGATCAAGAGTGCAACTCTCAGATCAATTAGTTATTTCAGTACCACTGAAGTGAACTTTGTGAAGAAGAAAGAGACAATATTAAGGCCACATGAAACTGCTATGTATTGGTAATTTTGTCCGCTGATCGTATTTATGGATGGTGTCAAAATGTGTCCTTTAGACTGATGGTCACCAGCCACATCTCTCAGTAGCTGACACCAGATGCCACAGTATACTCTCATGAGGATCTTGGGACACTATTAAATTGTTTAAATACTAAAGGTTAAGAATTTGACACCCCTTGTTGGACCTGTTCTTGCTCCAAGAAAATGGGATTGAGAACTAATGAGGCCTTCGGTGCAGGATGCTCTCGACAATTCAAGCTTTCTGATGGATTGTGATGTGTTTCTTTAGGAATGATGTTTACAGCTTGGGGAAAATTGTAGGCAAGGTAGTGAACTACTGGGACAAAGCCCCCATTTCAAATCTTCTTTGAGGATACAATAACCCTTTTATCAGAGTGTAGTCTATAATGCCAATTCAAGGCAGCCCCAGTTTTCTTTCATTTATGCAAGGACTGCTTGAATCTGTGGGCTGCTTTGCTTTTGGAAGACTGTGGTGGTTGAGGACGTGTTGAATCTCTTGTGCTGTTGGAAGGCTTAAGACAATTTTCCTTTAAATTTGTGTCCTCTACTGGACACCGTACTTATTGACTTACAGACTACTGGCACCTGGTGGTCACTTGCTGGTTGTTCTTTAAAGTATGATTAGCTTTGTAGCATGGTTTAGCAGGTAAGCTCCTTTACGATCCGAAAGGATTTTTTTTATATTAATCTGAGTTGATGCCTGTCTTTCAACGGCTTAAATGTCCTGATCAGCACAGATCTTGGAGGCCAGTCAGGGAGTACGATATGAGCTTGCTGATAACCCCTTACCATCCTTGACAGTCCAGCTGGGACAGGTGTATGCTTGCCATTCTACTGAGTAGTGTTAAATAGTGTAGGTGGGGTTAACAACTATATGGAGGGTATCCTTAAGAATGTGACTACAGAGGCCATAACTGGCTACATGTCCATAATGTGGTGTTGTGGATTAGGTGCAAAGCTGAGGACATCAACTGTCTTGATTCACTCAGGAGTTCAACAGTTGGTGAGCATGGTGAGAGCGACATATGTCTTATCAATTTTTATTAAAAAAAAAAAGAGATGACACTCAATTCCTTCGGATCAGGGAGACAGGAAGTTTCACAGTAACATATGGCAACCATAACTCGTATAAGAGCTGCAGTGGACCATACAAAAAAAGGTAAAAGACTGAGCTAAAAGGGAGTAAATTGGTGAATAAGTTAACAAACTAGAGCAATTAGACTTTCAGTTCAATATGTACAATCCACTGTTACTATTTTTTGTCCACAGTAATTATGTTAGGGTCGCTTACAACACATTCAAATAATTCCAATCACAACATAATTAAACACCTGAGTAACATATTCATGCAGCTAAAACTGACAAGACAATGAGTGGCTCGCTTTACAAAATATAAGGGTGGCTGAGGAGTAAGCAGTCTGTTTCTCAGGAGTGAGGCTTAGGGGAGTGAGGTGATGTGGGGGGACACTGGTGTAGTGAAGGGAATTTATATTCCACAATAGCATGTGTATAAATTAAAGGGGGAAAAAAATAGCTTAATCAGACATCAATGAGGCTATGCCCAACATAACAGAAGCCAACACAATTCATCTAATCTGGGAGAGTGAGGTGTAACGCAGTAGCATCATCAACATTCAAGAAATCCTCTTTGTATACCTAGCGACTGGTCATTCTTGATTTTTCTCAAAACAAACAAAACTTTATACAAAAGCATAAACCAATTCCTTATCAATATGGCCAAGTGCTAAACTAACAAAATTCCCCTGAGAACAACTATGCATGTACTGTACACTCTGTTCACTTTAAATTGGCCATAAAATGCCATCTCTTCATCTGTACAGCAGAATTGTAACAAGAAATTAACATTAAAATTCTGTGCTAACCACGAGTGCAAAGGAAACAATGTACAGTTGAACCATTGTCTTATTCTGTCACTGAGCTACGGGAAGTATGCTGCTAAAGGATGAAAAATCAGGCCAAGTTAAAGTGAATGACCTACAGTCAGCCATATTCTTCACCCTCTATCCCTAACCACGTTGGAGTCAAGCTGTAGTCCAGATTTCACAAAGTGTGAAGACTAATTATGTAAAGGCCATTGTTTAGAACTTTAGATATCTAGACCACCCAAGTAGCAGTGTCATTATGAACATTACTTGTACGATCGAAGGTGACAGTTTGAAGTTGTATTAGACTGCCTGAGTAACAGTATCATTATGAACAGCTACTTGGGTAGTTTAGTAAAGCAGACCCCTGATTTACACATTCACAATAAATACTTTTCTCTGAAACAAAGCTGACTGAAAAGTAACCACCTTCCAGGTACACAGTGGTGTCCCCATGTACTGTACACAGCTTTATCTCAACAGACCCCCTCCCTGGGAAAGGACTTATTTTTTCAGTTAAATTACACTGTCCTTGTGTATGTGACTTGCTCTTGGTGGAAAACCCCAAGATGTAGTGGATGTGTTGGCAGGTGTGGTGATGAAAGTGATGGTGACTGTGGTTACTAAAGTGATGGCAGCTTTTATAGTGGTGGGAATGGCAGCTGATGTTTGGGTAGGTATGTGTATCAGTGATTGTTATGGTGTTTGTGCTACTGGTAGTGATGGTAGGAGTGGTAATGTTGGTAGATATAGTAGTAGTAATGATAGCTATCACTACAGTATTTGTTGTCATAAGCCTCCTTCATGTCACTTATGTCTGTTTTAACTGTGTTGCAAGGCATATATCTTGAAAGTGTATCAGCCAGTTAGTTTGTCATTCATGACTTTTAGTTGGAAAATATGACCATGTTAAAGACATGGTTAACACATTAAGTATACTGTATTATAACAGGTTCAAGGGGGCATGATGTACAGATTCACAAAACAGTACATGAAGAACCAGGTTAACACATAGGCAACATAAACTGGGAGGCTCCAGTCTCTTATTTACAAAGAATTTCAAAGGCATTTATTTTACTATACAATACTTTTTTCTTTTTTGTATCAAACTCAGTACTTTCCCTCTTATGGGACAGCTCTTTTACACAAGCACATCACATGGAGATCAAAGATGAGCCTCCATGATGTGTACTGATGTAGTGAACTGGTTCTGCTGCAGTCATATAAATTTTTAGATATCTGATGTCTTCCAGGTTAAGGCACTCCTACTACCAGTACTTGTGGTTCGCAGAGGTCTGTACTCAGAGAGATGGTTGGGGTTCATTGCCTGCATAATGCCACTAAGGGGGATGCAACTAATCACTCTTATCTTCAGTTTCTGGACTGAGTTGCCTAGCCATGAGTCCCCACATTCCATGTTGGGCAATGTTTGATTGGATGATGGATGACTTTTTTTTTTTTTCCCTTATGCTGCTGAGCTAGGGAAGGATATGACATCTGTGCCAGCAAGACAAAGGTTATTGCAAGAACACACCTAAAAAGCATATGGTATTTTTATTCCTTGTTTAATAATTCACACTGATACGCTTGCCTAAGAGTGTTAATTTGTGTTCAGAGAGGTTTTTCTATCAAGTAAACACTATCAGGGATGTAAGGTGGTTTCCTACAGTTTATATAGTCTGGACTAAAGTAACCTAGCCTCAGACCCTCCTACACCACAGGCATTCCACAGCCTAAAAAGGGTTATATGGATTGGCTGTTACCAATACTTGAAGACATATGCCTCCTTGTTATATGAAAATAAATAAATCAAGAGCAAACATGCAAAGTGATGGATCTTGCTTGTCATTAGTTTCAAATAACAAAAAAGTAGAGTACTGCTATATACTAGCATTTTAGTTAGTATGCAGAACCAAAGACATCATTGATGCAGTCATGTACTCTGAACTGTACTAACCACATGCTATGCAGTTGCTGCATATTCAAGACTCTCAAACTCCACACATGTCATCTCTTGTGACAACACCAACAGCTGCATACTGATAAATTCTCAGTTCTGTCTGTACACTAGTTCAAACACAAACATTCTAATCTGTGCCGGATCATTCAGGACACGACAAACAGCCTCATGACTCTCAAATCAAAAGCCAACAATGCCAGTAACTACTACCACAATGTTCAAAGAACACTGTATAAATTAACTCTCTATCTGGCAACTTAAACCATGATCATATTATTCCTGGTGAGTTACTTCCCCACTCAATCTGAAACTTAGTTACTGTCTGTTTAAGAACTTTGTTGTTAGGCCATTCACTGTGGAAAATTTCCAATAAAATGCCCTATCCAGGGATTTGTTTGTTTCCTGCTGATCACCTGCAGCTCATGAGTAATTTCCTTGACCACTCATCATCTTTCCCTCCCATCACCCACTATTTTCCCTATAAGCCACGGTCTACCCAACCACTAGTCAACAACTCAATCTCCGACCACTAGTTCTAAAAACTCAATCATTTTTCATCTTTCACAAAACAGCCCGTTTCACCATCATCCATAATAACTCCTTTTTGTTCTCCATATCACCCAACCAATTCCTGTCATTTTCCATTTGGCCACTTCATGCTCAAATACCTCACAATAAACCACAACCAACTCCCATGTCTCTATTAAAACCACTGCCCACCCACTTGGTACACAAACAATTCTTGGCCATCAACTCAGTTCAGTTTCAAGTACAGAACTAATGCCACTCAGGGATGAGTGAGGCTGCTCACTCTCATCTTAAATGTCAGGACCAACCTGCCTAGCCCTTGGCTCCTATGCTCCTCATGAGGCAGCACAGGATTAGATGATAAATGAATGAAAACAAAACTAGTGTCATTCCTCATTACAAATTACCATTTTAATAATGTATTTTACTATTAATTCCATAGTATATTTAAGGAATTCCATCCTCTTCTGACTTTCCTTCATTCTTTCCTCGTCCTTCTGCCAACGGGTGACTTTACACTCTCTCTTCTGTTTTTCTTTCCTTCATTCTTTCCTCTTCCTTCTGCCTGTGAGTGACTCTACATTGAGTGACAAGCCAAATGGTTTCCTGTACACCAGGAAACTATTTACCATGCTGAGGGTAACCATATAAACACAGTTTGGTGCCTGGTGATTTAGCGGGTAATTACGGTGCTCCACCCGGATTGAGCCAGTGAAAGTTTATATCCAAGGGGTGGTTGGGGTTTATTGCTCACGTAATCCCACTAAGAGATGAGTGAGGCTGGTCACTCTCATCTTACATGTCAGGACCAATTTGCCTAGCCCTGGGCTCCTATGCTTCACGTGGGGAAATGTAGGATTGGATAATGAATGAGTGAATGAAAATTATCTCATGCAGTTCAATCACTACTTTACTATTAATTCCTCTGTTTTTTAAAGAAAAATTACCTTGTGCTGTTCAACTGCCACAGTATTATTAATTCTACAGTATACAGTATAACAGAAAAACTATCTTGTATAGTTCAAGTGCTGCTTTACTGTTAATTCCAGAGTAAATCACAGAAAAATTACCTAATACAGGTATACCCTAGTTCCTTTGCTACTTGTTTAATTTACTGGCTTCCTCTGGTGATGGAGAAGGATCTCTTCACGTGGAGGCACTGATCTGTATAACCATGTGGCTCCACCACACAGTTATACAAATGTCCCTCGGCTTCCCCCCTATCCTCCAAAAGGAGGTTGGTGGACTGCAAGAGGATGACACCTTCAGCCAGCAGTCCACTAAGTTCACAGTCTGATGAACCACAGGCTACAACTACTGCTATTATTACCAGTTCCATCATCTTACAATGCCAGATTTATGTAAAAAGTTCTGATATTTTGAAACACATCTCTTACATAACACTATACTCTACTAAAAACTGCCTGTACCTCACTTACCTCCTCTTTACCTGCTTTTTCTACCACTGACATCTCTCTGCATCCATATGACTGCTTCTTGCCAAACTAAATCAGCCACTTTTGAATCCACCTCCACCCATTACTTTAATCCTCCTGCCACCCCTTATCTACTCCTCCATAAAACCAACTCCCACCCACCCACCACCTCACTATATGACTGCTCTGGACTCAGCCACTCCTCAACTGCCTGCTCCATTCATGATCACTCCTCGCCTGGACACTCACTGCCTTGTGGCCAAAGCCTCACCTTGATTCGGCCGGCCAGTTCCTTCTCCACCCAGGCCGGCCGCCCCACTGACCCACTGAAGGACGGGCGGCCGGACTTCATGTTGGGGCTGGAGGTGGTGGAGGTCTGCGGGGACACACACAGCAGCACTTCAGCCACGACGCACACACTCACACGCCACCCCACTTAACATACCACATTATGCCACACATCTCCACATATAATATTATGCCATATATTACTACACATAGTATTAAAGTAGCTAAAATAATGCCCATAATGATGCTGCAACAAAGTACATGCACACACACACACACACACACACACACACACACACACACACACACACACATTAAATAAGACATTAATGGAGTAAATCAAACATCACTAATTACTACTCAAACAGCAGCTACACTAAATACTGTACTAAGCTGAGCAGCACTCACACTTAATTTTAGTACATCATCCTTACAATAATCCCATACAGTACCTGGAAGAAATGCTGAAAAAATCACTAATATGTACAGTACAAACAACAAAAGTGAAATATTTTCTATATTAAATATGTCACTTGTGATAAATTCAGCCCACATAATTAATACAAAATCTACTGAGGCCATACAGCACACTACACCACATACACCCATAAAAATCCATAGATGACTCATAAAATGTAAATCACCTGTACTGTAATATACTGTACCGTCAAACATTGGATCAAGCCAATCCATCCACTACATAGCATATCATACTACACGCATTTTCAATTCACGTACAGTACAGTACTGTACAGCACAAGACACTCATGCAACGTACCACACCCCATAACAGTTATGACAGTCAAGCACGTATAGTGCTTATTACAGCAGTTATAAAATCTGGCTCAGGAAGACATATAGAGAGCCTGCACAAGACCGAGCATCTGTACACAAACAAATGTCTGTATATGTGCACATGAAGCACTTCTGTACAATACATGTAAACAAAGCAACAAAGTGTTAAAAATGATAAAATCCAAGTTAAGGATATAATAGGTTTGTTCATATTAAAAACCATATTTTTTGCCTCTACAGAGGGAGTACAGGCACCTATTTAGGTAGATGGATTAGGCCAATTTCCAACTGTCACCAAGCAATGTGGTGTTAAGGCTGGAGTGGACTCTTAAGCTAATACAAGGCATCAAAGCTCTCAGTTTCATCAAAACAGTATGGTGGTTTTGCATTCTTTACCACACAGCAAAGTTGTCAGTAAATTTAAGCCTCAGCCCAAGGCTGGTTTAAGAAAGGGGCCTCCAATGCCGCAGTGCTCGATGGCAGCTGCAAATTGACTTAAGTCATCTTCATAAGGATGTCAAACACTTCCATGGTAAGAAGGGATAAAAACAAGCCTATCTTTCCACTGTTCAAGGATAATAGCTTTCGGTAGGAGAAAATCCTCTGCATCTTACAGCCACACAGACTGCAGTAAGGGTGTCGGATTCTTATCAGTCATAAAACTGGAGAAGAGAAATGTTGCAACTCCAGCTTGTTTAATCTGCAGCTCTTACAAAAGTCTTACATTTCTTTGATTTATTTATTTATTTATTTTTTTTTTGAGTCTTGATATAAACCAACACAGAATCTGTCTATTACCTGCACAGCCTTCTCATTTCCACCCTTGCTTCATTGCCTTCATTGTAAAACATAACACAGTAATCAATAAGTATCTGTATATTTTTTCAATACAACCAATGGATAAATATAGAGATCCTTAATTAACCCAATCTGATGTAGGCTCTGGCAACTGTACCTCAAACCACGACAAATGATACTAAGTTATCCAGAGCTTCACTGCCCATGTTGTACTATCCTCGTTTCAATCATTTTTATTTTCTTAAATCAATCAGATACAGTATTTGCTTCCGTATATTCTATAAAAAAAAATAAAAAAATCTCACATCAAGAACACTGAACAGATGAACCTATGACACAGGATGACGCAGATGTCAGGAAGCCTGACACTTCACTATACAGTATTTCTGATATATGCCGTGTGACTGTCTTTAAAACTTATCAATGCCTTTTTAGAGAATTTGATTGAAAAAATATATACCAGTATATATGTTCTTGTGAAATTATTAACTGGTAAGTGAGGTATGTAGGTCTTAGACAAAATAAGAAGTCAATACAGTCACAGTACCTAGTAAGCACTTGTCCAATTGCCTAACTTAATTGTTATTCAACGTATTAATCAATTTAATTAATATTAATATTAATAAATGAGGGCACAATCGCCGGAAACAGACTGAAATCATCAGGGACTCTAACCATAAGAGTTATCAGCTGTTGGTGTCTACTACTAGGAAGGAGTATATCCTGCAAGGTGGATCATTTGCTGAGATCTTAGACATCATTAACTCCTTTACTAATGTTTATAAGAAAAAAAAAAAAAGGGGGGGGGGGAGAGGTGCTGCCCATAAGCACAGCAGGATGTGTAACATATGAATTTTAATACTGTATAATTATGCGGTAGGTGGAGGCACTCACCATCCACTCACTTGGTTATGCTGCTCTCAGGAACTGCCCTTTCCTCTCTTCCTTCTTTCCTCTTCTGTCTTTCTTTCCTTCATTCTTTCCTCTTCCCTCTATTTATGGGTGACTCTACACTAAGTGACAAGTCAAATGGCTTCATGTACACTAGGAAATCATTTACTAAGCTGGGTGGTAACCATACAATAAAATTATGGCACCTGGTGGCTTGGTGGGTAATTAAGGTGCTCCAATCAGATTGAGCCTGTGCAGGTTTACATTCAAGGGATGGTTGGGGTTTATGGCTCATGTAATGCCACTCACAGATGAGTGAGGCTGGACACTCTCATCTTAAATGTCAGGACCAACTTGCCTAGCCCCAGGCTTCTATGCTCCTCGTGGGGCAACACAGATCTAGATTAGATGATGATGATGGATTTTGCAGGAGACAATACCTCTTGCTGCCCAATTTACTGTGTACTACAAATATGTACTATACAGGGTGCTATGTAGCTCTAACTTCAATAATGTGCCACTAAAAAATGGTTTAGCCAAGTTGTATGGCCACATGCCTTTATGGTTACAGTAGAGTTGCAATTTAAGACAATGGGAAGCAACGATCGCGCAATAACATGAGCATTTAATTTCTCACTTTATTATTCAATTGTTCAATCTGTACATGGATGGGGTAATAAAAGAGGTACAAGGTAGGGTAGTGGATGTTGGAGTGGCCCTTGTGAGAGAGGATAGTGTTTGGAAACTGCCTGTACTGTTGTTTGCAGATGATATTGTGTTGTTGAGTGAAGACGAAGGGGAGCTGCAAGGCTTGGTGGATGAGTTTGGGAGAGTGTGTAAGAAACGGAATCTAAAGGTGAATGTAGGGAAGAGTAAAGTGATGGTCTTTGAGAGAGGTGAAGTCAGTGAATGTACAGCGAGGTTGGATGGTGAGGAATTGGAAAATGTGAGTATGTTTAAGTACTTGGGTAGTGTGATGAGTAAGGATGGAGGTTTGGAGGGTGAAGCGCTTGAAAGCGTACAGCAGGGAAGAAAGGTTGCTGGTTCTTTGAAAGCAGTGATAAGAAACAGGGAAGTGAGCATGGAAGTGAAAAAGTTACTACATGACAGTATTGTGATACCAATTCTAACGTATGGAAGTGAAGCTTGGACGTTGTTGGATGGACACAAGTCAAGAGTGAGAGCAGTGGAAATGAGTTATTTAAGAGGAGCCTGTGGAGTCACATGGAGAGACAGGCTGACGAATGAGAATATAAAGGAGCGTTGTGGTGTTGATGTGGATGTGATAGGAAGCGTTATGAGGAACACACTGAGGTGGTTTGGCCATGTGGAGAGGATGGAGGGTGAAAGACTGACGAAGAGAGTGTATGTGAGTGAGGTGGAGGGGGGAAGAGGGAGGGGGAGGCCGAGGTTGAGATGGAGGGATGGGGTGGAGAGGTATATGAGAGAAGGGGGTGTGAGTTGGGAGCAGGACAGTGAAATGGCGGGGGACAGGGCGACTTGGAGGCGATTTGTTTGTGGCCACCCCAAACGGGATTGAGGCGTCTGGCAATAGATAGATAGATAGATAGACAGAGATCATATGAAAACACACTGAATCAGGTGTCTTAAGGCAGACATATTTGTAATAACCAATCTTTATATATATTTTGCAAGAAAAACATGGGGCTCCCAGAACCTAACCCCTTTTTTACATGTAAATATACTGTATGTCAGGATTTAGCACGAACTAGATTCAGCACAAGGTTCAACATAACCTATCTCATGATGCATGAAGACTACTGTACCAAACCTACTAAGTTCTTAGGTTTAAATCTGGAGTTTTCCATCTCTTTGGCCAGTTGCCATGCAAGGTTAACGTGTCTGGCCTACCCTTGATGTGTAGAACACATATGTATGTGTAGCAGTCTTAGATTTGGACTGTGCAAGTGTAGTTAAATTCCTTACCTGGAAGAGCTATGTAAGGAAGGCTATCATGCTTTTGGTCCCAAACCAATCCCAAGGATGTGCCTTCCAGGGATGATTCACCCCTTACTCCATGAATATTATGGCTTAAATTGCATTTTTTTTTTTTTTCTCCTCAGAATATGACAATAACCCAAGTATATTATCCCAATATGTTATTTTCACTTTTTCCATCTTTCCTTTAACAATGAACACTAACTGCAAATGTGAACCCTGAAAGCACTTGTGGAAGTGACTGTATACATATACCTGAATTTGGCTTTCCCTTTTGAGAGATTAGCTTTGCTGCCTTTAAGCCTCTTGTTACTTTTTACATTAAAAAATATAAACATTGGCAAGCACAGGCATCATATCATCACTAATGCTGCAGAATGCTGCATCACAGTTCTCTTATCATGTGATCCATAAAGAATTACAGTGACAGGAAACCAGCTTGGAACGTAAATGGACATTTTAAAAACTAAAATTATTTTCTAATAGTCTCTATGAATTCTGACGCATTATCATGAACAATCAATTCCATCCATCCATCCATCCATCATCCAATCCTATGTTGCCCCATGAGAAGCATAGGAGCCCGGGGCTAGGCAAGTTGGTCCTGACATTTAAGATAAGAGTGACCAACCTCACTCATCCCTGAGTGGCATTACATGAGCAATAAACCCCAACCATCCCTTGAATAAAAACCTGCACTGGCTCAATCCAATTGGAGTGTCTTAATTACCCACTAAACCACCAGGAACCATAATTTGGTGTTATGGTTACCACCCAGCATAGTAAACGGTTTCCTGGTGTACAGGAAACCATAATAAAAGTAATGAAAATTACCAGCAAGTTCCGAGTAATAGATTCCTAAACCATACATTTTCAAGTGGCCAATGTAGCATGAAAGCACACAGCAGAGACAGTTGTCTGATGAACATAAGTACAAATGCAAATGTGCAAACTGGATGAACAACCATAAAAAAATGAAGGCAGTGGCATGAAGCAGCAACAAGAGGCATGTGCAGGTACGTTCAGCATCAGTTCAATCTAGTCCTTACTGCCACCGCAGAAAGCAGTTTTATGGGTGATTTCAAATCAGTTTAAAAAACACTAAGACATTACAGCACCTCTCTCGTTAACTTATGGCTGTGTCAAGATGAATCCCTTACCTTTAATAGATTTTTTGTGTGGTAATAGGATGTGAAGGAATGCCCTACTTCCTTAGGTATTTTAATATTCTTTGGCCTACCATGAGAGAAAAGTTAGAGCGCTTAAAATTTCACATCACTGGTACACATGCCATGTCTCCAGAGGTAATTTTATTCACACATACTGTACACGTATGAACGCACGGATGCCTACACGCTCACACATGCATGAATGTACACTCAACCCCCTGCTATCGCGCCTAATTGGTCACAGGAAACACGCGTGATAGATGAATACGCAATACCTGAACTGAACAATCAATGGGAAAATTTCTAATTGGTTTTTCAGTTGCCCATTTTTCTAACTTTTAACCACTTTATGCCTACGATTTTCTGCCAATCTCTCCTCTAACATGAAATAAAGCATTATTATATTAATAATAACAGTATAATGAATAAATAAATAACATAAAAGTCCATTCAAACTTTTATAAGGATTACAGCTTGGGTGGTCTGATGGGTTTCGAGGCTTGGGAGTGGCTTAGTTGCCACCAGATCTCTTTGGCTGTCTCCATTTCTTTAGTGTCCACAGCTAAAGGGGGTATCACATGGTACCTTATACAGTATCAGGAATGGCTGAGGAACATTTAAGTGGAACAAAACTTGGACGCTATCACACACGTTCCTCAAACTGTCGTCAGAGCCCTGTCTCAGTTGTAAACACGTGATTACTTTATCGACATCACTGTTTTTTCGGCATAAGAAATATTAACTCTTTATAAGGGTTTCAAAATGATTGATATTTATTCTAAAATACAATATTAATAAGTATTCAGTGTTAGGCTAAATTTCAATGCTGTAGTACGATATATTCTTTCGAGCTGAATGGGTTTTGGTCACTGTTTTGCCCGTCGTGTCCTCGGCAGGAATCCGTTCAGATGCATTCCAAATGCCCGTGCTATAATTGGGAATTTTACCACGTTACCGTTCCGATTAACCGTCGTATCCTCTGCAAACCTCGTATGATGTGCCGTGTGAATAAGTTTCGTTTAGCCTGTCTTCAAACTCGACGCGTGATAGCGGTCTTGGGGTGCGTGACAGCATGTATGGTTGTGCATTTGATGTGTGCGTGATAGCAGATAAGTGTGATAGCTGAACGCGTGCTAGCAGGGGGTTGAGTGTACACATACATCTGCATGCGTGCACGCACACACATACACACACACGCACACACGCACACACACACACGCACACGCACACACACACACACGCACACACACACACACACACACACACACACACACACACATGCACATGCATAAGTACACAAGAAAGCACATACCATTTTATATTCTTGAATGCAACACATGAACTCACACATAAACTTAAACATACATATACATGAATATACACAAGCAAACTCTTGTAGTCAGCTGATATAATCGTAATCTCCTCACTCTTCTCCTTCAGAACTTTGCACATTCACTCCTCAGTAACTTAAACTTGTACCTATTACACAACCCAAAGCATCGTACTGCTGTCTCACAGCGCATTTTTTCCATCATCATGACCTCACAGTCTGCTTTCCACTTGTGATTTAATACACATGCTTTCAAGACCCATGGTGCAGTGATTCTAACGAAAGGAATTATTAAGTGACTGCTAATGCTGCCTTTAGTGATTATTTTCTTCATGCTATTTTGTTCTTTCAAACACTTCATTTAACTCAGACATTATTATATATTCATCATTTTGCCCTGTATAGCTTATTTTGTTTGAAGAATTTTTGTTAATGTTACTGGTATTGCTGTTGTTAGCTGAGCACACCCTTCAACCATATGTAAAAAGCTGCTTCTGTGGAACCATCCAACAGATGCTGTACAGTAAAAACACCCTGCAGGGATCTGGTGCCCCCTTGTGGTAGACAGCACCTCACTAGGGTCTGACCAAAGTCTTCCCACAGCAAGGTGCAGGGAAATATGAGAAGGTTTGGCTAATAAATGGTTGCTGCAGCTGCTCAAGCCAGAGTGCACAGCACCATCACGTGTAAGCTCCTCATCAACACCTGTTTGAAAAGTCCATCTAGTAAATGAGAGACTAATGATAGGGATTAAACTTGGTAACTAATGTTTCTTTTGTTTTTTACTCTGCTTTCCATACATTCTTAGTAGAAAAATGCATTAATATGGCTACAAAATTATGTCACAGTGATAGTTTAAACTTCAAATGAAATTATGACTGTGTCTGTTTTAAATTATTGGTCAGCCATGAGGTGGGTATTGTTGTTGTTTGTCTTGTAGACAGCAGGTGGCTCAGGCAGCATCCCAAGCAACAGTTGACCTTAAGCACATCACTCATACAACACGTTTAGTCAATATACACGAACAGGCTGAGACTTTATAAGGTCATCACAAAATAAAAATATAAGAATACCTTCATAGGGTGGAACCTTTCAATCAATCAAAACATATACCTAATGAATCCATGTTATATGCTGCTTGTTATTCAATCATTAACCTTAAAATCATTTATCAAAAAAGCATGCCACTTTAACTGAGGGATACCTGTACAAGTGCCCATGTAAAATCCAGTATAAAGGTAACACTAAACATAACATTACACAGTATGAGTGACACGGTAATTCCATAACTGCAGACAAATTCCCACTTTCTCTGATAGAATTAACATAAAATTGCATTTTTATATGGTAAACTCCTACGTTTCACAGTCTTTTAAGTTCCACCAGACTCCTAAAGTCCTCACTTTGCAACATTCATGCCCTCTCCTCAAATCCCACAACTGTAAAAGGTACAATATAGTAAACTGCTGCTTTACCTGGCTAACTGGAAGGAACAGACATCCACATAACTGAAAGGTCAAAACAACAGAATGGAACTTGTATAATTTAGGCAGATTTTTCTGGATTCCCTAGTACAGTCCGTATACTTTTAGGTTGTGTAGGTAACAACTTCAAAGAAAGATTCACAGAGGATGCTTATGCACATTACACAGCAGTGCAGTGCGGTGGCTAACGAAAATTGGCAACGGAAAGGAACCTGTATAAATTAGGCAGATTTTTCTGGCTTCACTAGAACAGTCCGTATACTTTTAGGCTGTGTTGATAACAACTTCAAGGGAAGATTCATATAGGATGCTTATGCGCATTTTACAGCAGTACAGTACAGTGGCTAATGAAAATCAAAATGGTTAATGAGGTAGAGTTTAACACTGTGCCACAGTCCTGAATAATAGGGAACTACACCATATGTACCAACTTCCACACATTCACTGTAGTCTGTGCTCTATTTTAAAAAAATGAACATTACTGGGAAAAATGAAAGTGAGGAGAGACAATATAAGTGAATGAATGAAAGATCCCACTAAAATAAATTTGACAGAAAAAAGACCGAGCAGAATACTGTAGAGTCAACCATGGGCCACCGATTGACACGAGGAAGGACATTATGTTGCAAGTTAATTGCTTCAACAAAGTACAGGGGCAGTGCCTTGGGTCCTCATGAGGGGAATGCACTACATATAACATCACCACAGTACTATTACTACCAGGTTCCCTTATGTCTTTTCATTTCATGTCACATTTTTCATTCAGTCCTGCAGTTACATTCTCCTCTTCCAATTTTACCTTCCCTTCATCCCCATTTATTGGTACAAACCCCCAGTTGCCAGAACAAACTGTTAACCCATGGTCCTGAGTCAGAATATCAATCTTTTCCCCAGAAATGTCCATACATGAGATTCATGTACCTCAACATCAGTACAGGTATTTTTCTTCCTTACTATATCACTTAATCTGCAAGATCATTTCACATACAGCTTAACAATTTAATATGCTAAGTTGAAAGTGTAACTGCTAAATAAAAGCTTCACTCAGATATATCCTCTTCAGCTTTGGATGAAGTTGCCAATAAAACTGGTTGCCTAAATACTAAATATACTGCAAGCATTTTGGAGCCTTTATAAACAATACAATACGATATATAAAATTATTTATATGTCATTTCCAGCTGAAACTGGAGGATAGGCAGGGGCATGAATGTGCTGACATTACCAAACAGTGAGCTTTAGTGCAAGTAGTAGAATGAGCACAACTTTTTACAATATGTGTAAAAATATATGCTGACTTCCTCAAGTCAGGAGTTCTGCACACAGCTGCCACAAATATGCAGAACTGCATAATCACCAACTCAGAAACTGACTTTATCCATGAACTCTTTATTCTGCCTTAGGAAGGTACAAAAGCCAATCCTGTATCTACAATAACTGATGCTTCATGTACACTGTATGTATACAGGTATCCCTCAACTTACATTCAATAAAGATATGTTTGGCTTGAACGTAAGGTAACACCTAAACTACACCAATCCCGACTAAAAGATGGGACTGTTAAAATGACTGTTGAGTCTTAATTTCTGAGTGTTCTATTCATGACTGCCTATATCAATATGTATTGATGCCATTCATTATAGAAAAATAAAACTGAAATAAATAAATGCCAAGAAGAAACTGAATCCTTGATTCTGGGTAAAAAATGCACTTGTAAAGCAATGACACTGGGCTGAAATAGTGGCATAAATCATAAATGTGATTATACTATTGAAAACTAACGGTCCCATGGCAGACTTTCTAATGCCTCAAATGTATCTACTTCAACCCACGCTACACTGTGCACGGTCTATTTCACTTGCCTTATGATCAAGGTTTGAGCACAGCATCTCAAGTAAAAAATGAAGGATATGTGTGCTGATATGGAACTTTTTACTGAGTATAAAGCAAAATTTATCACATTCTCATTAGATGAAAACCACAAGTTATGTCTGTTCATGAGTGATACAAAAAATAAAGAAGAAAATTTTTTAAACAGGCAGACAACAGCCACACACAACCTGTCTCAGCTACAGACATGCCATTCATGCACTGTTTTCACCTGTCTTACATACCAAGAGGTGAAGGCCTTTCTGGTAAGTCCATAAGTCACAGGGAGTAGGAGAAAGAAAGAAAGGGGTAAAAGAATACTGTGAAGGCACGTTAAGTCTGAGATGGAGTCAATGGTTACTGCTGCAGAATTGGTACAATAGAATTATCAACTCAGTGACAGGGAAGAACAGAGAGGTTACATACTACACTGCAGCTGCAAGGTTACTGTACACCAATTTTATCAGTACACTTGAAATACTGTATATCTCACTGCCAGGCTACCAAGTTCCTCATCACATATGATATGCCCCTTTGAAGCCTCTTCCTTTATGAATGCTAACTACTGTACAATGTTTTCAAAATCAACATCCAGTATACATAATTCACCAACTTGTAAAATGCATATTAATTATGAAATTTGTTTGTTTTATCATTTTCATGTAAAAGATTACCTTCTGTGGTGCAACAAACACAGCAGGCAAATAAGTAAAATCATTTAAAGATACCCAGTGAGGATATAAAACAGTAGCTAACTACTTTATGTGGCTACTGGCTTCTACTTTGAATCATAAGAGTGCAGGTGAAAGAAATTTCATAAAACACTATATGCCTATATTATATACTGTGTTTGTAAAACCATTACCGTACTGAAGGATGTCGGTGCAACTGGGTGAATATGACGGAAAGAATAGTGCATGTCCTTACTGAGAAGACTGTGTTTTCTACTTAAGAATGACTAAATATAAACTGAACCTACCCATAAATCTGAACTGTAATGAAGCCAAAGAGGAAAGCAACACTGAAGCGCAGGTGCCACAAGTGAGATCATGCGTAATCGAAACTGCATAATGGTTTAGTACTGTACAGTAATTTGCTTACGGTCCAACTAAGGAAAACTTAGTTTACTACTACAGTACAGTATCAACTGGAATAATGGGGAAAATACCAAAGAATCTACTGTACTGGGTTCCAGCAATCAATTAAAAACTTCAAAACCGTACAGTATCTTAAAAATTACACCGGTAATATACATAATAAGAGAACCTTGCATATACAGTTCCACTACTGTAATCTTTTGATTGCTTTTGGTTTCCTTCAGTTTAATACAATCAGTTGGCATCAGGCACCAAGTACTATCCAAAAGCAGTGCAGTGAATGGGAAAGATTTAAATAACCAAGTAATATCTGAACTGATTTGGTGGTACAGGCAATAACATTTCTTGGAGAAAAAAAAAAAAAAAAAATATATATATATATATATATATATATATATATATATATATATATATATATATACAGTATGATATGTTCCAGATTAAACAATATTGATTATGGCATCTGGCAATAGATAGATAGATAGAATAGATAATATAACCAACAACCAGTGTAAAGTTCTGTATTCAGAGGTTCAGTACTGCACTAACCTTCAAAACAATCAAGCAAAACTGATATCACTTCCATACTTTGTTCATTTAAAAGCAAAACCTGTGAAGAGTTCACAAATTTTATGCTGTATTACCATCAGTTAATATCTGTCACTAAGGAAAGATGCTCATGTCAAACTGATGAGAAACTAGGCCAAAGAAGTCCAAATTGCTGACACCCACAGGAAATTCACCACCAAAAGGTACAGGTTGAAACTACACACTATAATGTACTCTACAATGTAAATGCTACCCAGCTACCATAGACCCAGAAACATTAAGTAATAAACTAAAATCATTAACTATGCAAGCTATATATATATAACGACAATACAAGCAAGTTCAAATCATTCACCTACA
Source organism: Coenobita brevimanus (assembly GCF_032717465.1). Lineage (NCBI taxonomy): Eukaryota > Metazoa > Arthropoda > Malacostraca > Decapoda > Coenobitidae > Coenobita > Coenobita brevimanus. The sequence continues at coordinate 47,929,521 of NC_137031.1, read as the reverse complement.
TCCTTGTAGCATCGCATCACAGCAAAATTTAAAAGAAAACATTAATTTTAAAAACTTAACCAGGGACATATGCAATGACTATCAACTACAATGATGCCACTGTAGCATGCAACCAAGCCGACATTATGAATGAAAATAATACAGACAAAACTCTTTGTTAATACGTACGATAGCAAGGGAAGCCATGTCCCTTACCACAGGAGTGGCAGCATCTCCCTCCAAAGACGACTGATTATGGAGAGAGTTAAGGGAATCGGAAGGCGATCGTGGCATGTTCTGCATAGAGGTGCGCCGCCGTCTAGCATAGCTGCAGTTGTTGGGGATCTTGTATGCACAACGTTTGTGGAAATTCAGACCACATCCTGTGAAATTGCAACAAATTAGCAACATTAAAAGAAATACAGGTATCAAAATAAATATGTTACAGTAATCCCTCCAAGATCCGACGTAACAGAGCCAAGGGCAAGTCTGGGACTTGGGAAAGTGCCTCCTGGATAGGTACTTATGGACTCTAACCCAGCCTAACTCAGAAAACCACCTACATAACTCCCTACTGGACGTGGATTGCACCTATTTATGACCCTATTCACACAAATAAGGGACAGAAAGCATGAAATAATTGAAAAGGAACCAGAGAATGAGGATTTAGAGGTGAGTATTGAAAATATTTAGCAGTACCCAGGGTACTTACAACACGTCTGTGGCCATCGCAAAGAATAACCCGCCTCCTTTCAGACTCCGACAGTATGAAGGTGCACCTGAAGCACGTACAGTAATCCAGTGTTGCACTGCACTTAATCCTTTGCACTCTGAATTCTAATTTCTTAACACTGTGCATTCTTTTCTTACTTGCAATGCACTTGAAACTCACCACTGTTGCACTCTGCATTTAAGCCTCTGCACTCTGAATTCTAATTTCTTAACACTGCACATTCTTTTCTTACTTGCTCTGCACTTGAAACTCACCAGTGTACAGCAGCACTCTGCACTTAATCCATTTGCACTCTGAATTCTAACTTCTCAACACTGCACATTCTGTTCTTAACACTGCACAACACTGTAAATTTCCGTGTGGTCTAGTGGTGAGTTTTTACTGTTTATTCATTGCCAAGTCCAGGATTAGGTGTTGCAGGCAACTGAGGAGCGCGCTGCTGGGACGTGGTGATGGACTACCCACTGCAGATGACTCCAAAGAAAGCCGCAAACTCTCGTCCAGTGGCGACTCGATCATGGCCGATGTGCTGGACTGTGGCTCGGAGGTGGAAGGCCTGTCTTGGGGAGACAGTGGTGTGGAGCCAGGGCTGGGCAAAGCAGAGGTCACGGGCCTGAAGAAACTGTCAATGGTTGATTGATGTAAGGACCGGCGATTCTGGTGAGTGATGATGCCCTGTCTAAAAGCGCGCACTTCCTCCACAAGTCCCAGAGGCCCCATCTCCCGGTCGCAGTCTGGGTGTTCAAGGTAGTCCAGAACGAACTCGACATGCTCCCGGAGTGCGCTCAGCTTGGTAATGGCTGGAGTAGTGGCGCGCTGAGAGGAGTCCTCATCATCCTCGCTGTCCTCGTCAGAATCTTTAAGTTGGGTACTTGTACCTGCAACTGAAGATGTGATCTCGATACCAGACATGATCTGATACCCAGGATCACCCTTGTCATCATCCAACCACTCACGCACTTTATCCACAACTATCTCATCGCCAGCCGTACGAAGATGCGCATGGAAGTCATCCACGTCAAAACCTAGAAAGTCATGTACCACATCAACTCCAAGCAGCAGACTAGACCAACTACTTTCCAGAGTCTTGACAGAGACTTCCCTCCATGCACTGGCCCAGTTGTAGATGGCTGACTTGAGGTTGTAGCGGCGAAGGTTTTCCACAGTCTGCTGGCCTCGTGCGTCCTGTCCCTCCCTGCGCTCGTCCTCGTCCTCACGAACAACCATCACCTCGCCCAGGAACTTCCGTCGGTACAGCCTCTTCATTGCCATGATCACTCCTTGGTCCATTGGTTGGATGAGAGCAGTAATATTAGGTGGCAAAAACAGGCACCTAATGCGGCCATTCTCAGTTACCAACTCCTTGTCGGACGGATGTGCAGGTGCATTGTCCAACAGAAGGAGAACTTTACCTGGTCGCGTGGGATTCCTAGTGTGTTTGTCTGATAACAGATGACCCCCTTGATGAAGTGCTGGTGAAACCAGTTTTTGAGGATCTTGGCTATGAATCAAGCCTTCACAGAATGGTACCAAACAACAGGAAGGACATCCATCACCAAACGAAGGCATCGAGGCTGCTTTGCATGGCCAACAATAACGGGCTTAAGCCGGTGAATGCCGTCAGCATTGGTACAACACAAAGCACATATCCGCTGCTTGGAGAGCTTGTAGCCAGGTACACACTTCTCTGTCTCCTCTGCTGGGGCATTCGTTGGCAGCGAGAGATAGAATAGCCCAGTTTTGTCGGCAATGTAGACTTGACCGAGAGTGCGGCCCTCCCTGTTGATCAAGCCCTTCATCTTCTGCGAAAACTCTTCTACTCCCTCCTCGCTGGCATCCAAAGCTTCACCATGAGCCTTACGGTTGGTAAGTCCATGTTGTAACCTGAATGCGAAGAGCCAACCCTCGGATGCCTTGACATCTGGGGTGTCGTGTAACCTTGTGAACTTCTCAGTAGCAGCCTCCAACTCTGTACCATGCACCAGCACACCAGCCGTACGTTGCTGAAGGTACCAAATCAGCGTGGAGCGGTCAATTTCTGCAAACCTGGGAAGGTACACTGGTCTTCGATACAAAGTCAGCCGTGTACCAGGTGAGTTTGTCCCAGGATTTATTGATATAATGAGGTAGAGCGGGCCAGGTTGAATTCTCGGAGGATGCGAGATGTCGAACACCCAGCATCCACCTTGTCCAATATCTCCCTCCTCTTCTCCAGAGTCAGAACCACTCGTTTCCTCTTCTCAGGTGGCGGGGCCATCATCACACACACGAGTATGAGGCAGCAGAGGAACAACAGGGCCTGCAGCAGGTAGGGCACCAACACACTAGCGAGCATGTGGGCCGCCATGGTGACGAAAGTGCACTCATGACGATGGGCAGGCGGGAAATGGGGAGGAGGCCATCACAAAAATCATATAAGCAATTTCCATGATCATTAACATGAAACTGTGTAAAGTTTTTATCGATCATTATAGCGATCAATTGCATACTGGACAATCGTATACCGGTAACAGGTTGTTACTGTATAAAGAAAGAACAATAAAGCAGCTGTCATTGTGATCACCAATCCAATCCTTACTCTCACTTCCAAGGATATGGTTAGGTAGGTTCCAGAAACAGAGAGTATACAGAAGTGAGAACAATCTACAGCATGCCTAAGTGAAATGGGTCACACAATAATTCACACATCATTCTAGCCTTCAGAATCCTCATTAACTGCCTTCTGTTCATGACACTTTCTTCCATCAAATTCACATCAGCTTCAACACCTTAATATCTGCTTTAAATTTTCCTAACTCAGTTTCTTCCATCAAAACCACATCAGTTTCTATACCTTACCATCTGCTTCTAACTTTGCTCCTATTCCTTCAGTCCTCACTACTCCAGCATTTCATCATGACTATAATTTAGAACAAAATATCTTCAAAATGAGATCAAGCACAATTCAGATGTGGGAAGCAAAGCAGATAAAAGTAGCTGGTGGTTACCTTCACATTTGAGCCCCTGCCGCACCAGTCCCCACAACATCTCTCCACAGAAGTCACAGAAGGTTGGAGTCTTGTAGGAGTGAACATACAGCATGTGCGGCCGGATCTGTACTTCATCGGAGGGGTTGTGTGCTAAGGATGAGATCAGAGGAAATTAATAGAAAAACATATTTTGAGGTGACTGCTTATAACTTACTAGTCACTATGACCAACATAATAAGTTGTACTGATATACAGTTCTTTATCACTAGTATAAAATATTTTCACCACAACACTCCTCATCCTTCATCGTCTTACTGTATGATGTCTCGCCCAATGTCACTAGGAAATAACATTATCACTGCAACTCTATTTGACTGTTGTTTGAAGAAAACTGTGCAACCCTGCCAGCAAATTTCAAACAGCCTTTGCAGAGTTTTTGACTTGGAATGCTTAATATGACTGCTTGAAAGTGTCTGAAACTGTCTAACCTCAATCTGGCACTTTGAAATGAAACACTTATTTTTGGTTCTATTTGTATTATTTATATTACGGTGTATGACATTACTATGATTCACAGTCTCACACAACAGAGTAGATATTTGACAAAGAAAAATATGCTTTTTAAACAGCGTGGGGAATGTGTTCGTCAAAATGGTCATGCCACCTACCGCCGGAACACTAGCTTTGAAAGCACCCCATTCTACTCTTCCTCACTCGACCATGATTTTGTGTTATATTTTCCCATCCCTTGACCTCTGAGTTCAATGAGTTTTTTTTTTTTTTTCCTCCAGATGATCTGACTCGGCTTATGAAGCGTCTCCAAATAGTGATGGGGTAAATTAAGACTACATGTAACTCCTTCAACTTGAAAAGCTGAGGAAATCGTCTAGGATAGGCAAACAACAAACGAAGGAGTTAATTTAGGCTCCATCTAACACCTTCAGTTCAAAAACTCTGTCCTGAGATGATGGAAATAGTCTTGGGATAGCAAATGATGAAGCTAAGTAAGGCTACATCCAACATATCTTGTTAAAAAAAAAAAATAGTGGTGGGGAGGGCAGGAAATCGTCTAGAGACATGAAAGAATAAAGCGAAAAATAAATCATGTGACTAATAGGGATTAACCTTCCTCTATCCAAGACTTCCTCACCTGACATGACGATCTCTACAAGCGTGTCCTGGGTAACCTCAGAGGCAGCGTTGATGATCTGAAGGATGTTGGGAGAGTCGTAGTCGTGGCGAAACAGCAGCAGCCGCTCGTTCAGCTTGTTCAGGCTGTGCTCCGGGAACTGTTGTGGAAAATGAGTAATTAATTACCTGTGGAGCAGTGGCAGTAAGTGTGCAAAGGATAATGATAATAATGGTGAAGGTGAAGATTATTTTTTTTATGCAAGAAAGAATCAAAGGCCAGGAGCCCACAAACCGTTCCTTAAAAAAAAAAAAAAAAAAAAAGCCAAATTCAAGATCCGTTCATTTTGAGATGCTTGGACACACTGCGTTTGAAAGACTGGAGATCATACGAAGTAGGAAATACAGAGAGAGGCAGTTCCAGAGTTGACCTGTTGCATAAAAGAAGGACTGGGAGTAATGGTTAACTCTTGCATCAGAGAGATGGACTGAAAGATGATAGTTGCTAGACAGGTGCTACGCACCCATCGTAGAGGTGGAGGGATGCAAACAGACAGTTCAGAGGAGCAGTGACCATCGAAGGTGCAATAGAAAAGAGATAAAGATGCAACAGTACGGCGATGAACAGAGGTTGAAGGGAACCAGTAAGAAAAGGAGAGCTAATGAAACGTAAAGCCTTTGACTCCACCCTATTGAGAACAGCTGTATGTGGGGAGCCTTTCCACACGAGAGTTGTACTCTACACAGGGGCGAATAAAACCTGTGAATAAAGTCAACTGTGTAGGGGTAAAGAAGGTACGGAGTCGGCTTAACACACCCAATCTCTTAGAAACAGATTTTACAAGAGATGCAATATGATCTTTCCAAGATAAGTCCCGAGTGAATGAAACCCCCAAAATGTTCAAGGATGATGCAGGATTCAGCTGGATATTATTGAACACTAGTGAGTACTCCTGTGGAAGACTGTGTCGGGTTGATAGGCGTAAAAACTGGGTTTTTGATGCATTAAAAACAAGATTATTTTACGCCAGTCAGAGATACAAGCCAAGTCAGACATTAGGTGTGCCTTAGCCTCATCCACTGTTTGTTAAAGTAACTGCTGAGATGGACGTTGCAGGAACCAAATGGAAAGGCGAAGGGTGGAATCATCAGCGCAGGAGTGGATGGGGTTAGATGTACAGCTCAGGTCATTGATGAATAAAAGAGAGAGAGTTGGTGATAGGACAGAGCCCTGAGGAATAATAATAATAATAATAATAATAATAATAATAATAATATTATTATTATTATTATTATTCATCTAATCCAGCGATGCCTCACGAGAAGCGTAGAAGCCCGGAGCTAGGCAAGTTGGTCTGACATTTAAGATGTGAGTGACCAGCCTCACTCATCCCTAAGTGGCATTACGTGAACAATAAACCCCAACCATCCCTTGTATATAAACCTGCACCGGCTCAATCCGATTGGAGCGCCTTAATTGTCCACTAAACCACCAGGCGCCATAATTTGGTTATATGGTTACCGTACCACTCGGCGTAGGAAACCATTTGGCTTGTCACTCATGTACTGTAGAGTCACCAGTAGACAGAAGGAAGAGGAAACAATGAAGGAAAGAAAGAAGAGGAAGGATGGAAAGAAGGAAGAGAGGATATGGTAGGCACCCGGGTGCAGCACTACATAGAGTGAATGAATGATGAGGGCCCCCAACAACCATAAAGAATTATCATTACCGGTACATTAACAACAACAACTACAAAACTACTACTACTAATAACAACAACAACAATAATAATTACTAAGTAATCACATCTTTTTTTCTTATAAGCACCATTACTTCCAAAGAAATTTACCAGCGCTCGAAACGTTTTCACCATTATAAGAAATATAACATTACTCAAATAAAACACAAACTTCGTCACAACAGGACAGGTTAATCACATTTGAATTAATGACGTACACTCACATTCACCCATTCACTCTGTCACGCACTCATGCATACACGCACTCTCTCTCTCTCTCTCTCTCTCATAAACTCAGGCTATCAAATATTACGCTATGAAATGTTCTTTGGAGGGAAGGTGGAGTTTAAGGTTTCTCTCCTTCATTCCTTCCTTTTCATTTCGTGCGTAATGCTCACCTTTCCTTCGTTATCACGGTTCATATCATGATTCCATCTCTTCGTTTTTCTTCCTTGCCACGAACCAAAACCCTTTCATTCTTAATACTGTCCAGTATCTTCTTTACATTAACTTCCTTATTATGTACAACCCTCTGCATTATTTTTCTACCCTACTTTAGGTGTCGTTTCAATGACCCCTCTTGTATTCTTACTATCTTCTAGCCTCTACTATATTTTCCTCCTCTATTTTCGTCGTCTTTTTTTTTTTTGTCATGTTTGCTCCAACCTCCTTCTCACTGCCCTTCCTATTATATCAGAATAGTCCCTTAACACCTTCTATACGAAGGAATAACTTATATTCAAAGTACTTCCAGACAGTTTTATTAAGCATGGTAGAAATCATCCGTATTACTTCCACAACCTGAACATGACGGAGTACATGAGTCAACACCCGCGCCCCACAAATGTTGCAAGATCAAACCTCTGCCCCTTCCCTGTGGCCGCAACCTTCAACTAGCTGTTCTTAAACTCAAAATACTGCATCAACACCTGACCCTCAACCTTTCCACAAGTCTGGTCCAAACTGTATTAAAAGTGCTTCAGCTGGCCTTGCCCTGTGGATAGAATCATTTTATATTTGTCTGTCTTCAAACCCTTCCACCACCGTAAGTTTAGTTCGACTCGCATGAAAAGTATCTGAATTCAGGACCAAACACTTGTCCATGTCCTACAACCTTTACCTTTGGCCGAGTGTTCTAAAAACTGATTCATTTAATCCTTTCCCGACCCTGAACTCCACTACCAAGTTTGGTCTAACTCGAATCAACTCCGAGTTTTTTTTTTTTTTTTTTTCCGGCCCAAATTTAATCACTTGTTCTCCTGTTGGTCCTCGACAATCAAACCAAATTTGGTACAATTCTTTTCTATATTTTCCTATAATTTTGAATATACACATACATAATAGGAAGATGAAACAAACCGAACCAAACATATAACATCCTCATGGTAAGAGCTCAGATGTAATAAAACCGTCTGGAGACAGCGAATATAAAATTTTAAAAATATATCACCAGACCGAAAGAATGAATGTCCTCTCATTTACTTCCTCCTCCTCCTCATCTCGTCTTCCACAGTCTCCTCTCTTCCCTTTCATATCCTCCTCCCGCTTTTCCTTCTGTCCCCATACACCGCCATCCTCATCAGCAGCACAGCCTGTGCCTGGCACGGTCCCGATCTGCCCCCCCCCCCCCTGCACAGTGAAGGCAACTGAGGGTATTTCCTTCTACGAAGCTTGGAAGAAGGTGAAGGAGTTGCATGCAACTCCCACGCTGAATAGGTCCTATGCTTCGGCGGTAATGTCCCGTCCAGTGATATGCTCTGTCGAGACGCAGACTGATCTTGTCCTTCTCTCTCCTGCCACTCACAGTACATCTCCATCTCAACCTCCTGTCCGCTCCAACTCTCTCACTGACATCCCTAAAGCTTCAACTTATTCTCAGGCTGCTGCTGCCTCTCCATCAGTACGGCCTGAAGAGAAGTCTGACAAGCCTACTAAGAATAACACGACCACCCTCACGAAACAGTCACGTCCTCATGTCCTTCCGGTTCCTACTCCAGCGAGGGAGAGAAAGGTTAGCTCTTCCTCGGGGGAGGCAGGGAACCTAGTTATTGATGAAAATATGGAGGTTTCCATCAACAAGCACCAGGACAGGTCGCTCGCCCGCTGGAGGACGACAAAAAAAGACGAAGCACGCTGGCCCCAAACGAAATTCTTAAACCGTCGCATTCACTATATTACAGTGGAATTGTAGAAGTGTCGGGAATAAGTTACAAAATATAGCAATCTTGCTTTCTATACACAGGCCAGACATTGTTTGTTTACAGGAGACGCACCTGGAGGATCACCCTGATCCTCCACAGTTCAAACACTACCACTCGTATAGAAGGTATGAAGGTCACGGAGTGGCCATTTACACACACAAATCACACCCACAAACGGAAGTGATTCTAAATTCTACTCTGGAAGCCGTCGCGTGCAGAGTAAAATTTAATAACACGTATCTGTCTATTTGCTCTCTGTACTGTACTCCACACGGCCCCATTGATACTGATGCTTTAAATTCACTATTTGAACATCTACCTGGGAATAAGTTAGTGTTGGGCGACTTTAACGCCCATCACTATCAATGGGGTAGCTTGAGGATTGATGGTCGTGAGGAGCAAGTAGCCGACCTAATACTACAGTCCAACCTCTGTCTTCTGAACGATGGTAGAGCGACTCGTGTAGATGATCGAACTGGTAACTTTTCGGCCACTGACTTATCTTTGGCCTCCCCTGGTATACATCAAGATCTCTCATGGGACCCTTACGACGACTCCTTGGGAAGTGATCATTTACCCATCTGTCTTTCTTATACACGCGACATCATTTCGGACACTCCACCTCCAAAATTTAACTATAAGAAAGCAGATTGGGGATCCTTCTCAAGGATCGCCAATTTAGATATATCTGGGGAGATCATAGATGTTAAGGTCGAAAATATAACTACTTCCATATTACACGCAGCTGAGGCTGCTATTCCCAAGACTTCTACAGTTCACGCGAAGCACAGAGCACATTGGTGGACACCGGATTGCCGACAAGCATTAAGAAAACGAAATAGGAGATAAAGGATTTTTGATAGTCAGCCCATTGAGAAAAATTTTATTGCATACAAACAGGCACGGGCTGAGGCAAGGAGAATAATAAGAAGGACCAAACGTGACTCCTGGCGGTCCTTTGTGTCCACGGTGACTCGTACAACACCATTACGTAAAGTCTGGTCCACCATAAGAATATTAAATAATAAAGGCCCATATTTCCCTGTCACCACCCTTCAGGTTAATAATAGCATTTATGACGAGCCTGTGGACGTTGCTAACATCCTCGCCAGGAGTTTTTCTCATGTAAGTAGCTCAGCCAATTATGATCCGCGTTTTCAACATCATAAACGCACGGCTGAGCTACAGATTATTGACTTTGCCACAGAAGACGTAGACTCCCCGTACAACCAAGAGTTTACGTGCTCCCTACGTGTCAAGTGGGTTGGTGGAGGTTTAGTGCCCCTCCCTGTAAAACAAATAACTCAGAGTCAAATGGCCACCCCGTACGGGATTATGGCGTCTGGCAATAGACAGATAGATAGATAGACAGACAATTTTTCCTTCCGTTGTTCTTCGGTAAAAAAAAAAATATATATATAAATAAATCAAATGTGTTCTCTCGGTGGAATACCCAAGCTTTCTACAGCATACCCTTCTGTTTTCTGCACCGCACATAATGGACTGACTTAAAAGCTGCTTATCCTTTTTCTTATTCTGTTGCCAGTTGTTCATCCTCATTTTCTTTCAGTAGGGTCGTATTTCAAGTGGTATGCGGAACCTCGTAATACCTCTTCCGTAGAGATTTATTCTGCATACTACACCTCAATATCCACTATTATATAACTGATGAAAAAAATGCGGATAGTGAAATGACATAAACTGCATCGAAGAAAATGTCAAGGTGTAATATGCAAAATAAATAGCTAAGGAAGGGTGCTACGACTCCCCCAATGTCACTATAAAAAAATACGACCACATACCTTCTCTTTTCTGCCTCTCCTCTTCCTCCTCCACTCGTTCTGAATTATCCCTTTTCTCCCTTTTCCGTGGTCTACTGCTTCTTTCCAGCCTCACGTATTTCCTCCTCTATTGCTTTCCCACCACGGAAAAGATTATTCTCTCTCTCTCTCTCTCTCTCTCTCTCTCTCTCGTGTGTGTGTGTGTGTGTGTGTGTGTGTGTGTGTGTGTGTGTGTGTGTGTTGCTCTCTTGGCACGGTGGAGCGGGGTCAGGTCTGGCGTGGTCTAGCATCTTAAACCTCTGGCGGGCCGGAGCGAGAGGAAAGGTCAGGGGTCACTATCCTGCTGCTGACGTAGGAATCGCGCACACAGCCTGGAAAGCCACCACCACCACCAGCAACACGGGAAAGAGTGGTACTACCCCCACCCCCACCACCACCAGCGGAGAGATAAGTACTACCACTAACAAGAACGCCACCACCACCACAAGAGAGATCACCATCACCACCAGGATTAAGATACCAGGTGTGTACCGCTACCACCACCAGGAAGGAGATCACCACCACCTCCACCACCACCGCCGCCAGGAGAGATCACCACCACCACCATCACCACCACCAGGAGAAAAATATGCACCACCACCATCAGGAAAGATAAGCATCACCACGACCATGACCACCACAAGGAGAAAGATAAGCAGAAGAGGGTGCAACACCAGCAGGGGAGGGAGCATCATCACCACCCGGAGGAAGAAAAGGATAATTAAGCTGAAATACACCCAAGTGGGGCAAGAGGAGCAAGTGAACACACAAAGTAAACTGAATAATGAAAGTGCCAGGCCCACATGAACGAGAAAGGACTGGAGAGATGGTTTAGAATTAGGTCTATCAACTTTACGTGGGTCATCAAAGCATACAATCAATTATTGCTGAGTCTACATCTCCCCCTCAGACAGGACTCGCAACAGTCGAATTTGCATCCAGTTTCCAAATTGTCCTGCTGGGTAAGCAAGGACAGGGGGAGAAGAACTTTGTCTTCTGGGCTAATTACCATGAAAATCGAACTCGGATTATTCTAGTTGCGTGCCTGATGTGTTAACCAAGACACCACTCGCTACCCCGACTGAAAGAATGGAGATTATGCCCTTTTTACTCTAACACGGCCTGAAATTACTATCTCTCTACCTCGCTTACTGAGCTGCAGCGAGAGATTAACACTAGCATATGATGCTAGTCACGAAGCAGTGCTAGGGAAAGGATGCAGAACGAGAGTCCTGTCTTGTTCTGCCAATGAACTACGTGAAATATGATGCAAAAGGACCCAAATCTGAGCCAGGTAAATGTAAAACTAATGTAATAGAATAATAGGAGGTTGACCTCATTGATTGCAAGGCGGTAAAAATCGACGAAACCAACATGCCATATTCACGACAGTTTCCTGTCAAAAACCACGAACATTCAGTTCCGGTAATAAAATATATTACTTAATTTTTAAAAAACGGTATTAAGAGTGAATTTTGGTCGTTATCGATGAGCAGTATGTTGATGATGATATGCACAATTTATTTTCAAGTTGTACTGTAAAGGTATTAAGACACTCGCACACCATGCCCGTACGTAGATATATCCAGTTGAAACCAAACCAAACCGATACTTATTCCAGTACCACGCCCCCTTTGGGATTTCGGATAACTAGCAAGAGCAGAGGGAGTTGGCGAGATACGATGTTAAGGTGCAAACAGTTAAGAGGGAAAAATGGCTAGACAACTGCTTGGGTACTCAAAAAATTACAGGTGAACTACCGGCGGTGGCTGAATCGGTAGAGAGGCGGTCTGCAGTCCTGATGGACCCAGGTTCGAATCCCGGCTGGGGCAGGGAACAGTTTAAGGATTTGAATTTCATAAAAAGTAAACTTTCCTGATCTACCAGATGACCCGCCGACATGTCGTAAAAATACCCCCGCTAATACCAATACACCAGTCCTGTATGAGACAGCCCTAGCATGTATTCAATATGGACGGTGGGTGTTAGCGCCGAAGTGGTGACATGTGGAGGTGTAGGAGGACTACTGGGCCTTGGGATAGGCTACTGTCCCCGAGATATAGGCCCTGAAGCCTTTGCCCAAAGTTGGACACATTAAAAAAAAAACAAAAAAACATACGACCTTGCAACAGATGTGAAATAAAGAACAGGGGAAGGAAAGGTGGATTTTTCTTGTCTACAGAACACTTTCTAAATAGCTAGTACACGTAGAAAAATGATACTACATAAATCATTAGGGGCAGAGCTGACGGACAGAAGCCCATATTGTATACAAAGTGTCCCGGGACTTGTACTAGCTTCTGCTGTGGTAGTGGGACTGCTTCTGATAAAAGGTGCTATATAATCATGGGTTCAATTCTCAACCGTTAAGCATTTCTACTGATAGCTTAATGGGCGGAACTGTCTCCCTCAGAATTCAGGTACAACAGTGTAAGAGCGACAGTAGTAAAAAAATGCAGAAACATTAAAAAAGGGGGAAAACGAGCAGTGGGAGGAGGGACGAAAAGGATGATCATATCAGGTACAAGAGCATAAGTGACACAAGCAACTGCAGTGAGTGACACCAGTAACATGAAGAAAGGGAGACGAGGGACAAACGGAAGGATTATAAAAGGAGTACAACAGCATATGAGAAACGGTACTAACAGCAGCTAGAATGACACAATAAAAAAAAGAAAGCAGAAGGAATGGGAGAAGGAGCAGAGGAGGATTATCACAGTTACAACAGCATAAGAGTAACTGAAGCAACAGCAGCAAGAGTAACAGCAATATTAATAACGAAAAAAAAAACAGCAGCCATGGGAGGAGGAACAAAAAGGGAGGATGTGCAGCATGTGAAAAGAGAGACAGCCAAAGCGGTAAGAATAAGAGCAGCAACAGGCACACCAAGAATGATGGGACACACAGGACCATCATGAAGGAGGAAGAGGCAGGAAAAGTGTGATACGCCACAGTCTCTCCGGTATAGTCTATACCGGTATATATACAATGTATGTAGGTATGTAATTCTATACATAGGGTACACACACACACACACACACACACACACACACACACACACACACACACACACACACACACACACACACACATACACACGTGTGTGTGTGTGTGTGTGTGTGTGTGTGTGTGTGTGTGTGTGTGTGTGTGTGTGTGTGTGTGTGTGTGTGTGTGTGTGTACGATACAGGGTGGTTCATAAATAACGCTACATTAGAAACTCGCCTGTGGTATCTTATACGAAGACGGCTAAATCTGCTGATGTGTGAGCTGGAGTGATGGTGGAAGTAGGGTATGAAATAAATAATTTAAGGCAAAAACTGACAGCGCTGAATGAGCCGTCCTTGGAACACACGAGAAATTGCCTGATGGAGTGAATTAGGAGTGTTATCTACGGACCACCCTCTGTACCGAGGATGATTAGACGTGTGGGGCGGAGGTCAAACTAGGTAGGGTCAAACTAGGTGGCCAAATAAACTGAATGATGACAAGAGTCGTGATCCGTGAGGGGGAAAGATGAACGTGCAGGGAAGAAATGTGAATGCAAGAGGAAGAAGTAAAGAATGAATAAGAAAAGAAGGGGTTGAACTTATACAGAGAGAATGAGGAAGAAAACAGTGATGCGTAAGAGAGAAAAATGAACCTAAAGAGAAGAAATGTGAAACCGCGAAAAAAAAAAAAAAAGGAAGAGAATGTAAATAAGGAAGGAACAAGTGGTGTCAGGCACAACAAACCTCGCCCGACAGCAGTTATTTTATTTTCAACCGTTTTCAAGTTATACCCCTCTGAAAAATCTGTGATCTTGCTTTTGACCTTTAAAGGTCACTCAAGGTCAAAGGTCGTGGTGCCAAATGAAAGCCCATATGTGACTTCCTATATGTTGATAATAGTAAATATCTGTTTTCAAGCAGTTTCGAGTTGTAGCCCCTGAATAACCGTGACCTTGAGTTTGTCCTTTCAAGGTCACTTAAGGTCAAAGGTCATGGTACCAATTAAAAGCCCATATTCGACTTCCTACATGTAAATAACAGTCATATCAATCTGAAACCAGCTTTGAGTTATAGCCCTATGAATATCCGTGACCTTGAGTCTGACCCTTCAAGGTCACTGAAGGTCAATGATCTTGGTGCCAAATGAAAGCGCCCATATGGGAGTTCCTGTACGCTGATAATAGTACATATCTTGATCTTCAACCGGTTTCAAGTTACAGTCATCTGAAAATACGTGACCTTGATTTTGACCTTTCAGGGTCACCCGATTACCTCCAAAATTTAATCACTTTCTTTTGGGACCAGTGTCCACATACGGTATCCTGAAAGTTTCAAGAAATTTCATTCACCGGTCTTCCCGCAATGCTGCTAACAAAGAAACATAGAAAGAAACAAACAAACTCGACCAAAAACAATACCTCGCCGGACTCGGCCCGGGTGAGGTAAAAAAGGAGTGGGGGGGGGGTGAAATTATAGAGAAACGTGAGACATGCGAAAGTGTTGAAAGTGCATCGGGTAAGAAATGGAAGCAAGGGTGTAACGAAGGAGGAAGAACTACGAAATTAGGCGAAAACTGGTATAGAGAAAAGAGAGCACAATGGAGGAGGAAAGGATGAATTATGTTAAGTGAAAGAGGGCGTAGGAGAAAATGGGGTAAAAGGGAAAATGAGTGTAACGAAGAAAGGAAGGACGAATATATTACGTGAAAACGAGCATTAGGAAAAGAGCGTATAAAGGATGGAGAAGAGGCAAGGTAAAGTAGAAGTGTTGAAACGTGGATGCTGAAGACGTAGAATGAACACGGCAAAGGTGAGAGAGGTCAGGAACCTAAGAGGGAAAAGGGAAGAGAATACGGTAATGGAGAGAGAGAGAGAGAGAGAGAGAGAGAGAGAGAGAGAGAGAGAGAGAGAGAGAGAG
The DNA here is from genome assembly GCF_032717465.1 of Coenobita brevimanus. NCBI lineage: Eukaryota > Metazoa > Arthropoda > Malacostraca > Decapoda > Coenobitidae > Coenobita > Coenobita brevimanus. The sequence continues at coordinate 47,914,047 of NC_137031.1, read as the reverse complement.
AGAGAGAGAGAGAGAGTGATGATGGGGATGAAGGGGGGTGAAAGCATAAGGAGCACGGGTGGAAAGGGAAGGGACTGGAGGGAAACAGAGAGGCGGGATGGGAAGGGAATGGAAGAGGAGGATGAGGATTGGGAACGGATGAGAGGGAAATGAGGGGGATGGATGAACGATGAATGAAGAAGCAGGATGGAAGGGGAAAGAGGAAGGATGATAGATGGGAATGGGGGAACAAATACTGTGAAGAAGTACTAGATGTCAAGGCCCTTCGGTCAAGGACGTTTGATACGTGGTGCGATGTGGTGTGTGGCATGTTGTGGCTGGCTTCGCTACAGCCGCTAAAGTTTATGAGAGTTAGGCACCTCGTTTCTGAAAAATGTTAATGAGAAAGAGACGGACAAAGGCGGTCCTAAATATGCTCCCGCAACTAAATACTATGGGAGGGAATGAGGAGGAAGGATGGGAGGGAAAGGGGAGAAAATGATTGTATGTGAAAAGAGGACGAGGATGGGAAGGGAAGTGGAAGAGAGGATGAGAGGGGAAGGGAGACAGAGGACGACAAGTAATCGGTAGGAGGGGGGGGGGTAAGAGGATGATGGACAGCGGGGGGGTGGGAGTGATGCAGTGGACATCTGCAGAGTGCACACGTCATGTGAGGAATGTGCACAGCCACACGTACACGCCACCACTACCCTAGTCCCACATACACTACAGGTTTCTTTGCCGGCAAGGGATTCCTGACCTAATGGAGCCTGGATACTGTCTTGCACCTGCACACATTAGGCAAGTTTTCCATGAGCAGGATAAAGCGCATCAGGTTAGTGTTGTAAAAGACAGATAAAGTACAGTAGGTCTGTGTTCCATGAGATACATTGCGTACAGCCAGGAGCAAATGTTTGTCGACAATCCCTTGATAGCATTGTTTTGCCTCCCCTATGCCTCAGTTCTACTATAAAATTACGGACACTCCTTCCTTCTCATACTCTTATGTTGTATGTTTCGTACTGCCACTATAAGCAACAACGATTTAGGCCAAATTATGGTAAAACGATTAAGTTAAAGAGAACAGAGTGTAGTATATGTAAGTAAGGGGCAAACAAAATACAACACATCTTCAAGTGTTCAGTACGATGCGTTACCCAGCTCATCTTAAGGGGGTATCACACGGTACCTGAAATCATGGTCTGCTGATGGAACGCGTTCCTGGTTTGCTGGAACCAGGCCGACGGTCGGCAAAAATGTAAACAAAGCACACCGGAGTCTGTCCCACCGTCTCACACGAGTCACACGTATCAGATGCAACATGGCTTTTCTTGAATTTGCTGAGGGGAGAGTGACTGCAGCATTGGCTCTTGCAGTGGTCACACTTGAGAAGAAAGAAGTGGCGGCGGTCAAAACCACGAGAAGGCGGCTTCGCAGCCGCCTTCTCGTGACAAGGGAATGACCTTATTTTTTCAACGAGGGCGATTTCAGTAACCCTTTTCTATATTAGCTGCCTAGAAGCCATCATATCTGCAGTGTTGAATGAACGGCGATATAATACAATACTCCTCACCCAGCGTGGTGTGCTGTATCCGCTCCTCAATGTAAACAACAATTATCGACATCGTTATTTCGCCCACGCACGATATAAAAGGTTATTTAAGCTTTCATAATTAATAATATATATAATGGAAAGTAATAGGCACTCTAGGAGGGAATTATAACTTTTAAAAAATAAACAAAATACTGCAGTAAAGCCTCCAAGTTCTTCATTCAGCTCGCTCTGGTATCAGAGAAAACGTTTTGTACAGGAAATCCTCGGCAGGATTGGATGTGAACTGAATCCAGTTTTGCCCACGAAATCCTCGGCGGCTACCACGGTTTCGTGGGCGGTTACCACGATTTCTTTGGCAAACCATGATTTCAGGTACCGTGTGATACCCCCCTACAGTCATCCTGACCTTGACCTCCGACCTATGAGTCTGGAACGTAAAAGAAATAATCCTGTGGCTCAGACCCAGCCGTGCCCAAATACCTTCACGCGCCACCTAGCGTGTCCTCTTTACTTGCCTACACATTCTTCTCTTATTAAATCTTACCTATTTTTAAACTCCCAAGTCCGGGGAAGTATTTTTTATTTCTTAATGTTACCAGAATATTTTGGTCAACTGAAAAGAGGTGTTTAATAATGCTGTATCATACTCTTCCGGTTTAAAAATACCGACATGAGCTACAGAAAATCAGCGGGAGAGAACAAGAGTAAAATGAAAAAGGGCGTCACCCTGATTCAAGGGGCCAACGGATTACTTAGATCCTTTGACTATCAGACCTTTTCGGTGTGTTAGCTATGAGCAATATTTCCACAAACAGCAATAACTATCACTGAAACTGAGATAGGCTATTTCCGCTGTCACTGCTATTTACGTTATCACGATAATTAACTCTGTCCGACATTGTATTTACACTGCCATGTTTTACAAACAAGTGATTAAATAGCTATAATCTATTACCAAAATACAAAACATGCTGCGGCATATACAGTCTACCCAGAGAGGAGAGGGGGTGGAGGACAGACAAACAGGGACAGTCAGCAAGCGAGACAGAGGATGGAATGATAGACAGGACTGCTGCATGGGTCAGCAGGGGATGGGCTAGGGTTATCAAACGTGGATGGATGGGGAGAGAGTCGGATACAGCAACAGCCAAAAAGGGGTTGGGAAAAACGAGTCAGACACTGGGACGGGGAGTTAAAGGGACAACGAGTTAAAGAAGCAGAAGGAGTCTGGAAGTAAGGATGACATGGGAGGTGGAAAGGTACACACAAACATAGGTAAACAAACAGATAGACGGAGCAGCCAAACACCATCCATCCATCCATACACATACACGCATGCATATATACATACATACATACATACAAGCATACACACACATATATACATGCATGCACGCATACAGACTGACAGACAGACAGTCAGATAACCAAACACACGAAGTGGCAAAAAAGACGAGGTGGATTAGGGGACAAAAGACCGACACAGACGTGACGAGACATGAGTAAAACACTAAACGTCGGTACTGCGGGTAACTGTCATACAATATAAAAAATACAGAAATGGGGATTGAGGGGGACGTACGGACACTACAGTAGGAAGGTGAGAAGATAGTGAGGCAGGGCTGGTGTAAGGGATGAGGGAGAGGAGAGGAAAAAGGGGTGTGGAGGAGAGGAAAAGGTGTGGGGGTGGGGAGAGGAGTGGAAAGGGGATGCAGTGGGTGAGGAAGCGAGAGGAATGGGGGTGTCGAGGTGAGGAGAGGAGGGGAAACGGGGGTGTGAGGGTGAGGAGAGGTGGGGGCTGTGTGCGTGTGGAGAGGAGATGGATGGAATGCGTGGGGATGATGAGACGAAAGGGATAGGAAATGAAAAGATGGTTGTGGGGGTGAGGAGTGAAGGGGGAAGGTGGGTATGGGGGTGATATAGGGGAAAAGAGGGTGTGGAGAAAAGGAGAGGAAAGGGAATGTGGTGATGAGAGGAGAGGAAAAAGGGTGTGTGGGGACGATGAAAGGAGGGGAAAGGGGAGGTGTGTGGAGTGGACAGGAGAGGAAAGGGTGTGTGTGGAGTGGAGTGGAGAGGAGAGGAGAGGAGAAGGGGTGAGTGGGGATGATGAGAGGAGAGGAAATGGAGGGGGTGTGGAGTGGAGAGGAGAGGAAAAGGGGTGTGTGGGAGTGTGGTGGTGGGAAAGGAGAGGAAAGGAAGTGTGGGAGTGAGGAGAGGAGGTGTGGGAGTGAGGAGAGGAAAGGTGTGGGAATGTGGGAAGGAGACGGGAGGAAAGATGTGGTAACTGGGAGGTGAGAAAAGGGAGTATAAGGATGATGGGAGATGAGGAAAGGTGTGTGTGTGTGTGTGTGTGTGTGTGTGTGTGTGTGTGTGTGTGTGTGTGTGTGTGTGTGTGTGTGTGTGTGTGTGTGTGTGTGTGTGTGTGCGTGTGCGCGCGTGCGTGCGAGAGAGAGAGAGAGAGACAGACAGACACAGAGACAGAGATGAGACGAAAGAGGAGGAGGGTGTGGGGTTGAGGAGAGGGGAGGAAAAGGGGAGTGAGGGCAGGAGGAGAGAGAGGAGGGAGGGGGGCTTCGGTGGCGGGGGGTCGGTATTGTGGGTCGCAGGTGTTAAAGGAGACGGGACAAGCCTGGTGACGGTCCCACACCCACGTCTCAAAGCCAGTGGTCACGCTAGCCACACCTACCACCTTAACCACACCACAGGGACAGGCAGGCAGGACGGGGCCGGGGGTGGGCAGGTAGCATGGTGGAGGAGGTAGGTAGGTAGGTAGGTAGGTAGGTAGGCAGAAAGGCAAGTAGATAGGTAGAAAGGTAAGTAGATAGGTAGGAAGGTAGGTTGGTAGGTAGATAGGTAGAGACAGACAGACAGACAGACAGACAGACAGACAGACAGACAGATAGGTAGGTAGGTAGGTAGGTTGGTTGGTGGTGGAATGGATAGAATGGTGGGTAAGTGGGTGGGCTGATGGGTGAGTGGGTAGGGTGGTGGGTGAAAGGTAGGTAGGATGGTGGGTGAGAAGGTAAGTAGGATGGTGGATGAGACGACATGTAGGATGGTGGGTGAGTGGGTAGGATGGTGGGTGAGTGGGTAGGATGGGGGTGAGTGAGTAGGATGGTGAGCGCGTGGGTAGGATGGTAAGCGAGTGGGTAGGATGGTGAGCAAATGGGTAGGATGGGGGTGAGTGAGTAGGAGGGTGGGTGAGTGGGCAGGATGGTGGGTGAGTGGGTAGGATGGTGGGTGAGTGGGTAGGATGGGGGTGAGTGGGTAGGATGGGGGTGAGTGGGTAGGATGGTGAGCGAGTGGGTAGGATGGTGGGTGAGTGGGTAGGATGGGGGTGAATGGGTAGGATGGGGGTGAGTGGGTAGGGTGTTGGGTGGGTAGGTAGGATATTGAATGGGTAGGTAGAGTGTTGGATGAGTAGGTAGGGTGTTGGATGAGTAGGTAGGATGTTGGATGGGTAGGTAGGGTGTTGGATGCGTAGGTAGGGTGTTGGATGAGTATAGGTAGGATGTTGGATGGGTAGGTAGGGTGGTGGATGGGTAGGCAGGCTGGTGAATGGGTAGGTAGGGTGTTGGGTGAGTGGGTAGGATGATGGATAGCGCACTGGTTTGCTTTCACCTGACAAAAATCCGTAACACATTTTCAGCTTAGTTGATCAAATCTGTATTATATGGGAGGGTATATCTGACTTCTCTTTTTACCTTAACTTGGTGTAGATTTTCGTCCTTTTGCAGCTTATTTCACGTGGCTCAGTGGCAGAAAATGATACTGCCACGGCTCAACATCCTTTCCTTAGCACCTCTTCGTGACTACCATAATTTTCTAGTACTCATCTCTTGTTATAAATGAGCGATGAAGATACTGAGAAGACAATTTTAGGTCACGTGATAGTAAAACAAGAATAGTAATCATGGAGACTCATTCCTACCTCATAATAAAGGATACCAAGACTAGAGCTGTGAGAGTGGTTGAGCTCCGTTAGACGAAAACAAACCGGTTATCTAGTGAGTGATAGGTAGTGGGCCTGGCAGGTAAGCGATGATACCGTACACGGAAAGGATAAGGAGTGGCTAGGTAAGATTGGATTGTGGGACGATATGCTGGGTTGGCTGGACAGTGGGCTGGTTTGTAGGTGCGTAGGTAGCTTGGTTGGTTGACTGACTGGCTGGCCGGTCGCTCGGTCGGTTGGTCGGTCGGCTGGTTGGTTCGTTCGTTGGCAAGTAAGTTGGTAGGTAGGTAGGTTGGATGGTGAGCTGGCAGACCGGACATTGGGCAGGTAAATAGGCAAACATGTGGGTTCTGTGATTACTTCTCGGTAAGCAGGTACCTTAGGTACGATGTTAAGTGGGTACAACATTGGGCAGGTAGGGGAGCGCATATGAGGGAAAAAGAGCAGAGTGGTCCGTAGGAAGGTATAAATGTAATTATATATGTATGTATGTAAACAATGCTAATATTAATAATAACAATTTTCAGTTAATTTAATTTATTCACTGCAGCCAGTGGCTGAAAATACTAGCATGTTTTCAGTCTAGTATTTGAATCGGGTCAACAGGCTGACCCAGGCTCCTGCTCAGGAGAGTCGTCACACCTCGTCGAGGCTGAAGTGAGGAATAGGCATAAGGGAACAGACCGTCTAATCTTTACCGTCTAATCTTTACCTCGCCAAGTTTTGAACCCTTGCGGGACTTTCACCACAGCACACCCTGAGCTATACTTGACGGATGAGCCCACCTCCCCATACGTGCAGCGCGGCTAGAATGGGCTCGAACTCGAGTCACTTGAACTGGGAATTGAGTGTTCTATACACCATGTATGTATGTAGGTATATAAAATGGCAAGCAGGTAGATAGGCAGGTACCAGCATTCAAACAGACATGAAGGAAGGCTGCCTATCTGGACAAGGAGGTAAGGTGGTGGGAGAAATGTGGGTAGATGTCAAAGGGAAGTAGAGGAGTTGGCTATCATATAGGCAGAACCTAGGTACAAGGCACGGGTAGGTACCGGTATGCAGGTAGGTAAGACAATAGGTTGACAGGTGGTTACAAGGTGGTTAGGGAGGAAAGTAAACTGGATGTTCAGTCAACAGGTAAGGAAGGAGGAGAGGGGTGGGTGGGTGGGCGGGTATATCAATATGCTGAGGGTGAATAAGTAAGTATGTAGTATATAAGGAAGTCAGTATGCGGTGGGTGGGTAAGTAAGTCAATGGGTAGAGGTGAGCTATTAGGGCAGCAAGGACAAAGGTTAGTAGGCTGGTGGGTAAGCAGGTTGATAGCGGTATGTAGGCAGGTGAGTGAGTAGATGAGTAGGTGGTTTGCATTGAAGGTGGGTGGATTACTAGGTAGGTCAGTAGGTAGGTGAGTATGTGAGTAGGTATGTGAATGGGTAAGTAGGTAAATGGGTAAGATGGTAGGTATCCAGGAAGGTCGGGAGATGCAACAAAGGAGGTGTCACTGGATGGTACGTAGGAAGAAATCTACTTAGTTCATAGAGTTCCAACAAGTGAAAATACGGAGGCAGCTGGTTCAACAGGTGGGAGTTAAGAATAGCGGGGTTAAGGACCAATAGCGAGAAGGGACGAGAGAGGACAACGAAGGGAAGGGGTGGCGGGGGGAAAGGGAAGGAAGGGGAGAAGGGGGGAAAGGAAAGGAAGAGGAGAAGGGGGAAAGGAAAGGAAAGGGAGAAGGTGTGGGAAGGAAAGAAAGAAATAGAGAGCGAAAGGTAAAAAGAGAAGGGATAGGGAAGGGAACGGACGAGAGAGAGAGAGAGAGAGAGAGAGAGAGAGAGTGTTAAAGGTAAGGAGAGGCGAGAGGGTAATGGGTACAAACCTGGGGGACGGGGGGTGGGAACGGGGGCGAGAAGGAGAAAGCTGAACACGAGGTGCCAGGCGGAGTAGGGAGAGAAAAGTGGATGGCTGGAGGGGTAGGAGAAAGGAAGAATGTGGGAGGGTGTGGATGGAGAGGAGGAGAGGGAGGAGGTGGATGGAGAGGAGGAGAGGAGGAGAGGGAGGAGGTGGGTGGAGGTAGGAGTGGAAGAGGAGGAGGAGGGGAGAGGGGGGGGGTAGGTGTAGGTATGAGTGGAAGGGAAGGCGGGAGGAGGGGAGATGGAAAAGGTGGGTGGAGATAGGACGGTAACAGTGGAAGGGGAGAGGAGGGACGTGGATGGAGGTGGGAAGAGGGCGATGGAATGCGCAGGAAGACGAAGGGAGTGGATGGAGAGGTGAAAGGTTAATGGCGGTAAGAAGAAAGAGGAAGGAAAGAGCAGACAGAGAAGTGGATGGAGGAAAGTGGTATCAGGTGGAGAGAGGAAATTAAGTTCTTGATAGAAGCAGAGGTACTGAATAAAGAAATACTGGAAGGGAGAAGTTTGATACCTGCAGAACTAAGCACAGGTAATAGTTAAGTGCAGAAACTAAACACAGAGCTAACAGATTAAGTGCAGAAGCTAAACACGGAGGTAACACATAGACGCATAGAGTAAACAGAGAGATAACTGGCATGTGCATAAACTAAACAAGGAAATAATAGGTCGGTGCATAAACTAAGCTGTTCAGGTAAGTGCAGAAACAAGACACAACTTAGCTCGACCAATAACTAATCGATAGCAAAAGACTCCGTTGGGAATGTGTGTGTGTTAAGGGAGAGTGGGAGGGTGAGGGTGAGGGCAACTGGGAGGGTGAGGTGAAGGTGAAAGTGAAGGTAAAGGTGAGGGTGTGGATGAGGGTGATGACGAGGGCGAGGGTGAGATGAAGCATGAGTGTGGATGAGGGTGAGGGTGAGGATGAGGGTGAGAGTGAGGATGGGAGAGACGGAGGGCGAAGGTGAGGACAAGAGAGGGAGGGAGAGCCAGGGTGAGGACGAAGGAGGGCGAGGGTGAGGAAGGGTGAGGCAGAGGTTGAGCGGCTAATTCCTCTCCTCCTCCCTTCTGCCTTACACCATACCCACCCCTTCCTCTTCCTCCTGTACACGCCCATCTCCCAACCCTTCCTTTATACTCTCCCTTTTCTGCACCTCCTCACTTTATATTGATATTTTGCTCACCTCCCCCCTTTATAATCTTCCTTTTCTTTGCCTTCCCAATTATACTCTTACTCTTCTTCACCTCCCCTGTGTACTCTTCACTTCTGCACCTCTCCCTTTATACTCCTCATTTTCTTTACCCTTCATACTCTTCTTTTTCTTCGCTTTCCCATCTATACCCCTCCATTTCTTCACCTCCTCTTCCTTTATACTCTTCCTTTTCTTCGCCTTCCCCTTTATACTCTCCCCCTCTTCCTTTATACTCTCCCTCTCCCTTCCCTTCGACTCCCATGGCCGTATGCTCGTGGTGTCTTTCTCTTCTTAAGTTTATTATTACCTCGTGTTGTGAAGGGGTAAAATGAATGTTGTATTTAATCAGTGCAGTTCAAAAAGCCTCCTAAAGCTGAACAAAATCGTCTATAGTTATGAAGATAAAGCCACCCAATATAAACAATAAATAAATAAATGCATACATAAGACGACACTGGATTATCGATAATAAGAATGATAATAATAATAAATAGTCATACTGGGAATAAAATGGTAAGAAAGACGTGCTATGGTGTCTTAGCACGTCTCATACTTTTTCTTACTCCCCAGTCTTTACGTATACAGGGAAAAGCCTTCTTTTCCTTGCTTCCTTCTCTTTCTTACACCGCTCTGTCTTTTCTTTTCTCAGTAGGGGACATATACCATGCCCAAGGGGAAAAATGGTAAAGACGACGTGTTATGGAACAGTCTCACACACGTGTCACACCTTACCCTTAATTTCCTTAGTTTTTATTCGCGTTTCCAGGTAAAAGTATTGTTTTGTTTTTTTCTTGATGTTTTTGTTACGTTTTTTCTGTTTTCTCTTTTCTCAGCAGGTGAATAAAACCATGTCCAGGGGAAAGACAGTAAGGAAGACGTGAATGCCTCAGGACACGTCTAATTCCTTTCTCTTATATTCCTAGGCCTTTCTTCACGCTTCCAGGTAAAACTGTTTTTGTTACTTTTTTTTTTCTGTCTTCTCTTTTCTAGGTAGGTGAATTAGCAGGTTAAAGTCTTATCGGGAATCTCTCAATAGGCTGTCACCAGGAAGAAGAATATCGGCTGTGACAGCCAGGAGTGGACATTAGTTTCCTTTTAGACGTGATCCGTGCGTCAGTGAGATTACTATCATCAGAGAAAACCAAGATAGAAGTGTCGTCGATGAAAAGTTCAACAGAACTGCATCATCAGTGAGAACCACAATCGAACTGCGTTGTCAGTGAGAACCACAACAGAACTGTAGTCACAAGAGAACTATGCTGTCAGAAAAAACCATAACTGAACTGTGTTGTCATTGAGAACCACAACTGAACTGTAATGTCAGTGAAAAACCACAAGAGAACTGTAATGTCAGTGGGAACCACAACTGAACTGTGTTGTCAGTGAAAACTACAGCAGAACTATGCTGCCAGTTAGAACCACAACAGAACTGTATCGTCAGTGGGAACCACGACAGAAATGTATCCGTGAGCCACAATGTAAATGAACTTTATCATCAATGAGAAGAGACAACAGTGTTGTTGCTGAGAACCACAACAGAACAGCGTTGTCATTGAGAACCACAACAGAAGTGTTATAAGTCAGAACTAAAACACAACAGTACTGTCTGTAAGAACTACGAAAATGCAGCGCTGAAAGTCAGGACAGCAACAGAAGAGTATTGTCAATGAGAACAATTGAAAAATACCGATTGTTAATGAAAGCCTCTAAAGAACTAAATCAATGAGACCCCCAAACTAACAGCACCGTACAGCAATGTAACAGTACCGTCTGACACCCTCCCCTCCCCCCCCCCAAAAAAAAAGCCCTGTCAGTGAAAATCGCAAAGGAACTGCACAGTCAGTGAGAACCGCAAGAATGCCTTATCTACCTTCCGTGAGAATCGCATGTGTATTTTCTCTTGGGTTCTCCCCCTCCTTTACTCCCCTCACAACACACCGAGCACGTGTGTGAGATAAGATAGGGAAGGGTGGGTGGGTGGGGGTTGGGGGGGTTATATGTTGATGGGGGGTAGGGGAGGGAACCAGGGACCCACCACTTATATGAGCAGGGACTGGGAGGGGGGGTAGGGGGTGTCCAGAGCATAAGATATCGAGAGAAGGAGCGTGAGACAGGTGAGAGGAAGGAGAGAGGGGAGATAATGCACCCGCTGTCACACCTTGATATCTAGCACCCCCCCCCCCGCCCTCTCTCTCTCTCTCTCTCTCTCTCTCTCTCTCTCTCTCTCTCTCTCTCACTTTATACCGGTATATCTACCTACCTGTTTCACCCCTCGTTGCCCCTTTGTCCCTCCATCTATAGCTGCCTCTCTCTTCGTCCCTTCCTGTCTCTCTTCGTCCCTCCATCCTCCTCTGCCTCTCTTCCTTTTCATCTCTACCTGTCTCTCTATTCGTCTCTCCACCTCTCTCTCTCTCTCTCGTAATCCTTTTCTGCCTTTTTCCATCCCTGCCTCGGTTTAAATTATTTCGCCACCATGCTCTTCAACCCCGTCGCTATCTTCCCAATCTCTCCGTTCTCCTCTGTTTACCACCCAATTTCTCTCCTTGCCTGACTCAATGATTTCTCCCCTTCAATTTATCTTACTCTCCCTCACTCTCCAGCCATTCTCCTGTTGATGTTCCTCCTTCCCTGTCTGTCTCTCTGTCTGTCTTTCATTCTCTCGTTCCTTTCCCACCTCCCTCCCTCCTTATCTCTCTGGGTCTCCCCTCTCTTGTCCACGTCTCTCTCTCTCTCTCTCTCCCCCAGGTTATCTGTCGCTGATCCTTGGTCCCTAAGTGTTTATCATTGTACACTATATGCGTTATCTGGTGACTGATAAGCCGTTCTAATATCATCATCATCATCATCTTCGTCATCATCATCATCATCATCATCATCATCATCATCATCATCTTTGTCATCATCATCATCACAGCTGAAGGCCTACCGGTTCCACAAACATATTTACTCCAGAATAACTAGAACAAAGATGCAATACACTTAAACTTCATGTACCTGTTTAGAAACCTTAGTCATTACAGTAATGCTTGATGGAAGCGAAGCGAAGCGAAGTGGTGTGTGTGTGTGTGTGTGTGTGTGTGTGTGTGTGTGTGTGTGTGTGTGTGTGTGTGTGTGTGTGTGTGTGTGTGTGTGTGTGTGTGTGTGTGTGTGTGTGTGTGTGTGTGTGTGTGTGTGTGTGTGTGTGTGTGTGTGTGTGTGTGTGTGTGTGTGTGTGTGTGTGTGTGTGTGTGTGTGTGTGTGTGTGTGTGTGTGTGTGTGTGTGTGTGTGTGTGTGTGTGTGTGTGTGTGTGTGTGTGTGTGTGTGTGTGTGTGTGTGTGTGTGTGTGTGTGTGTGTGTGTGTGTGTGTGTGTGTGTGTGTGTGTGTGTGTGTGTGTGTGTGTGTGTGTGTGTGTGTGTGTGTGTGTGTGTGTGTGTGTGTGTGTGTGTGTGTGTGTGTGTGTGTGTGTGTGTGTGTGTGTGTGTGTGTGTGTGTGTGTGTGTGTGTGTGTGTGTGTGTGTGTGTGTGTGTGTGTGTGTGTGTGTGTGTGTGTGTGTGTGTGTGTGTGTGTGTGTGTGTGTGTGTGTGTGTGTGTGTGTGTGAGAGAGAGAGAGAGAGAGAGAGAGAGAGAGAGAGAGAGAGAGAGAGAGAGAGTTATCTTTAAAGAGACCATGGCATGAAGTGAAGGAATCAGATCGCCAGCCTCCCCTCTTCCCCCCCACCAATGCCTCCTATCCAGCTCCCATGCCGACCCCGCCCCTCACCCTCCACCACCCCCACCCACAATCCTGCCCCGCCCACCCATGATTTTCCCCTTCACGTCTCCCCGCCTAGTCCCGCTTTTCCCTGTCTGGCCTCACACCCCCTCCCCTCCTACCCACTCTCCCCACCTCGTCCTCCTCTCCTTCCTCCCCTCTTCCCGCCTCTCTCCGACTAACCTCTTTTCCTTCTTCCCCTGTCCTCTCCTCGCCTTCCCCCTCTCCCTCCATCTTTCCTCTCCTCGCCTCCTCCCTCTTCTCGTCATCTCTCCCCTCCTCGCCTCCTGCCCACCCCTTTCGTCTCTTCACATCATCCCTCTCCCAGCCTCCTCCCTCTCCTCTTCTTCCTCCCGCTTAATCCCTCTCATCTCCTACCTCCCTGCCTCCTCCCTCTCTTCCTCTTTCCTCTCATTCCCTCTCATCTCCTTCCATTTCCCTCTTCCCACCTCCTCCCTTTATCTCTTTCCTTCCCGGCTCATCCCTCTCCTCTTTCCCTTCCCTTCCCCCCCACCGTCTCTTCTTCCTCCTCTTCTCTCTCCTTCCCTCCCCCCCCGTCTCTTCCTCCTCTTCTCTCTTCTTCCCCTCCCTAACCCCTCCTCCTTCCTCCCCCACGCCTCTTCCCCTCACCCACTACTGACCCTGCCTGGCCCTGCCCTGCCTGGTTATTTTGTCATCAGGTGATCTAATATTGCGTGTCTCCTACTTATTACATCTACACTCTCTCTCCCCCACTCCCCCTTCACCTCTTTAATCCCATCCACCCCTCCCTGACTCTCTCCATCTCTTTCTCCCCCACCCCCTTCACCTTCACAGTCCCCTTCCACCCCTCCCTGTCACTCTCCCTCCCTCTCTGCCTCTCTTTTTTATCTCTCTATTCCCTTCCCTAATCCCCTTCCACCCCTCCCCGTTTCTCTCCATCCCTCCCCGCCTCTCTCCATCCCTCCCCGTATCTCTCCATCCCTCCTCGCACCTCTCCATCTTTCCCCGCCTCCCTCTATCCCCTCCTCGCATCTCTCCATCCCTCCCCGCCTCTCTCCATCCCTCCCTGTCTCTTTCTATCCCTCCCTGATAATGTAATGTATGTGTGTATATATATATATATATATATATATATATATATATATATATATTATATGTATGTATAACTGATTGTCTCAATAAAGTGGCTACAGTCCCTGGCTCTCTTCTCTCTCGAACCACCCTTGCTTCTTCCCATCCCTACATGCCTCTCTCTGTTGCTCTCTAAATCCCCGCCTTCTTCTCTCCGAATCTCGCTTCCTCTCTCCATCCCTCCTTTTCTACGTGCCACTCTACTCCTCCTCCTCTTCTCCCTCAGATATTTCTTCCTTTTACTCCCCTTTCGTTCTTCCCTTCCCGTCTAAATGATTACCTTCCCAAACCTTCCCTTCATGAACTCCATTACCTTCCTCTCCTCCCCGTTAGCCAACCCTCCCTCCCTCCCTCCCTATCGCCCTTGATCCTCTTTCCTCCAAACAAACTACCTTCCTCTCCCCTTTAATCTCTTCCCTACCGCTCTTCCCCGTTCTCTCCCGTCCTTCCTCCTGCTTTTTCCTCACTGTCCTCACCCATTCCTTTTCCCTTGTGCACTATTTTCCATTTCTCATTCTCTCCCCTTTTCAAAGTCATATTTCTCAATTTCTTTTCCCTCCACTTTATCTCTAACACATCACGCTTGCCCATTCTTCCCTTTCCTTCATTTCTTCTTTCTCCTCACTGACTTCGCCTATTCTTTTCCTTGTACACCATCTCACTTGCATTTATTATCTTCCCATTTTCATAGTCCTACGTCACTCTAGTCTCTCTCCCTCTCCCTCTCCCTCTCTCTCTCTCTCTCTCTCTCACACACACACACACACACACACACACACAAAACTTGCTGCTGTCATAAAGTCCCCCCCCCCCATCTCACAACCATGTCTCCCACAGCCACTGTTCCTACCCTTCCCTTTTCCTCCTTCCATTCTTTCCACCCCAACCCCCCCAACACACACTCACACACATGCATATCAACACGCAGACACATAAATCCATTCTCCTCACTGCCATCATCAAGAACCCCCCCCCCTCTCTCTCTCTCTCTCAACCATGTATTCCACAGCCACTGTTCCTACCCTTCTCTCCTCTCTTTCTTTCCTCTCCTTCTCCCTCCACCACACACTCGTACGCATGCACATCAACACGCAAACACATAAAAACCATTCTCTTCACTGCCCACATCAAAGACCCCCCCTTCTCTCTCTCTCTCCACACACACACACACACACACACACACACACACACACACACACACACACACACACACACACACACACACACCTCCTCTCTGGTATCATCAAGACCTTTTCCATGAACTGCCATCAACCGTTTCGAAACAAAGTCGGCGGAAAATTGTGATTTAATAAAAACCTGATATTTTTTTTAACTTCACACACACAGATCACGAGATAGAACTACAGTTCAATGTCAAAAGCCTTTTGCCAATATTTTTTTATCAGGTTTCTTTCGAAATTTAACTTGACATAGCGGACAGAGTACATTTTTCCTCCCGGCTGTAGATGCAAAGATTAGTGGATGGGTGGATGTTGAAAAGCGAAGTTTTCTGCTTTGCTATCCTTCGCCTTCTCTCTCAAAAATCATACCAGAGGCACAGTCTAAGCTATCTTGTACTAAAAAGTCTGTTGTAGTTGGCTTTATAATGTACTGCCCACCAGCTTGTCAATGTAGTTAGCTTATAGTCTACTTCTCAACTTGTTTCTCTTCGTTCTTATTCTAAATTCCCACACTTTCTTACTAACTTTCGTCTTGCTTCTCGCACATCTCCTCCTCCTCCTCCTCCTACAACTCCTCCTCCTCCTTTGGTTCTTCCTGTTCCCCTCTCCCTCCCCCCGTCCCCCCTCTCTCCTCTTCACATCATCTATTATCTCTTCGTCATCGCGTAGTGAGAGGAGTTTAATGCACTCGACGTCTGTCATTATGTGTAGCGGTGTGTGGCAGTGTGTTGGCAGGCATGTGTTTTTCTTAGCTTACTGTATGGATGTCAGTGTACAGTTGCCTGCAAAAGTCCCGTTCCTCTTCCTTTCCTTCAGAAGTTCATACCATTATATTAGTTATGGCAGTTAAGGATAACGGTCATTTTAAAGTACGGTAACTTTAAAAGGTTACTTCTAACTAACAAGGCAGCTTATAGTGACCTCAAATAGCTTTACACAGCCTAATATGAAGTTATAGGTCGATTGAGGTCAGGAGAAGGAACGGAACGTTTGCATGGGACTGTACCTGTATTTTACATACTTGATGGAGTCTAACAGGTCGAAAACTGCAGTGGGAATTATATTCTGACAACGCACTGGCCACCTCCATTTGATAAATATTGCAACCCTACACAACACTAGTGTATTCATGCACATTTTACTGAAAGTGAAAGAGGTTTGACAGCTCCAAAACATTTGTATGATTTAATAAATAACATGGAAGGGCAGAGCTGTGGAATGCCGTACGAAAAAAATATCAGTATTGAAAGTTACAAAGTAATTTGTTGGTGGAATTATGAAATCCCGTCAAACTGTGAAATAAAAAACCGGGATTGCATAATGACAGGCGCTCTACCCACACAGCAGCATCACCACTGACGTCATCACTCACGTCACTACCAACACCCACCCTGTGCACCAGGCGTCACCAAACATATGTCACAGCTACTTCCATATCACTATAAATCACAGATTAAACAGTTATACTGTTGCTATTCTAAAATGGCCCAGATGTTCGTCAGTTTGCAGCTTATTTCAGCTAGACTACTTCAGTGGCAGAAAAAGACAATACTAAGGCTCTACATCCTTTCTGCAACACTTCATCTTGACTAGCATCATATTCCAATGTTAATCTACTGTTTAAACTCAGCATTCAAGGTGGATACAGAAATTTTAGGCCAAATTTGAGTAAAAAGAATATGGCATTCCCCTACCCATGTCGTCATCATCATCACCCTTTTCATCACATCTTCACCACATCATAAACCTTTTAAAATCGCTTGTGTTTTCTTAGCATATTCTTCTTCTTGTTTCCAGATGACTTTATTCAGCTTAGGAAAGATCTTTCGTACTGAACGGGTTAGTAAGGCTACATCTAACCCCTCTAGACCGAGAATGTCTCCTAAGCTGAATAAAAGCGTCTGGTGATGGAAAAAAAAAAATGGGCCTTGGATTCAAGAGGTTAATAACCATCGGATCGTATAACACTAAGAGGCAGAGGTCGCTACGTCACACCTCTTCCTCAGCGATTTAGTTTACAGATTTCAATTCCCTCGTGAATGTTACTAACAACGTCTTCCTTAGCGATTTATATTACACCTTAATATCGTCCTGCATGTTACTAGCGCAAACTATGTCGATATTAACACGATATAAATTACATACGAATAATGCTAAAATGCACTATACAAAATAAGCCGCTGAGGAAAAGGTACTACGAAGCCTCCCATGCCACTTAGAATATGGTCCAAGAATTCAAGAACTATGCAACTATATTCGTTTTACTCTAATTTGGCCAAAAACTGCCATCTATCCATCTTGAGTGGTGAGCTGTAACAACAGATAAACACTAGAATATGATGCTAGTCATGAAGAAAAGCTATGGAAAGGATGCAGAGCCACAGTATTGTCTTTTTCTGCCACTAAGTTATAAGGTGCAAAAGGACGAAAATCTGAGCCAAGTTAACGTAAAAAGAATATAGCACTGACCTAACCAGAACGCTGCTCTCTCATCCTGTCACCACATCTTCATCTTGCCTACCAACATGTATCATTAACAGCTACCCTACCTACATTTTTTTACAACCGACGCAGGCTACCATCATCCATCAGCATACCCATAAACATCGCACTGCACACCACCACCACCACAGCAAACCAGCTTTACACATCCATCACTACCACCATCACCTATCCCTCCACCACCACCACCACCACCCAACCCTCTACCAAGACCACCACCACCACCACTCAACCTTTACCATTACCACTACCACCACCACCCAACCCTCTACCATCACCATCCCCAACACCACTACCACCCAACTCTCTACCATCACCACCACCACCACCCAACCTTTACCATTACCATACCCACCACCACCCAACCCTTTACCATCACCACCACCACCCAACCCCCTACCACCACCATCACCGCCACCACCACCACGACCATTAGTACCACAAACACCAGATCAAACCAGCTATTTACACTCAGCACCACCACCACCTAACCCTCCACCACCACCACAGCAAACCAGCTTTTTACACTCATCATCATCACCATCACCACCACCACAATCCAACCCTCCACCACCACCACCACCATCCAACCCTCTATCACCACCACCACCACCATCACCAATATTCAACCCTCTACCACCACCACCAAACCCACCACCACCTGCAGCCAAACCAACACCACCATGATCCAATCCTCTACAGCCACCTTGCTAACAGTCAGTGCCACTATCGTCATAACACCCCGGTATATGATTACATGCGTGCATCACATTACAGTTCATAGTCTAGGTGGCATTGGAGATTTTGTAACAACTCTAACTGATTAATTCTGCATATTAAACCTCAATATCCCATGCTACTGATGCAACTACCTTAATATTAAACAGATATAATCATTTAAATAATTACAGTCGTTTTAGTTTGCCATCTCTACACTTTGCACGATGAGTTGTAACAATAAAGTAGCACTACTGTAGAATATGATGTCCGTCATGAAGACGTGGTATGGATAGGATGCAGAGCCATAATATTGTCTTTTTCTGCCACTGACCTACCGAGTGAAATAAGCTGCAAATGGACGGAAATTTAGGCCAAGTTAGAGTAGAAACAGTATAGTGGAAAGTTAAGGTGTAACAGGCAAAATCAACTGATGAGAATCTGGTGCTACGCCACCTAGACTACAGCCGCACACAACACCAGCCTCCATCACACTTTTATCAACAATTTACACCGCCACTTTCATACCCCCTAACATCAATATATAGCTACTGTACTTTATCTACTGTATTTCCCGGCCGGTATACACCAAAGCAGCATCTGTCGCACTAAACCTTATAAATCTACACCATAACACATTAGCTTATGAAAGAAAACACATATGGGATGGCCAGTAAATTGTGCTCCTCTAGAGACTCGCTTGGTGACATGTGCTGTGGTGATGGCTCAGAATGCTGGTGTGGGCGTGGGTGCGGCGGTGAAAGTAGGAAATTAATAAATAGTGCAAGGTAGTCACTAACAACGCCGACTGAGCCGTTCCCGCAACACAAAGAAACTGCCCGCCATCCTGTGCATCAAGTGATACCATCATTATCATCTACACCACATATCACCACTACCCCTCCCTTTGCAACATAATTCTCTCCACGTGCACTATCATACCACATCACAGAGTTCAACACCAGCACATCAAACCGGTCTTCCCCAACAACAATACAGTAACAGCCCACCACTACCTACACAGCACTCTCCTATGACCATGGCACACCGCTACACCACACCACAACAGCAGGACAGCACACCACCACCACAGCATCCACCACAAAGAAATAGCCATAGTCTACCACTACACAACACAGCACACCACTGCACAACTCAGCATACAAACAATACAGCACACTACTACACAAAAAACCACACCACTGCATAACACACCACACCAACTGCACAATACCACCACCACACACACCACACCAGCAGTACAGTACACCACTACACCAAACAACACACCAATACAACCACATCACACCACTACACCACATGACAGCACACAAAACAAGGCACAACAGCGCAGCTCACCACACAAAACAACATAGTACACCAACGTGGCACAGCACATCACACACCACTATCCCGTCGCACGCGTGAGACCCAGCACGTGACAGGACATCAGCATCCCGGAGCAATGACAGGGATGACGTCAGCAAGCAGGAGCAGCGGCGACGGCCATCACACAACGGCAAGATCCTCCAGATAACACAACGTACCTAATGACGCTAATTACCCACTAAAGCGTATCCCAGCTGCTTACTTCTCACACCACCACCACCACTGCCCTCGGTTATTTCAGCCACCTTAATATTACACACCTAACTGTACCTCCTCAGTCCAACTTTAATATTATACATTCAACTAACTCCTCAGACTAACCTTAATATTACACACCCAAATGAACCCCTCAGACTAACCTTAATATTACACACCCAAATGCACCCCTCAGACTAACCTTAATATTACACAACCAAACGAACCCCTTAGTCTAACCTTAATATTACACACCCAAATGCACCCCTCAGTCTAACCTTAATATTACACACCCAAATGCACCCCTCAGTTTAACCTTAATATTACACATCCAAGGCACCTCTCGGTGTAGCCTTAATATTACATACTCGTATTCAATGCACCCCTCAGACTGACCTTACACATCCAAAGCTCACTTCCAACTAACCTTAATATTATACACCCAATGCATCCCTTGGCCTAACCTTAATATTATACACCCAATACAAGCCCTCAGCCTAACTCATTTCACACACCATAGTTAGAAAAAAAAAAAAAGTGTGTAAGAAAGGTTGAATCTAAGGAAAAAAAATAAAAAATGTCAACAACGTGTGCTAAGAAAACATACACACACACACACACACACACACACACACACACACACACACACACACACACACACACACACACACACACACAGTAAAACGGTGAAAACTTAAAATATATAAAATACCGGTAATAAACCTGTAAGAAATACAGCTCCACAGATCAAAGCAATATGCGGTAAAAATCATAGTTCACAACACCGAGAAAAATAACCCGTAAAGGTGAATGGTTGAAAAACGAGATTAAAATCTAGGAGCCAATATTTACATTCTTCCCTGTCTGGCGCCGCTACACCTAACACGCTGCCAGGCGATGACCCACAGGAACGTCAAAATAAAGAAGGGATTCTACGTAAAAATTACATATTTTGTAGAATATGCGTAGAATACAACCAATTACAAACTTGCTGTATACCTTTTTCACTTTAACTTGGCCTAAAATTGTCATCTCCCCATCGTGAATGCTGAGGTGTGACCGCAGATTAACACTAGAATTATGGTGGTAGACACGAAAGGATGGAAAGGATGCAGAGCCCAGACATTGTTTTTTTCTGCCTCTTACCTACGTGAAATAAGCTACAGAACGAAAATTTAGGCCAACTTAGGGTGAAAGACCTACCGGTAAATATTGTCCCACTGACGGCAGAAGGAAAATCAAATATGAGACTACAAATAAAAAAGTGCAATGGTACCGGTACACGTCTCTCATCCTATAAAATATGAGCAAAGTAAACCGAGAGGGGAAAAACAAAGACCAACATTGACTTTAGCCAGCGGAGGTTGATACCATAGACGAGCGACTGACACAGAGACAGGAGTCGTTAAGAGGCTCCCTTGTGTGCACCCTTCACCCTCTGGCCAGTGCTGGTGTGTGCTTAAGGGATGGAGGTACGGGTTGGGGAAGGGGTTTGGGAAGAGGTTGATGAAGGGGTAGGGGTAGGGGAAGTGGAAGGAGTAAGAGCAAGAAGGGAAGGGAAGGGAAAAGGAAAGGGAAAGGGAAAGGGAAAGGGGGATATAGGTATAGGTAAATATACAGTGGCAGACTGACACATATATATGATGATACAAGCAGCGCAACGATTAAATAGGTGGAGGCCGGCAGACGCAGATAAGTAGAGGTACAAAAGAGTAAATAATCAGAGATGGAAGTACATATGCAGGGGTAAGCAGGGGGTAGATATAACAAGGTAATGACAGCAGACAGGGAGAGGTAGGCAGGAGACCCAGTTAAGTGGAGAGGAGTAACACAGTACGAATTAGGCAGGAAAGAACTCGACGAACCAGCGGGACGTAGGCTCCAATGAAGGTAGCAGGGGGCAGAAATGGAAGAGTGGTTAAGTTATAGAGGGCAGGGCTGCAGGGAGGTAGGCTAGAGAGTGCTGTGAGGTAGAATATATCACTTTTACTATAACCTGGCCTAAACCTGCCGTCTCTTCATCTTGAATGCTGAGTCTTAGCAATATTTTAACACCAGAATATGGTACCGGTACTAGCCTCGAAGAAGTGCTGCGGAAAGGATGCAGAGTCACATTATTCTCTAATGCTGCCGCTGAGCCACGTGAAGTAAGCTGCCAAATGACAAAAATTTGGACCAAGTTAAGGTAAAAGACACTGTTTTTACACCAACCTGGCCTAAAAAATCTTTTCATCTGGATTGCTGAGTTAAAACAATAAAATAAGAAGAGAGTATGGTGCCAGTCACGAGGAAGTGTAAGGTAATGGACATTAAGCTGCAGTGGTGTTTTTCTACCACTGAGCTGCTGTTCGTGAAACTGGCAGCGAAAGGCCGAAAATTTGGGCCGAGTTTGAGTAAAAGGAATATAGTGAGAGCAAGGAAGTAAGAAAAATAGAGTAAGGGAGGCTGGGAGTGACAGAGGAGAAGGCAGGCTGGATCGGGTATGAAAAAGCAGACTGGAGGGAGTTAAAAGGCCGATAGGTTAAGAGAAGCTTCACTACAAGGCACTCTGGAAAGGGCAGAAGGTAGGCTGAGGGGAGGGTAAACAAGGGGGGCGAGGAACAGGCAGACTGGAGAGGCAGCGAATACTGTTTACTGAGCGTTTGGTTGCTGTTGCGGGTTTATTTGGTTTATTAATAGTTGAGTACAGGAGTTAATCACCGAGGAAGGTTACCTAGAGCGAGGAGAGAGAAAAAATGGAGACGAAGAAAAATTTATGATGAAAACTACTGAAGGAGAGAGAGAGAGAGAGAGAGAGAGAGAGAGAGAGAGAGAGAGAGAGAGAGAGAGAGAGAGAGAGAGAGAGAGAGAGAGAGAGAAATAAAGTGACCCAAGTGGTGTGGAGATAACTGAGGGACAAGGAAATGGGAGAAAGTATGAATGCGGTGAATCAGAGGGAAAATGCTAGTCACGAAGAAGTAAATAAACAAAGCAAACAAAAGGAGGAAAGTACGAAAATAGGAGCGAAGAGGAAAATTAAAGCAAGAAGGGATATGAAGGCGAGAAAGAATATATGAAAATGAGCTATATGATGTAAGAGAGATGACGAAGAGAAAATGAAGGAGAGGAGGAAGGGGAAAAATGAGAGATGGGAAGGAAAGGAACATGAGGGAGGAGTAAGAGAAAATAAGGACGAGGAGAAGGAAATCACTATAACGAGCAAGAAGACAATACAAACGCGGAGAAAATGACAGCGGAAAGAAGGAAAATGCGGGCGAGGAAGAAGACAAAATAACAAGAAAAAACAGACCATGGAAGAATAACAGAAATCAGAGCATGTGGGAAGGAGCAAAACTGGGCGAGGAGGAAAAGGAAAAGGAGTAAAGATAAAAAAGGAAATAAAGCACAGAGGAGGAGGAATAAGCGAATGGAGGAAGAGTTAAAAGATACGATAATACAGGCAGGGATGAAGCAGGAACTGAGAGAGAGATGGAAGCTTAGAGGGAACGAAAATGAAATCTAGAAGGAAAAGGGAAAAAAGATATGAGAGCAAGAAAGAAGAAAAGAGAGGACGGGGAGGAGGTAACTCAAGGTCTTGGAGGTAACTATGACGGTGTACCGTGACGCTCTCTCTCTCTCTCTCCTGAACAAAGGAAATGAGGAATACAGCGAGGAAAAGAGGGCGCAAGGACGAATCGTAAGAATGAAAGAAGCGGAAATGAGGAGGGTGAAAAATAATAAAGATGAAGGGCGAGGTAACTGAGAGACGGCAAACAGGAGATTGGGCAAATAAGACTACCTTCAGTATGGTGACGCCTTCCTTTGTCTATTCATACAGTAATCTTGTTTGTTTTCATCTGACGGAACTGAACCACTGAACTTGAATACAAAGTCGTAGAAACTTGCGCGAAATTAGACGAGCCCTGGTTATGTGATGAGTCTCCTTGGCTACTGGTCACCTATACCCTATAATCTGACTACAAAACCATCAACTAATCTGGAATGGGTTACTGATCATTTTTACGCACAACCCAAATGAGTACCCCAGTCGTGAAGAGGTTAATAATGATCATCTCTAACTCCTCTAGATCGAAAAGACTCTCATAAACAAAGTAAAATAGCCTTGACCTGGCGATACTGCCATAAAAAGTATATCACTGCATTGAACAGGTTAAGGGAAGGGGAGTGAAAAATACAAAGGCTACAAGATGAGGGAAAAATGGGAGAGGGAAAAATAGAAAAAAGAACAACACGAGATGGTTCAAATGAGGATGGGAAACATAATGAGAGGGATATAAAGGGAAAGGAGGGATGAAACATACACGAATAGGATGCCAGGGAAGAAATGAGAAAGAAGGAAGAGGGGAGGAGGGGAAGGAAAGAAAGGAAGGAAGGGAGGGAGGAGGGGGGAAGAAGGAAAGGAAGGAAGAGGGAATAGACGAAAGGAGAGAAAAGAGGATTAAAGCGAGAAGGAAGATAAGAGGAGAAGGATGGAAGATAAGAGGATGGGAGAAGGATGGAAGAAAGGAGAAGGAAGACGAATGACAGGAAAAAGAATATGGGAGGTGGAAAGAAGAGTGAAATAAGACAAAAAATAAAGGGGGGGGGGAGAGAAAGGAAGAAGGGTGGAAGAGAAAGAGGAGGAAGGGTCCAAAAGAAAATAAAAAGTGATGGATGATGAATATGTAAACCAAGGAAAAATGAGAAAGAAAAGGGGTGGTAAACAAATTATAAAAAAAAAAACGGTATGAAAAAAACCATCCATCCATCATCAAACCCTTTTCTGTCATCAGGGACGTAAGGGTCTGGGGCTAGGTTATCCGTCCCGAGATAATGGAGAAAGCTAGGCGACAGTGTAGGGTGAAAACCACTGTAAGGAAGGTTGGCAGGAGGAAAGTATGAAGAAACTGGGAGGAAGTACAACAGAAAAAAAGAAAAGAAAGGAAACTAAGTAATAAAGAAAGAGTAGGGTGGAAGGAGGGTCAGGTGGTGGTACAGAATGGAGAAGGAAGGAAGGAAGGAAAAGAAAGAAGGAAAGGAAACAAGGAAGGAAAAGAAGCAAGGAAAGGAGGAAGGGAAAAACGTAAGGAAGGATGGAGGGATGATAGAAGGAAAGTAAAGGAAGCAAGGAAAGCAGGGAAGCAAAGGAAGGAAGGAAGGAAGGGTGAGGGGATAAGTCAGACAAGAGGTGGACTGTGGCTATTTTAGGGAGCTGTACCTGAGCCTCCTTCCACCCTCCCTTCCCCTCCATATGTTCCCTCCCTCATCTCTTATTAACCTCCCTCCTCCTCCCTGGCTCCTCCTCCCACCTGCTGCTCCACGTTCTTGTTTATCTTCCTTCTCTGGTGTTCGTCTTAGCCTCCCTTCCTATGTCTCGTTTCACGAAGGCCAGTATCGGGTATTCTAGACAATTTAGGAAGCTTCCTAACACCTCCTTAGATACAAATTTTCGATAATAAAACTATCAGAAAATTCAGAATTCTGTACCCATTACTACATTCCACCATAAACGAACGTTTTATGAGCATACCGTGGAATGTTCTAGCTACTAGGTATAGAACTCTGAATCTCCTTCCACCCCACATTCTCTCTTGTTTGTCCTTTTTTTCATCTTTTGTTTTTGCACTTTTTTCCAATCCTACATCGTAGCAATCATTTTAACTTTTCTAGTTAATAATCTTTTCATGGAAACTGGCCAAAAAGTACGCTGTAATTACGTACTGTACCTCGAATGCTGCTCCAAGTATGAACAGAAATATCTCTAGTTGCTAAGAAGACTTCTGGTCCATTTGCACGTCCGTGTTCTCCTCATTTTCGAGTAATGACTGATAACGATTTTTTTTTTTCAACCCGATTTCGCAACTGCCATGAAGGTTAGCGGGGCTTTGCGAGTAGCTCTGCACTTAAGGCAGAGAAGGTATTTTAGTCTGTCTGCTTAAATATGAGATTCACGAGCGCTTTGGAGCACGGGCTCCTATATGCGCTACATAGGTACTACTGATTTAATACATTTATATTCTTCAGTGTACATTTTTAAAATACTAACATATACTGCATAACAAACGAATTCCATATATTCTAGCATAGAATACTGGCCTATGTATCACTGTTTGAACTGTGCGACTTTTGTGCCTCGTGTCAGTATCTTGTACTGTACTTTGCCAGTAATCTAGGAGGTATAGAGGGCTAAAGCACTTACCGTACTTCTCAGTGGTCTATTTTGCATATTACAGTAAATTGTCTTGTCTGTTATCTATATCGTCATACCATCCTGTGTATCAATAACAAACAACAGAACTTTGAGGTGTTATGAGCAGAATACATCACTAAGGAGTAGTGTTACAAAATCTCCAAAACCACTCAGAATACAACCATGGCTTCCCTAGTGATCAGCGATGACGATTTTGGAAAGAAACTGTCCCCTTGATTAAAATGTATCGAAGTGAAAGATAAACTTCTCAGTCTTAAGAAGGTTCATTATCTCTCAGAAGAAACGAGTCGGTTAAGTAATTATGGAGTTGGTTGAAACTTGCAATGGGTTACTTTAGCCGGAGTGTCTTCATCTGATGGAACTAGGCCACTCCAACAACTTTAACACTAAGTCGTGGTTGCATAAAATTCGATAAGCCTAAAGTTGAGAGGTAGGAATGAGTCACCTTGCTTCCTGAACTCCTTTTACCCTAACTTGGCCTAAAACTGCCATCTCCAACTTCAATGTTGAGTTATAACTTTAAATTAGCACAACAGGATGCTAGTCATGAAGAAGTGCAATGGAGAGCCTGTAGAGCCACAGCAATGTCTTTACCTACCAATGAACTGCATGCAATAAGCTACAATGGGACGAAAATCGGGACCAAGTTATGGTAAAACAACGAAAGTCAAGTCAACCCTACTCTCTGATCACACCTGGCCATTATCTGAGTTGGAAAGAGTTAACCTCTTCAACCTGATGACTTTTTTTGCTTTATTCTTGCTATCTCCACAATTTACTTCTGATCGGCAGATCCACACGTGAAGCAGTTACTAAAGACACGTAATCCGTACACTTCCTGATTTCTCCAATTAGTTGAATAAAATCTTTTGCTTGCGGCAGAGATATGCTCCGAATGACACACTCGGGTTGAAAGAGGTAACTTACAGATCTCCTGTCAGTCGAAAAAACAAAAAACGACAAAGCAAGGAACCAGCAGTAACGATGAGGCCAGGGAAATGTCGGCTGTGATGAAAGTTGCAGCTATGTTCAACCTCAGCTTCTATGATCCAGTGACGTATCTTATTTAATTTACTTTTGCAATTTTAAGTCTATTTTCTTCATCTCAGAAGACTCACAAAAAAAGGGACAAGATATAGCCTTCATTAACCCCTTCGATATTTGTGTGCTTTCTTAATCCGAATGAAATCGTCTGGTAGAGGCAAGAATATCAAGGTGAAGACGTCATCAGAGTCAAGACAAACAGAAATAAGTGAATGAAGTAGAAAGAATGGATGTAGACTAACAGTACCATAAATAGACTGACTGTGCTACTGGACTAAAACATTCATACGAAGTGCATGCAGGAAAATTACAGCCCAGTTCGACTGTTCTGTTAGTTATGCCGACAGGATTGAAGCAAGCATTCAACTCATGCACTTACAAACTTCCCTTGTCATGCTTCCTACTATCCTATTTTTTTTTTTTTTAATCATCACATCTTCTTAGTTTCATTTCCCCGTCTCCCAATTTCTCCTCCGTACTTTAATAACCAACATATATGTCTTTCCTACAACATCTTCCTCCTCCTCCCCCTCCTTCATTTCCACTATAGTCTATTTGATTGACCTGAGCAGCTGAGATGTATGCGGCAAGTACGGTGTGTCTGATACGCGGCTGCTCATTGGCTGCCGATGATGTCATTAAAGTAAATGTAGGCATCTATTGTTGTGCAACATGCGGACGTAGGTGTACACCGTGGGTGGATATTATAGTGCAACATGAGGACGTACGTGTACACCACGCGTGGATGTAGTGCAACATGCGGACATCGATGTACACCGTGGGTGGATAATTTATTTCAAACGTCACTCATCGTTTTACAAAACTTCATAATCAACTTTAAATTCTTTGATAACAGTGAACTTTTAAAGCTAATTTTGACCTCTTCAGCTTCGGAAATTATTCCATATTTAATCGGGCAGCTTGTATTGAAGGAAGTTTAAAAGTATAAATATATATGTGTTAAAATAAGAAGAGGTGTAGATTTAAATCATCAGCGGCCAGTCAGCAGCCGCGATTCAAACACACCCTACTCGGCCCATGCATCTCAGTTGCACAGGTCAATCAAATAGACTGTAACTCATCTCACTACCCCCTCCTCTGTACTGGTACCTTATTTTCCAAAACATTCACACATCGTCCCTATTCTATTACCTACCCACCCACCCCGTCCATTTCCACTAACTTATCTCCCTACCCTTTTTCTGATATTCCTTACATCTCCTAATCCTTCTTCCCATCCTACCTCAGTTCCCTAAGTCCCCCCTCCATTCACTTCCCTGCCGAAGCCCCCGTCCTCCCCTTCACCTCGTTATCCTCTCAAACCAGACGTTACGCGTGGCGAGGCAGTGTGAGGCGAGGCGAGGCGAGGCGAGTCGAGCTGGTATGGGTGGTGGTTGGGGTGGTGTGGCTGTTCCTAGGTGGGTTAGCTGACTTATGTGAACGACAGTTACGGAGAGGAGAGCTGTAAATTACTATACCCGTTTTGCTCAAAGTTGGTCTAAAACTGCCATCTATCCATCCCGAATACTATGTTGTGACTAGAAATTAACGCTAGAATGATGTTAGCCAAGAAGGACTGCTGTGGAGAGGTTGTAAAGCTACATTATTTCCTTATTCTGCCACTATTCTACGTTATATAAGCTACAAAGGGGAAAAAACCTGGGTCAAGTTAAGGTAAAACGACTATAGTTACTGTTGTTGCCTGACGGTGGTGAGGATATGAATGACAAGGAATCTGTCACCAATGGTGCAGACTGCCGGTGTGTGTGTGTGTGTGTGTGTGTGTGTGTTACAAATACACACATACCAGCATTAACAGTTACAAAAACACGTACGAGGAATACTGTCCGCAAACACAGTCACTTCAAAAGAAGAACTACAAACTCGTCACACAGTCACTTCAAAAGAAGAACTACATTCCAGGGTTCTGTCTGTCTGTCTGTCTGTCTGTCTGTCTGTCTGTCTATGTCTCTCTCTCTCTCTCTGTATTACCGTTCGTTGAGTTAGTCATAAGTCGCTTTAAATAAAACGCTTCCACATCCTTTCCTCAGAAAGTCTCTTCTCACCTTTTCTTCTCTTGACGTATCACCTTTCCTTGCAATTTTTTCTTTTCTCACACCGCTCTTTTGTTCATTTTTTTCTTCTTCACTAAACTTTCTTCTATCTCTCCAAACTCACTTTCCACCTTCGCCCACTCTCTCTCTCTCTCTCTGACTGGTTTTAAGGGTGTGCAGAGGAGTACAGTGATACGAAACGTGAGAATCGCACAGGTGAAGAACGCTATGAAGTGGCTGAAAAATAGGAAAGCAGCTGGGGCTGATGAGGTGTATGCAGAGATGATTAAGTGAAAAGAGAACGGAATGAAATGCATGTTGGAGATACGTAAAAAGGCATGGATGAGTGAAACTGTGCCAGCAGAGTGGAAAAAGGCTGTGATTGTACCCCTGTACAAAAATAAAAGTGAGCGAAGTGAGTGCAAGAATTATCGTGGCATAAGTTTATTAAGTGTGGTAGGCAGGGTATCTGGAAGAATTATTACGGAGAAGGTAAGGGAGATATCAGAAGTCCCAGTGAGTGATGAACAGGGTGGCTATAGGAGTGATAGAGGATGTGTGGATCAAATATCTGAGATAAGATAGACAGTGGTGAAGGCTTGTGAGAAGGACCATAAGGTGTTTATGGCATTCGTGGATCTGGAAAAAAAAAAAACGACAAAGGAGACAGAGATGGATTATAGAAAGTTTTGCGTAGGTACGGTGTAGTCGGTATGCTATTAGGTGTCGTCAAGAGTTTTTATGATGGTAGTGAAGATGTGTAAGGGTTAATGGGTATCTAAGTGAATGGTTCACGATCGGTGTGGGCGTGCGACAAGGTTGTGTGATGTCCCCATGGTTGTTCAATATATATATATGGATGGAGTGATGAGAAAAGCAAAAACGAGTAATGGAGAGAGGGATGGCATTGGTAATGGATGGTGTAGACATAATATCTCAAATTTGTTGCATGCTGATGACGCAGTAATACTTGCATATACCGCAAAAGAACTTGGTAGACTAGTGCAGAGTTTTGCTAACGTCTGTGAGCGTCGTGCCTTGAGAGAAAATGTAGAAAAGAGTAAAGTGTTGGTTATTGAGAGAGATGGTGAATCCCAACGTGATATTACAGTGAATGGAGAGAGACTGGAACTGGTGAGAGAGTTCAAATACCTGGGGACACGACAGAAAAGAGAGGGAAATGTGAGAAAGAAGTGGAAAGTAGAGTGACACAAGGAAGGAAAGTAGCTGGTGCCTTGATAAGAAACAGAGGCTTGAATGTTGCAGCTGCAAGAGGCTTACATGGAGTGTTAGTGCCAACTTTAACGTATGAGTGTGAGACTATGGTGTGGCATGCAAATTAAAAGCCAAGAGTAAGAGCAGTGGATATGGAACTGCTGAGGAATGTATGTGGAGTACAGGGAGTGGATAGGATACGAAATAATGTGATTCGTGAAAGATGTGGAGTGAGGAAGTCTGTGGAGACCAGCATCGAAGAGAGTGTACTGAGATGGTATGGTCATGTGGAGAGAATGGATAAAAGTACAGTGGCGAAAAAGGTATATCTGAGCAAATTTGAAGGAGGAAGGAGGCGAGGTAGCCCAAGGTGAAGGTAGAAGGATATGGTGGATAAAATGTACGAGGAAGAGAGGTATGGAAGTCGGTGAGGTTAGGGGACTGACAAAACATCGGGCTGGCTGGAGGATTGCTGTGAGAAGTGCATGACCAGGGATTTGGCACCCCTTTTTAACGTGACAGCGTCCAGATTGACTCTATCGGATACGTTTATGTGAAGCAACAGAATGTGGCGAATGTTTCCTCACCCCTTTCTTCTCTCATCTTTCCCCACACCACCTTCCTCATATCTTTCATCATCCCTCTTCTCTCATTTTCCTTACCTCTCTCCTCTCCTCACATCTTTCTTCACCCCAGTTTTATCTCATCTTTCCTCATCCCTCTCCTCTCATCACATCCGTCCCCACCCCAAGCCTCACCTCTGCTGCCTCACCCCTGCCTTCACTTCGTGTCTCCAACTCTGTTGCGTCCCCTGTGGCAGAGGCAGGTGGGCGGAGGTAATACTGGTGACAGGTGACTTGTCAAACACCCGCCCTCCCCACAGGATTTGGAAATGGATGAGAAAATGGAGGGACGAGTTTGGCCATTTAACAGAGCGACCTATATTTTATCTTAATCTCTAAGACCTTTATTTCATATTATTCTCGCTGCCTTGAGCCAATCTGGGTACGCTTTGGCGCGACCATCTGGTACTGACAGGGTTTTGGAAACAGAAAGAAAATAGAAGTATGAGTTAAGCCTTTCAACACGAAGAAGTATTTTTCATTTTGTTCTTGCTTGCTCCATACGATACTGTAAAGCTTTAAAGACAGAATTATTAATGACCCTACTATTACAAACGAAATACAGCTGTACCTCCACTACAAGTAAGAAGGAATGTTGCCTCCCTTGCATTATTTTACAGATACTTTTATGACAAATGATCAAACGAAGTTGCATCCATTGTACCACCTCTCCGTGCCTTCCCCCGCGCTACACGGGCATCTGATTGCGCTCATGACTGCACTGTCACACTGCCTTATTGCAGAATGTCAGCCTATCAGAATTCTTTTATTCCTCGAACTGCATCTCTTTGGAACTCGCTTTCCCAGAGTGGTTCCCCCCAAACTTCAACCTAAGGATGTTCCAGTCCAACTGTTACAGATTTTTTGTATGAATGGAGCACACGTGTAACCTGGTGTATAGTTTATTTCTTTTTATTCTTTTGTTTTTTCTTCCTCTGTTCTGTTATCGCAAGAAAAAAAAATCATCTGAGGTGGCGGGGTCAGAAGTAACCTTTATTAATCCCTGCGCAACCTTATGTCTCGGCCTAAATTGAACACAATCGTCTGATGAAATAAACTATACATATATATATATATATATAGACAGATAGAGAGATAAACTGATTGGGATACAAATAAATATACTGCACTGTCCCCGTTCCCTACGGTAAAACAGTCCTCTTACGTGCCACACAGCTGTACATGTCACTACTTGGGCACTAATACCCAACGTCCATACTGAATACAGAGTAGGGCTGTCTCACTGAAGACTGGTGAATTGCTACCGGTAAGCGTCTCTCTCTCTCTCTCTCTCTCTCTCTCTCTCATATCGATGGCTCTTGCAGATGATACTGTTCCCTGCCCCAGCCTGGAATCGACCTCGCGACATTTCCGTTAACATACCACTCGGCCACCACCTCCTGGTCATCGGGAAGAGTCGACAGAGGTGGGAAGGGGAGGGATATGTGAAAAGTGACCTTGAAAGAGAAAAGATATACAGGAAAGACACTGCAATAAAGACATGGAAAGCGATGGCCTAGGGAGGCAGTGGATCAGTTCAATAAAAGGAAGGAAAGGAACAAGGAAAAGAGGAACGTGGACTGTAAGGTGATAAAAACTGGGCTGAGGATACAATAGCATAAAAAGAGAAGTGGGTAAGACTTAACAAAAAAATAAAAGGAAACTTGGCAGCCAGGGACAACAGTATGTGCTTGAGCAACAGGGAGAGAGAGGGGTGCGAGGAAGGAACAGAGGGAGGGGCGAGGGAGAGGTGATGAGAAAGACCATACATGGGTCCTTGTCCTCTCTCTCTCACTCTCTCTCTACTTCACCATCCATTTCTTATTCCTTGTGTCATCTATGGAATCTCTCTCTCTCTCACACACACACACACACACACACACACACACACACACACACACACACACACACACACACACACACACACACACACGTACGTCTATAAGACACTGCCATGGTGTTATGTGTCCGCTATCCTTAAATAATTACCCATAATCTGCAATACATAAATTTGTTTGCATGCCATCTGAATTTTGTCTTTAATTTCACCTTCATCTAGTCTACAAGTCTTGAGACGACTGGCTCAATTCTCCCACGTCCCGTTGCCATAACAACCACCGAGCCTCTGCTCAGGACAAAATCACATTTCAGATCTCGGCAATTTCCTCGCTTACACAACTTTTTGCTCCACTGGTGTCTCAGGGGCAAGGTTAATGGAAGGGAAGGTAATTAAGAAAATGGTAATGCACAGTGGTTGTGGCTGGCGGTGCTAGCGAGCATGAATATGTGTGCGTGTGTGTGTGGCAAGTTTATCTTAATACTTTAATAACTTCACGGGTATGTTTACTGTAAGTGCCGCTCACACTACACACCCTGCTCAACATATGACAGCTTGCCTCTCCCCACTATCGCTTACTCCCCGCCTGGCCGCATGTACAGTACTCCCCTCTCTTGTTCTTTACTAGGTAATTATACTCTTTTCTTTAAGGGCGAGATGATCGTGGGTCAGGAAAGCCCCTCTCACTACACAGGCTTTGGTATATTTAGCGGAGGTTGTTTACATGCTCAGCGGGCTCACTTTGCAACAACACATATCTTGCCACGCACACCCACCCACTGATAACAACCAGCTCAAGCACTGTTCAACAACCATATGTCAAACAACATTAAGCTACATATAGTGTGATCTATGTAGATTACCGTAATGCATAAAGTGACATGATTATATACATCACATACAACTATCTGCATTAATTCAAGTTACGTAATAGCAACATCTCTTCATTCCCAATTCTATGCAAGATGCAGAAAACTCACGTCTGAGGGAGAAACGAAAAGATAAAGTGCCGTAAATCGTCCTAGGAATGCATGTAGACAAACAGAGTCCAGACAACAGCAGACTCCTCTGTCATGCATTTCAATGAACCACCTGGCCCGCTCTCTCTCTCTCTCTCTCTCTCTGCTTGCCTCGCCCACGCTTACTACCACCCCAACCACTACCATCACCAACACACCATACCTACCACTATTACTACCAACGACTATCATCACCAACACAACATACCTGCCACTACCTCCACCAACCACTAAAACTACCATCACCAACATCCCACCATCATCACTTCTACCGCCAAAAACATTCACACCATTACACTAAGTTTGCTCTAACCTGCCGACCAATCCTAACACCTTTCACCTCAGTTGTTAACCAAGCGTAGTCAGATTAGAGCGTCGACCTCACCAGTAACCAAGCCAATTAATTCCTGTCTCAAACAATGGCTAACGGAATTCCATGCGGCCACGACTTTGTATTCAAGGT
The DNA here is from genome assembly GCF_032717465.1 of Coenobita brevimanus. Taxonomy (NCBI): domain Eukaryota; kingdom Metazoa; phylum Arthropoda; class Malacostraca; order Decapoda; family Coenobitidae; genus Coenobita; species Coenobita brevimanus. The sequence continues at coordinate 47,880,186 of NC_137031.1, read as the reverse complement.
GTGGGAGTGACCCGGTTCAGTCACATGAAAACAAATCGATTAAACCCTCACTAACAACATAACCACCACCATCACCACCGCTATCACCACTAACAAAACATAACCACCACTATCACCACCAACAGAACATAACCACCACCATCACCACCGCTATCACCACTAACAACATAACCACCACCATCACCACTAACAGAACATCACCACCACCATCACCACTAACAACATAACCACCAGCATCACCACTGCTAACACCACGATTACCACCATTCAAATCAACGTCTCAATCACCAACATCCATTCATCATGTCATCAACACCCCTCCATCATCAGTCATCAACATTCCTCCATCACCAACAACATCCCAACACCATCATAATTACCAATACTCCACCCCCACCACCATTATCATCACTATCAGCAACTTCCCACCACCAACACCATCACCAACATCCCACCACCATCAGCAGCAGCAGCCTCCAACCACCATCACCAACATCACACCACCATCACCAACCATGACAATTATCAACATTTTACCAGCATCAAAATCCCACCATATCATATCAACACTCTCACCACTAACAGTCAATATGAAGGAAAAACTTGGCTAAACTTCCCTCTCCGTGAAAGCTTACAATTAGATTACTTAAATTTACTGCACCGCCACGTCATTACCCTATCACAAGGAAAACACATTACCCGCTACAGACAACACTCCATAACGTATAAAACACCTCATTAGTGGCCTTGTGACGTCAATGGGGCCCACTTAAGCATCAATCAGCATAAAAATAACCCGCCTCACTTATTTTACCCGTCTGGCCCTTGGTGACGCAAGCAGAGGGTGGGAATTAACTTAAGTCGAGTACCAGCCGCGTTATCAGCAGTGGCCGTGTGAAAGCCGCGAGTTGCTCCACTGATAAGATAACAACTGCAGGAAGTAAGGGGGATTAAAGAAAAATACGGGTGAGGATGTGGGCTGGGTAGCGGACATGATAAGAGTCCATGGAGATAAGTGAATTAAGCACAAAATAAGGGTGAGTGAGTGGGTTAGGTGGCGGGCATGATGAGTCTGTGGAGATGAGTAAATTAAACATGAAATATAGGAGAGTGGGTTGACTTGCGGCATGATAAAACACTCTGGAGATAAGAAAATACGATATGTCTGTATTATGATAAGGGGGGCTTGAGATTATCTGGTGCTATATTGTTTAGCCACGTCATGTCATATACCGGGAGGCACACAAGCGGAGTTACGACACACCTGTGATGTCATGGATATCAGTACACGAAAAGGAATACTGTCAACATTTCCATCCAAGAAAAGAGAAGAAATGCGGTATGAGAAATTCAAGCTGTTCGCCGAGAATTTTTCCGCTAATAACTGCAACAAGTGATGAGTTTCCGGGAAAGCAGACAGAAATAGGCAAATCTGATACAAAGAACTATATAAACAACAATGTTGCATTTTCTGAACTCCAGTTTGAAAAACCACCGCAACAAAGTTCCCTTCAGGGACCGCCGAGTATAACACTGGTTAAACTTTCGTCTTCACGATTTCCATCGTTTTCAATTTTGTCCCTGTCTTGCCCAGTACCTGAAGAACCTTGATTTTATAGACGATGTGCTGTTGTACACCTTCCCCACAGATAGCCAGGAGGTCTTCGAGGCAGAGATTTTGAGAGAAGCTATTTACATTTAACTGATTATGATATATGGAAATGATAATATTTTCTATGCAGAGCCAAGTATCGTTGGCACGAGGCGACAAAAGAGACCTGAGCGGCAGCGAACACAGGGGGGAATATGAGGACGGCACGAGAGATACAAGGCACATACAGTGAAACAGAAGACAGCTGAAGTAGACAGTGGTGTGATGTAGGTTTGGAAATTTGATTGTTGCGGACGAGGCGCTAGCTTTTGAACGCCCATCCCATAAACTCAGTGGCAGTCAGTGGGGGCTCCAACCCACCACCCAGAGCGTCCTACAAACGTGGGGCCAGCACTAACCGACCGAGCTGCCGAGTCGCCCCAGAGAACAGGTTAGGTGAGGGCAGGAAGGTTGCAGTTAGGCCTTGTAGACCACCCAGACATCCTACCATTACCAGAGTGACGCGCTGACCTCACTCCACCTCCCTTCACACTCCAGCTAGATGGAGGTAATCTACACTTATGATGTGCACGGATGAAGCACCCACATGACATTACTTTTATTACGACGTCAAAAAAGGTAAACACAGAAAAAAAAAAAAGGACCTAAGTGTCTATTTCACTCCATTAGTTCATCACGGTCGACATCATCACAAACCTGTCTCCTCATTTTGACTGATTATATAATTTTTGTAACAGTACAATCCATGAGGGTTCATGTTAGTATCTAGTAAGCATTGAGTACGTTACCTCCGAAAAATAATGCCACTCTGGATATATTTGAGGTAAACAGCATTTATACTGTCATCGGAATTACTTGCTGCCTGCCAGCACCGATAGATTAATTAACCTTACTTCACTCTGGAAAAAATATTCTCACCTTGGGTCACATAAGCTGTGCCATGTTTGAATTTGGCTCTTCTACATTTTCCTTAACCAACTACCACATGCAGGACACCAAACAACTTTGCTTCACCGGACTGGCCTACCAACACTACATACTGCCACATTAAGCAACTCACAAAGATCTCTTCAATACTCTTTTTATTCTAACTTGGCCTAAAACGGTCCTCTCTCCATCTTGAATGCTGAGCTGTAACAAGAGAATAACCCTAGAATATAAAGCTATTCACGAATAAATGCAATGGAAAGGATACAGAGTTGCAGTAGTCTTTTTCTGCCATTGACCTACGTGAAACAAGCTACAAAAGAACGAAAATCTGAGCGGACATTATGGTAAAAAGGGTACAGACTAGTCTGGAATTCCTCTTCTTTCCGGCCTTTCCATTCCTCGGTCAAAGGTTTCCTCCTCCTCCCTCTTTCCATGTCTGTATCCCCCTTCCCCTTCCCACACTTCCCGTCAAAAATAAATAAATAAATAAATACTGACTTGTGAGGGCGGGAATAAGATGCAGGAGACGGCACCATCATCACTCACCTGCGGACATGGAAAACATACATTATACATCAGTATAAAACAAACATCTATAGTAATAATAGTGATAATAATAATAATAATAATAACAACAATAATAATACTAATACTAATACTACTACTAATAATAATAACAACAACAAACAACAGTAATAATAATAATAATAATAATAATAATAATAGGAATAATAAGAGAACTACAACAATAACAATAACAATGACGACGATGACGATGATGATAACTGCCAGACGAGGCTACGATACATATTAATGTCATCTGTGACGAACCAAGTTAAACATGCGCACGAATGAAAAATGCATAAAACGGTCAAGATTAAAAAACTATTTTCATCGTCTGAAATCACAGAATCATATGTAATACAAAGCCAAGGTAAAACATGAAAATATACCCTGTGACTAATCATTTCGGGGCACTTCATTTTCTTGGTTCAGAATAGGATAAACAATGATGGCTTTTTATAACATGAAAAGGAGAATTGGGTCTAGGGAGAAAAACAAAGAATGAACTTTTAAATTATGCTTAACTCCTTCAAAGTGGTGATTTTTCTCTTTTTTGACTACTTAGACAAAATTCTCCACAGTTTAGGAGATTTTACGAGATGCAGGGGTTAGCTACATGAAATGCCTTAATACACCCACATCCATACCAGAGACCTTTCTTAAAACTGGGTATAGCGCGTATAAACTAAAAATGGCATCATCAGAACAGAGGGGCTCGATCTCTTCAACACGATGGCGTCTTGTAGATTACTCTTGTTGCTACCAGACGATTTTATTCAACTTAAGAAGGGCCTCTCGTTTAGGTTAGTGAAGGCTATATCTAACGCCTCCAGATCCAATGCTCTCTCGTAAGCTAACCGAAATCGTCTGGAGATAACATGAATAAAGTGAAGACGACGTTGCCGTATCAAAGGGGTGACGAAAACAATGTAATAACAAATATAGAACTAATTGTGAAAGGTATCAGGGCTACAGAGTCCCGTTCTGGATACCATTTTTGCATTACGTGCTAAGTTTGATTTTCCTTGGATGATAACCATTCCGTTTTTTTCCTCTCTCTCTCTAACAACTAATCCCATCTTATCCTAACCTAACCTGACAAATTACCCCAACTGACTGACAAACTAACCTAGCTGGACACTAAGAAAACAAACCTAACCCAACATAAACTTCCCTGGCTAGAGAAAGTGCAAAAATGGTACACAAACCGGAAATCGGCAACCAATACACCAACCCCCCTCAACCCTCCACCAACTACACAAATTTCAAAACCAACAGACAACTAGAAAGAACTCAGAGAGCGCATACCTCCGCCAAAGACGTTGCATGATCCAGATCCGTATCCGCCCCCAAATTTAACTAATTCTTTCTTGGCCCATGGCCAACCCTTCCTCAAAAATTCATTGAAAATTAATGAGAAATTTTGGAGACCCCGTGTGGACAAACAAACATAGGTGAATACATAATCTCCTCCAACTTCGTTGGCGGAGGTAATGACCTAAAGCGGTCACACTGCGGAGAAATACCTAATGAGGCACAGAGGTGGGTGTGGGTACAAGGCAAGATATCAGCAGCCATAATTAAACAGGCCATGATATAAACGCATGCATAATTAAACAGGGCAAGATTTAGGTGCATAAGTAACTGTGCTCGACAGGATTTAAGGGCGTAAATAAATAAACCAGACAAGATATACACTGCATAATCAGACAGAGGCTACATCCACAGTGCGTATAACGGTAAAGATATATACAAATTGTAAAGTACATAATGGGGACAAAATCTACCCAACCGGGTACAGTATGCATTAGTAAATGAACAGGGCGACATAAGCTGCGTCTAATTATCTAAACAGGGCAAGATAAAGCAAGCGGTAATTTTAAGAGGAAATATACGATATGTACTCGTACAAGTATATACATAAAAAGGTACCGGTACGTATAAAAAAAACAAACAGCAAGATTGATACGGTATGTATATGTAAATAAAAAGAGCAAGATCCATAGGGTACGTATAAACAAACAAACAGGCAAAGATATACCGGCCTAAGTAAATAAATACAAACACAAAGGACGTTCCCTGCACCGACTCAGGCAGGAAATTGAAAACTGAAATAACGCGCCCCCAACACAGTGGCCCACCCGGGGACACCACTCCCAGCCTGGCGGTGCTGATGGTGATCCTGATAGTGGTGCTTGTGGTGCTGATAGCGGTGCTGGAGGTGATAATACTAGTGCAGAGAGTGGTGCTGACAGCGATGCGGGTGCTGCCAGTGGTGCTGACAGCGGTGTTGGTGATGCTAATAGTGGTGCTGACTGTGGTGCTGGTAGTGCTACTGCTGATAGTGGTGCTGACAGTCGTGGTAGTTATGCTGATTGTGGTGTTGGTGGTGTTGATTGTGGTGCTCGTGGTGCTAATGGTAGTGATGACTGTGGTGTTGGTGATCATACTGATGTCAGTGGTGTTGGTGATGATACTGTTGCCAGTGGTGGTGCTAGTGGTGCTGGTGAAAGCTGGTGGTGGTAGAGGCGGTGGCGGTGAAACTTGGGTGAAAGTGGCCGTGACTGTGATGGTGGTTGTGAGTTGATGGCTATGATGGGAGCTAATGATGATGATGACAGTTGTGGTGATGATGATGACAGTTGTGGTGATGATGCTGGTGGCAGTGTGGTGGTAATAGTGAGTGACTGATGGTGTGGCTGCTGATGAGGGTAATGGTGATGATAATGGTGATTGTGAATGCTGATGGTGACGACAGTGGTGGCTGTATGTGGTGATGGTGATGAATGTGATGTTGGTATGAGTGGTGGTGGTGTTGATGTGATGATGTGAGTGGTGACAATGGTGGTGTCGGTCATTAGTGATAGCAGCAGTCAGCTGGTGGTGACAGTTGTGCTAGAAGTACGTAGGGGAGGAGGTGGTGTGAGCAGGTAGTGATGGGGACGGTACGATCAAGTACCGTAGGGATGCAGATAGTGTAAGCAGGTAGTGACGGTGATGGTAAGAACAAGTAGGTAATAATAATTTGTGTTATTTTTATGGCTTAGGTGAGTGTGGTGCTTAATGAAGTGTTATAATGATCTTAACTCTATCACAGATATACTGTATATTGGTGAAAGTTGGGGTGTAACTATTTTTACCCTAGCTTGGCCTGAAATTGCCAGTTCTCCAACCTGAATGCTGAGCTGTAACAAGAGTTTAGCACTAATTTATGATGGCTGTCAGGAAGAAGCACTATGTATTGTTATGTAGAGGTCTGGCACTGCCTTTCTTTCAGCCACTGAACTACGTGAATTAAACTTGAAAAGGACGAAAGTTTGGGCCAAGATAAGGTAAACAGAGTGGCCTACAGTGACATTTATGTAGATCGTAATGGTACCCAAAGTAAAAATTTTTAGTGACAGTGGTGTGAAATCGTAGGGTGTTAGGCACACAAGCATGCACGACGACACCAGGATAACAGCATTTTCCTCCGTGGTCGGCTTGAGGAAAGGTGAGATCGACAATGCATTCAAGTGGGCCCATTAGCTGCTCCAGTAAAGTGGGCGTAAAGGCAATCACAGGGTAATTAGTGGCAATGGCAGCATAAGGGAGGCGAAGAGACAGTCCCGGTACCAAAGATTAAGCTATAACAGGCAGGATAAATAGAAAGAATTAACATGCTTTGATGGAGCGGGTTCTCACACACCTGTGTCGGAAAAAATCCTAAGCACTGAGTGAGATCCACCTGGAGGGTATCAATGCAGTTAGGGCAACTTTCCTAAAACTGCAAACTGTATTTTAACAAATTCCTTGTGTCCAAAGTGGAGCTCAACGCTGATATTACAAAAGAAAAAAGAAGAAAAAAAAAAAAAAAGTATCGGGCCCCGATTTCCTGATAAACAGAAGGAAAACTGAGCGAGCCATTTAGTGCAGGCCACCAGAAGTGCCCTTTTTCTACTACACTTTTTCACCCAACCCTGGCCTCGAGTTTCGTGCTTTTGCAGTTTATACCACGTAGCTCAGAGGCAGATAAAGAAAATACTAAGGTTCAATATCCTTCCCATGACACCCTCTCTTTTCTTATAACTCAGCATTCAAGAAGGAGAGATGTCAATTCTAAGCCAGGTTGGACAGCAGTGTCTGTATGTAGGCTACACTCCAAAGCTATGATCGTTAACCCAACGACAAAGCAAGGACCAGTGAGTAGTATTCAGTTTAAGGGACGAAACATACTCCATACGCGGGGAAGTGAGAGTGAGATCACAATAAAATGGAGAAAACAAAGGAGGGCTCATAGTCTGGTGAAGGCTACCGAGAGAGACTGTCAAAAAGTAACGAGAAAGTGTTAACTGAAAGTAAGTGGGTTTGGTTATGGAGCTTCACCCAAACTTGTTATAGGGTGGTTCCAGTTACGTGGTCTGCTGATACAAACTTTGGTGTCTGTTTTGAAGTTTCACTCAGCAAGCTATGGGAACAGTTCATCACAGTGATCTGCCTGATATGTCATGTAGGACCAGACTGCAAATGTATTCATGTACTGTAAGGAACAAGGAAATCATACTGAGCAGCAAAGACGGCAACAAGATTTCCGTCAAGGGATAACACCAATTCACCCAGTAATAATTATCCGATCTTCTGTCGAGTTGGGCATTTATTTATATATTTGGCACATATGGCAACTGCTGTTAAGGTAACCACGGAGACTTTCACAGCCTTGACTGATGTCATGGCCATCGCTGTTGCGGTAACTGGTTTTGAAATCCTGACTGAGCCACAGCCAGAGCTAGATTAGCCCATTTGTGTGCATCGCATATCAATTTATGAATCAGCTACTTTCATGAAATACCATTTACCTATATTTTCACAGCACTTCTGATATTAACATATAAGATCATATACCTAATGATAGGAGCCTCTGTGGTACAATGGTAAATTGTGCGTTTTCGTACACTGAAGAATGAGGGTTCGCGCCCCGCCAGGGTAAAAAACTTTGGGAGAGTTCTTCTGACCACGTACTGCATTGGCGGACACAAGGGGTGCTGTGGTTGAACCAGTGTCGCATGCTATAAAGTATGCTTGCACCCAGTCGGCTTGCGCGGGCCGATTACACTTGGTTCACAGACTACACACACATCCAAAGCCATTCTAGCACTACACCTACACTTACAAGCACTTCTCACCCTACATACAATCTCTACCAGACAGCCTAAGCCACTTGGTAGAGATACATTGGCTGTATCGTCCCCACTTCGGTAGAGATAGGCCGGTCCTGCAGTGGATACTCAAACGGCTGATGAGATGAGATGAGATGAGACCTAATGATAAAACCTTGCGAATGCCTACGTACAGTAATTTAATAACATTGAGAGCTGACAGTGCTAAAAGAAACATACAAACATTTATTTTTTCACGACCAAAAGTGAATATATATATATATTTTTTAATTAATAATCTTAGGATTTTTTGGTATCTATTGCCACTACGACCATCAACGTATCGGCACTGTAAGGGGAGCGAAATTAACAACGTTACTGATGGCGGAGGTGGAACTAATGGGCTGCTATTGATCTGGTAAGTTATGGCTGCAATAGTCAATGCAGGGTACGGATCAGTGCTTCACCAGCTGGCTCTAAAGGGGTGTTGGTATACTCCACACCAGCCAGCCTGTCCGCAGATTCACACGTAACAGTCGCCTTTAACTGGCTGGGGTAATATTCTTTCTAATCATATTCATTCGTAAATTTCACAGTGACTTTCCATTAGTCTCACATGGTGGCTGAGAGGGCGAGGCTTTACGGAAAAGTTGATGTTTGAAGTAGTGCTAAATGATACTTAAGGGATCAAAGAAGAACCAGGAAATAAGACTAAGCACTTAAAGAGGCAGGAAAATGGGAATGGCAAGGTAAAATACGAGGAATGCAACGGAGAAGTCGTGAAGAAACAGAACGGAAGCAAGAACTACGGAACTGTGTCTAATCGAGGGGAAAATGTAGTGATGGAAGGAAGGAAGGGTGAACGAGAAGCACAGTGAGAGAAGGCAAAGGAGGACACAGGGATGGAAAGAGAGCTGAATCAAGAGGAGGATACAGGACACTGTAGAAGAGGCAGGAGGAAGGAGAAGTGAGAGAGAAAAACGGTAAGTTGAGCCAAGAGGAGGGGTATGATAAATATGAGGCAGAAAGAACGCGGGGGCAGGAAAAAGAGAGAGATGGTAATTCGAGTGAAAATGAGGATACAGACAAAGAAGAGGTACGACGAAATAGGGGTATGATAGGGAAGGTAAATTGTACTTAAAGAATTGACAATGGAGTAAAACAAACGAAGGGAGAAAGAAAGAAGGCAAGTCGATTCAAGGGGAGGATATGAGAGTGTAGATGAGGTAGGACGAAGGGGGGGTAGGGGGGAAGGAGAGGAGAGCCAAGGGAAGGGAACATGACAAAGAAGTAGAAGAACGATGGGAGACAGAAGACGAGTCGAATGGACGATGCAGGACAATATGAAGAGGCAGGGGAAAGGAGAGGAGAGAGAGGGAATGTGGATCAAGATTAGGATATAGGACATTCAGAAGTGGTAGGGCAAAGGAGGGGAGAAAGAAGGAAGGTAACTTGAGCCAAGGGGATGATATACAGTAGGACAATGTGGAAGGAGATAGGACGAATGTGGAGAGTCAAGATAAGGCAATAAAGCGACGAGAAAATGTTAGAATACGCAGTAAACATCACGAAGAGATACAAAATAATTGAGTAGTAAGACGGAGAGGAGGCAAGGTAATGGAATACAATAAAGGGAAGGAAGAACGTACGAACGTGCAGGGAGGACACATCACAGACAGAATTAAGGATACGGTAAAGAGGTAGAACGAAAGAGGGAAGACAAGACACGACGATAAGGGGAAGGAATAATGTAAGAATGAACAGGAAGGAAGCATCACGTATGAGGGTGGAAACAGCACGAAGACAGGATAGGCTGGGGGAACGGGGGGGAGAGCAGCAGAGCTTGTCCTGAAGGGGGTGCGAGGATAGGGGAGGAGGATACAGGGAGAGTGAGGAGGAGGGAGGAGGACGGAGCAACGAGGAGGAAGCAGCAACGACGATGCCTGTGCTAAGACAAAGAATAAGGAAAAAATAAGAAAGAGCAAAGAGGAGGAAGGAACCAAGAGGATCTATCTATCTGTCTACTGCCAGACGCCTTAATCCCGTAAGGGGTGGCTACAAACAAATCGCCTCCATGTCACCCTGTCTCCCGCCATTTCACTGCCCTGCTCCCAGCTCACACCTCCCTCTCCCATATACCTCTCCATTCCATCCCTCCACTGCATCCTTGGCCTCCCCCTCCCTCTCCCCCCCCCTTCCACCTCACTCATATACACTATCCTCGTCAGTCACTCACTCTCTATCCTCTCTACATAGCCAAACCACCTCAATGTGTTTCTCTTAACGTTTCCTATCACATAACAAGAGAAAAAAAAGTAGGTAGGAGGAAGGAGAATGAAGCAAAGAGGAGGAAGGAAAAAAGAAAATACGGAGGAAGTCGAAAATGAAGGAAGAAGCTTAAAGGAGGAGGAAGGTGCCAAGAGGAACAAGAGAAAAATAGTATTAAAAGGAAAAACGTTGTAAAATAGAATGAACAACGAGATGGAAGAAGGAACAAAAAGGAAAGGAGCAAACAGGAGGAGGAAGGACCAGGAAGGGGGAGAAAGAGGTGAAGAGGAAGAAGCAAAAATGAGAAGGAAAGGAAAAAGAGAAGTAATAAGCAGGGAAGGAGAGGGAAGAACAAAAAGAGTCTAAAGAAAGGATAAGGAACAAAAAGAAGAGGATCAGAAAGGAAGAGCAAGGAGCAAATAGGAGGAAGAAGATGCAATGAGGACGAGAAAAGACTAACGTGGTAGACAAACGTGCATGTAAGAGGAGCAGGGAGTTAAGAAAGGAGCAACGAAGGAGAAAGGAGGGACTAAGAGGCGGCAGAGAGAAAACAACTGGAGAAGAAACAAAAGGGAGGAAAAGAAGAAAAAAAATGCTACGGTAATAAAACGGAAGAAAAAAGAGTAAAAATGAAGCTGTACATATGCAGGAAAAAATACACACACGTTGGAATGAAGTAGGAAGAAATCAAAAAGAGTATGGATAAAAGAAAACGAGTGGGACAGATAGAGAATAAAATGAGGACACTAATGAGAGAGAGAATACGAAGGCAGAGGCTCGCAAACTAGAACAACTGTTAGGAAACAGAGGCCCTTACTCTGACTCCTATCCTCCCTGTTCGACCTCCTCCAATCCTCCATCCACCAACCTCTTCCTTCTCCCCCAATCCACCCTCTTCCCTAACCTCCTCCTCCTCCTCTCGAGCCCCGTGAGGGGCTTTGAGGTCACTTGCCCATACAACATTCGGACACAACAAAGAAACCACCACCACAGTATACAAACAATACATACGTTCAGTGATGAATTATGCAAGCCCTGCCTGGGCTTCTAACCTCATCAAAACACACTACAACATTCTACAGACCATACTGAACAAGGGCCAAAAAATAATCACAGGCTGCACAGCTACTACAGCCACAGACCACCTACATCAAGAAACCAAAGTCCTCAAAGTCAAGGATCACCTAGACATAAGAGGCACCCAGTTTCTTGCTGCAGCCTCCACAAACCCACAACATCCACTACAGTACATGGCAGCACATCCACCCACACCAAGGAACATCAAAACAACACCCAGCACACGATACCATACACAAATATTGTCATCTCTCCCCCCTCGCCCACCTCAGACCAGCTTCCAGAAGCATATCCACACTCAGATCACTCGCCGCTCTATTCAGTCACTTAAAGACAACACATAGCTGCACGCACGGCCTCCTGACATCCACCCTTCTGAATCCTATCTTCCTCATGAGGACAGGGTCCACCTGGCCAGGCTGAGATATGGGCACCATCCAGCCCTCTTAAGCTACCAGAAGAGGCTGGATGACTCCGTCGCTGATGCCTGTCCAGGATGCAACACAGCACCCCATACTATTAAGCACATTATGAAAGACTGCATTGCACACAATCACCTACGCCAACAACACAACATACACTCTTTGAGAGCTCTGTGGGAAAGCCCGGTCTCGGCCATGGCCTTCCTAAGGGACTCGGGGCTGTTCGGCCAGACTGCCTAAGGAACAACTACTACTACTACTACCTCCTCCTCCTCTTTCTATCCTCTGTCTCCCCCAACCTCTTCCATCTTCTTTTCTATCCTCCCTCACAACCTCTTCGTTCTCCCCCTCCATCCTTCCTCTCAACCTCCGACTTAACCCCTTCCATCCTCCCTCTCAACCTCCTCTTTCTCTCTTTCTATCCTCCCTTTCGATCTCTTCCTTCTCTCCTTCTATCCTCCTCCTCAGCCTCTCTCTTCTCTCCCCCAACCTCTTCCTCTCTCCCCCAACCTTCCCCTTCTCTCCGCACTTCCCTTTCCAACACTATCTTCCTCTTGCTCTCCTTCTTCGTTTTATACGTCCACTAAATCATATCATCCAAGCTTCACTCCTGCTCATCTCTTCAATATATTAGTTTATCAATTCCAGCTCCTGTTTTCATACGTGTATCTTTTCATTACTCTCATTCCTTCCTTCCTACTGTTAACTCTCTCTCTCTCTCTCTCTCTCTATTACATCCCTTTATTAATTCGCTCTCCTGTTTTCATTCGCGTTTTTTTTTTTTCACAGTCTTGCCCTTTCGTACAGCTAACCTACTCTCTCACTCACTGCCTCATCTTTTTCACATGTTTTTATCAATCCCTGCTCCCGTTTTCATTCAAGTATATTTTGATAGTTTCGCTGTTTTCGTCCTTCTGCCAACTTACTCGCACTCCCTTACTCACTGCCTCGCCTTTTTCACATGTTTATTGATCCAGCGTCTATTTTCATTCGCTTATAATTTCACTACTACGATCTCACTCTTTACTATACTCTTTTTACACTTACTTGGCCTAAAAATTTTCATCTCTCCATTATGAATGCTAAGTTGTAAGAATATTATAGGACTAGAATATGATGTTTGTCATGAAAAAATGCTATGACCAGGATGTAGAGCCGTAGTCGTCTTCTTTTGCCACTGAGCTACATGAAATAAGCTGCAGATGAATGAAAATCCGGGCAAAGATACAGTAAAAACAGTATACCTGCAGTTCCCACTCTCTTCCTGTCACTGCTCAACTCATATTTCTTCCTCCTCTGTCTGTCTCCCAGTCACACTTCCTTGCACTTTCCCTCCTGTTCACCCCACTTTGCCTTCTCTCCTCAGTCTTCCCTCACTGTTTCCGTCACCTATCCTCTTCCAACTATGGTACCCTTTTTAAAATATCTCTAACTTTTCCTCTCCTATTTTTTTTCTTCATTAAATATATCTTTATAACCTCCCCTCTTTAGCTTCTTAAAATCTCTAAAACCTTTCCTGTTTATCTTTATTAAAACCCTCTATCACTTTTTACTCTCTATTAACTTCCTTAAATCTATCACTTTGCCTTTTTTATCTATCTTTAAATCAATCTCTATCACCTTGCCTCTCATATCTATCTTCTTTAAATCAATCTCTATCACCTTGCCTCCCCACATCATCTTTCATTCCATCTCTTTTCAGTTTCTTTCCACTTCTGACTCATTACCATCTACTAAAACATATAACAACATCCGCCCCCCCCCCTCTCTCTCTCTCTCCTTCTCTTCATGCTTCACCTACTTGCCTAACCTTCCTCCTTCACTCCACATGACTTCCACACTTCATCTCAGTCATACCTACTGTCTCTCCTACTTCCTTTTTTTTTTTACACTTCCCAACAGGAAGTTGAGGAAAGGGTAAACAAAAGAAAAATCAGGTCAATATTTGCTATCAAATGTCGCACAGAACATTAGGTAAAATATATATATATATATATATATATATATATATAATAATAATCCATCCATTCATCATCTAATCCTATGTTGCCCCATAAGAAGCGTAGGATCCCGGGGCTAGGCAACTTGATCCTGACATTTAGGATGAGAGTGACCAGCCTTACTTATCCCTTAGTAACGTGAGCAATAAACCCCAACCACCCATTGGATATAAACCTACACAGGCTAAATCCGGTTGGGGCTCCTTAAGTACCCACTAAACCACCAGGTTTACTACTACTACTACTACTACTACTACTACTACTACTAATAATAATAATAATAATAATAATACGAAGAAGAAGAAGAAGAAAGGAGGATAAAAGGAAGGAAAAAAGAAAAAACGAGAGATAATGAATAAAAAAAAAACGTGAGATGGATAAAGAACAACATTAATAAAAATAAAATAATAATAATAATAATAATATTACGCACGGCTTCTTTTCCTAATGCTTTCTTGTTTTCCTACTTCTGGATCCTTCCCACCCCATCAATTGGTGGAAAATATGGTAAGGATGGCGATTCTCTCTCTCTCTCTCTCTCTCTCTCTCTCTCTCTCAATCAATCAATCTATCTATCTATCTATCTACCTATCGCTCGATCGATCTGTGCCTCAATATTTCAATCGATTTCCCTAACTATTTCACAAACCCAGTCAATAATTACTGTGTCTGTCTATCGAGCTGTCTCAACCGATCACTGTCTATCTATCTGTCATGTTTCGCTTCACTTCCACCTTCCTGGCCTTCCATTCACGCCTCACCTACTTCCCTAATCTTCCCTTCCTCCGCACCCGCCTACCTTTTCCTGTTTCCTCGTCAACACTTCCCGAGAGCTGACTGACAGCCAAAGACTCAAGAATAAAGGCACGTTAAAAGTATGGTATAAAGACATGGAACTGAATGTAAAAAGTAGGGAAATGTAATCATCATCATCATCATCATGACGATGACAATAATAATAATAATAATAATAATAATAATAATAATAATAATAACTACTACTACTACTACTAATACTAATACGTACGATATGCTTTCTTTTTTTATCTCTGAATCTTCCCCACACCTATTCTGTGAGGAATAGTTAGGATGATGATGATGATGATGATGATGAAAATAGGCTACACGTAACTGATTATATAACATCTGGTGACGGGTTGGTAAGACTGGGCAGTGACGTGGGTGATTAATGTTGCTAAGTCATTCCTGTCGGGTCGCCATTCATGTTCCCCCACTAATTAATGGGTTCAAGACATACTGAGAGACAGAGTGGGGAGAGAGGGATGCGGTGTGGCAGCTATGTCGTTAAGTGAGGCAACAGAATGTGGATGAAGGCGGGATGAGGATAATGACGACCTGGCAATGAGAACTTTATTTTTCCTTTAAGAGGGCCCAGGTTTCTGCAATTATTTCACGTGGCTCAGTGGCAGATTAAAGAAAATGCTACAGCTCTGCACTCTTTCCGAAGCACTTTTTCGTAACTGGCATCATATTCTAGTGTTAATCTATTATTACATTTTCAGCTTTCAAGATGGAGATATGGTAGTTTTAAGCCACGTTAGGGGAAAAAGAGTATAGTAAGTGTTGACATCCTTCCTGGCTACTATTCCACAGCGTCTACTTCACACTCAGAGCATGTCCGTCTCTTTCCTTTCTGAAATATCATATTAAAGAGAATCATCCATGGGCAGAGACTCTTACCAAGCTCCTCCCAGGTTAGGAATAGTTAATACCCAGAAGAAAGTGAAAGGCAAAAAGAGATGAAATAGCTGGCAAACCATGGGCAGACTCTTAACAAGTTTCTCCCAGCTATGGAATATTATCCTGCTGAAAAAAGTATGAGGAGGTGACATATTGGCCAAACACTTGTCTCGAGCAGTACCTCCCCAAATGAGAGGGAAATAAGAATCAAAATACATTGTCCCTGGTATACAACATTCATTAAACGGGTTATTTTTTTCTATTTAATAACTATGGAAGCAACGGAAAGAGCTAAAACATTAATAACGCTGATACTGGATGCGACAACTAAAAATCATTCAAAAATACTGCAGCATTTTTCTCTCTCTTCCATTAAACATACTCCACTTACAGCCAACACGCCTCGAAAACGGCATAGCAGATTTACAAAAACTTAATGTTAATGGATTTGCCACAAGTAATATATTAACTGTTTTCCTCAAAATTAAAACTCACATGGATAACCGGAACTTTATACAGTTTAATGGAGCCTATCTACAATTTTTCATATATTATTCTCATTTTTATTCAGCTCATGAACGAGAGGACATGAAACTTTATACTGCTATATAAGGTGCGGATTTTTACAGCCTACAGGTACCAAAAGTACCTGTCAATAATGAATACAATATACAGAAAATCAGCTTCTCGCAAAATATAAACAGCCATTTTACTGATTTTACTTTCCTCAGTCATTATCCCAAATGACGAAACTTTCGCTAGAAAAAAATCTTCCAATAAAATGCTTCAATATTTTCAGATATACGAGAGTATATAGAGGAATCTGACTGCATAATCCCCTCATCCCCATCACACTAATGGTCAATGTTACATATAGTGATGTTCATAAGTGTTAACATTCACTCGAGATGCCAGTGAAATATTATAATTAACCTTTAGTATAATCTGGCTATGGTATAAAGAAAAAAGGCACATCAAGGGTGAGTTGCCGGATCATTTTCAGTAATATGAGTTGTTGGGTGTATGGGCAAAACCGCTAGTGTCTCGACAGCCTATACTCTCTTCCCTTTAACCAGGTGTAGGCTAAAATTGCCATCTTTCCATCTTGAATACCAAGCTGTAACAAAAGTTTATCACTAGAATAAGGTGCTCGTAAACAAGTGCTACAGAATGGATGCAGGGCAGCTACGGGCATCTGGCTTCAAGGGGAAGAAAATCTCAGCACGTTTAAGTGAATAATATCCCGTCTCTAAACTTCTACCACTCATCATCCAGTCAGTGCCTACTTTGTCCTACTTTGTACCAGGACTTATTTGAATCTCGTCCGCAATACGTTTGTATTTAGCCAAGAAGCTTAGTTATTTCGGTTTACACAGGTCCTCAGACTTCCTTAACGTTTACACAGGTTTATGAGCATCCATAGTTTTAATATCATAAAACTGACTTTACAGACGACACACGAAAGCGACTTATTTTGCCTTTCTGGTAAATTCGATTGCAGTATAAAAAAAAAAAATTTATACGTGCTATGAAAAAGGTGATTAATTTACCTCTTACATCCTAAAATATAACGTACTGAAATGTAATAATATTCCAAAGACGGCAAAATTTTTGGTTTTATCAAAGTGTGCATTGCATCAATGGAAAGATCAAATTTCCTTACACCTACTGACACTATAGACACTGCACTATTTGTACAATTTCGTGAGCTAGGGAACGTTTAAGCTAAACAGTTGAATCTAATGGGAAGTGCCTGATGAGTTTTGAGTTTACAACAGACTATAACAAAACTATGCACTCTGGAAAGATATCAACTGCATCATTCCCTTCTTGATATACTACACTACAAACAGCAACAATATTTCATAGTACTCATAAAAAAATTGTTTACGGCGCATCTGCTAGCAGTATCATTATCTCTATCTATCTATTTAATCTATAAATCCATCCCACATACACATGTACGTATGAATATACACTAAACCTGAATCCCGTTATCTGGTACAAGTTTAATTTACTGAAATTATATATATATATATATATATATATATATATATATATATATATATATATATATATATATATATATATTCCTATGCAGTTTTGTCCTAATGTCCTACTTGATATCCAATGTCACAGCAACACAAAAAAATATCTAATGATCGACAGGAACCAGGAGCTGCCGATCTGTCAATATTTAAGAGAGAAAAAAAAAAAGGCAAAAGACTCGCTCCCTATTCAGCACTCCATCAGCATGTCCAGTCCACTGGAAAATTACTTGGAGCAGACTGCACGTCTAATACATCAGAGAAATTAAATGAACAAGTGATAACCACATTTTAAAATCGAATTCGCTTTCATTCCTTTCTATCCCCTTGGTATCAGAACTGTTATCTTTGATTTCCGAAGACGCAAATGCTTTCATAACAGCAACTGTCATTCGATGAGGGCTTTCTAATGGGTTAACCCTAATGTTAGCCAGTCTTCTGTCAGCTACGTGCTCAGAATCATTTAATCTATGGTGACAGGCAGCTTGAAGTGCGTGCCTTGTATTTAAGACAACATGGTGCTTTAAGTACTACCAAACTATTATTTACTTCATGCAAATATTATAAACTGTTTTTTTCTTATTGTGTATATATCAGTGCATCACTAATCAATTTTTTAGCAGTATCAGTCTGGTATGACTGCATAGTCCCGTAGCATTTGGTTGTCTACAATGCTTACGAACTAAAATGACTGCGATAGGTTATACAACGGAAACGAGACAACTAGTGAGTGTACTATGCAAAAGAAAATATTATCTACCATAAGGAAGAGATGAGTACGTAAATCAATGAATACAAAAGACATACCGGTATGAGAAGAACGTGAGTGAATGCAAACTGTGATTTGTCGCCTGTGAAACTGACGGATGGAAGTAGAAGTGAGAGAAGTGTAGGCGGGATGTGGGAGTGTTGTGGGAGGAATGACAAAACATAAATCTGGACCCTGGGAAAGAGGAAGTGGGAACGATGGATGGCAGATAAGCGAACATGACTGGAAAGACAGAGTGAGATTATAAGTAAATAAAAAGCAGGGAGAAGTAGACAATAAAAGGTTTGAAGAGTGAGGAAGCAGAGACGAAGCAGAGAAAAATAGGTGGTAAGCAAGGATAAGAGGAAATAAATGGGAGTGAGCACAGCTCGGGGAAAGAGAAAGGCATAAGTAAATATGGGGGAGATACATGAAAACGGCGAGGACGACTGTATTGATGATGATGATGATGATGATGATGATGATAGCTGAGAGGACTGGGAACAGAGAGGAGAAGAAACGGGTAGAAAGGAAAGGGGCAAAGAGAAAACAGGAGGTAGGAGGAAGTAACAGATAATGAGGGCACGAAAACAGATAAGCAGGGCTGAGGGAAGGAGGCGAGACAGGGGTTGGGGAAGGGGAAGGAAGAGGAGGAAAAAGGCTGGGAGGAGAGACGAGATATGGGTGAGGGTGGGGGGAGGACAAGGGGAGGGAGAGGACTAGGGAGGTGAGGTGAGAGGAGGGTGGCCAGGTGGCAGGTGCTTGATAAGGTAAACAACCCCCACTCACTCCCCTACAGCCATTACCGTACTGCCACCATCTTCACCAGACCTACGTACCTCTCTCTCTCTCTCTCACACACACACACACACACACACACACACACACACACACACACACACACAGTACATCATCACACTATACATCACTATGATCTGCTTTTACTATCACAACCATTACCTACCTACTCCAGTTTTCTTCACGACCAGAGCTACCATCATTACCAACACGGCCACTACTACCTAATTAAGCAATACTATCAGTCATTAACAGCTATTCCATTTTCTTGACGATCATTACCCAAACACTACCATCACAGTTATTTGCCATCTACCCCCATACTGTTCACGGCGATTAACTATCATACACAAATAATACAAAAAATATATCACTATTTCCATGACAGTCATTAGCTAGATCTCCCATATTCTTCACGACCAATAATTAAACTGTCTCCACTATCGTAACGTATAACCAATCTACTCCCACCATATTCGTCGACTGTTAAACATCAATATAAACAGTCATCACCGACCTAATCCCATCACCACAGCTACACCGAACAGCTGTTATCATCAGCACTACCCGCATCTTACCGTCACTACTACCAATCACACATCTATTTAAACACTACGATCATCATCATCTAACAATCACCAACACAGTATGCACCTCACAATCACTACTGTATT
This sequence comes from Coenobita brevimanus, assembly GCF_032717465.1. Lineage (NCBI taxonomy): Eukaryota > Metazoa > Arthropoda > Malacostraca > Decapoda > Coenobitidae > Coenobita > Coenobita brevimanus. The sequence goes on along the minus strand of NC_137031.1, from coordinate 47,860,209 downwards.
TACAATGATCACACGCTATTATTACCACCAACACTACCGCCAATTTCACAGCTGTCGACAAACTTGCTTTCAAATGATGTCAGAATGAAGCTAAAAACAAAAAATCCTTTAAAAATCGCTAAAGGCTATGCCGGTGCTTTACTTGCTATACTTGTTTCACTATATTTTAACCTACAACTGGTGTCTCTCTACCTTGAATGCTGAGCTACAACAACAGATAAACACTAGAACATGGTGATAAGTCATGAAGAACTGTCATGAAAAGGATGCAGAGCTGTAGCATCGTCATTTTCTTCCATTGAGCTACGTGAAACAGGCTGCCAAACAATGAAACTCTCGAACAAGTTACAGTAAAAGCAGTGCAGAACATCACTAAAACTTGGCGAGGGCATTTAAACCATCGTCCCTATACGGAAATGAGTGTTCTCTAATGCAAGTCCAACTGTTATAGAAATGAACGGACAACACCTGTATTCCGGTGTACGGATTATTTTTTTTTCTTTTCCTTCCTCTGTTCAACTGTAAAATAAATAAATAACCGAAAAAAAAAAAACGCAAAATCACCCAATTCTCAACTCTACTGGCGTCCATGTCACCAGCACCACCATACCAGTCATGTCATTTTCACGAAAACCCGTCGTAAACACCACTACGATCACTGCCACAAGATTCACATCCCATTACTTCTCTTATTACAGCAGTTGTTCTGCCTTAACCTGGCCAAGATTTTCGTCTTTTTGCAGCTTATTTCGTACAGTTCAGTGTCAGGAATCGACAGTACTACAGATCAACATCCTTTCCACTACACATACTGACTGCCATCATAAGTTAGTTTTAACCTGTTGCTAAAAACCTGCATTCAAGGTAGGGGGGAGGACAATTTTAGACCAAGTTAAAGATGAAAGAAAATTACATTATCATCTCTTAAAACAATGTTGTCATCTCCACTATTGTTATTATCAATCATGTTACCACCACCTTTCAAAACTACACATACGGGTAGGTTATACCACCAATATATGCAGAATCACTAACACCACGTCACTACTACTAAGACTCATCACCATCAAAAGCTTTCATCAACATCACAATTGCTAATACTAACTTAAAGCATAATCCCTGCCATCAAAAACACTACCATCATCAGTCATCACCACCTTCACCACCATAAGCACTATCACATCATCACATTACTATTACTACCATCACACACACACACACACACACACACACACACACACACACATTTATCATCATCATCATCATCACGACAACCACCAGTCACTATCACCATCAACCAAACACTCCACCACCACTGTACACAATCTCCGTTAGCATCACTGCCATCACCACCATCATAAACACTAACATCATCGCAGTCACCACAACCATCACAAAATTCCAGTCTCCATTAAACATACTATTACCATCAGCACAATTTTAAACATCACCACCACCATAACTACCATCGCAATCTTTATCACCAAAACCACCTTATCACCACTACCACCACAAATAGCTCCCATCACCATCACAAACACCAATCATCACCATCACCATCAAACACCACCACGACCGTCAACACATCACTAACACTACCACCTTCACTAACACATTACCGTCAACATCACCATACAAACGCTAAATATTATCATCATCGCCATCCGGATTTCACATACGCTAAATAATAACACCATCACAATTTCACAAACACTATCACCATCACTATAACAATTTCACCAACGCTATTCACCATCACCATCACACTTTTTACAAACGCTAAACACTATCACCATCACAATTTCACGAATGCAAATCAAGATCACCATTACAATTTCACCAACGCTATCACCATCACCACCATCAACAGCAGAAACATTATCGGACCCAGCAAATCCATCAGGACGCTCCGAATACATGAGCCAACCGCGCGGATGCCATTACTTACACACACCTCCACCCCTGACACCACCACCACCACCACCACCTGGTACCACAACCAACACAAGCTGGTACCATCATCTGTACCACCATCCATACCATTACAACTACCTCTACCACCACCGCCGTCACCTGGTACCACAATCTCTAGGCCTACTCTACCGCATCACCTAGTACCACAATCTCTACTCTTACCGCATCACCTGGTACCACAATCTCCACTCATACCACCTTTACCACTATCACCACCACCACGTACCATCATGTCTACCACCGCCACTAACACCAGCACCACCATCACCATCTCTGTATCAACTTCTGCTACCACCACCACCATCACCACGAAGAAAACTACTCACCACTACTACCTGCACAAATTATCATCACATCTGAAAAACGTTACCACCACAACTACCAAAAACACTATCACCTCCATCCCAAACACCACATGTACAACTATCACTATCACCATATAAATTATACACCACCACCACCATTACAGACATCACAGTACTCATAAATATTCCTACCACCACCACCACCACCACTAAGCAGATCAGTCTTTACAACTACCATCATCACCACATATCAAAAACTTTACTACCACAGCTACCAAAAACACCACCACCACCATCCAAACCACTATCACCATAAGCAACACTACCACGTTCACCACCATCACATCCATCAGTGTCCGCTAATAAAGCCATCAATCCACCACTAATACCTGACCTGACAAACCACCCACCCCATCTCTTCTCCTCCATCACAGGTTTATGCCTCCCTCTTCATTAGTTTCTTGTTTTCCTTTCTTATTCCTGAATATTGTCTTACCACTGTGTTCTTTTCTCTTTCTTTTTATGTTCCTGCACATTGTTTTCCATGCCTCATCTTCACTGGCTTATTCCTTTATTCAATTACCATGCTTATCCTCATTATTCCTTAGTTTCTTCTTGCCATCTTCAACTTTCTTCTTCCCTCGTTTATGCCTCTCAGGAAGACATCCCAGCCCGAGCGAGGATGCCACCTGGCCCTGCAAACGGCCCTCACCTCTTCCTATCCCCTCTCCCTCTCCCAAAGGATATATATATATATATATATATATATATATATATATATATATATATATATATATATATATATATATATATATATATATATATATATATATATATATATATATATATATATATATATATATATGGCGGGGAGGGGGAGCGAGGCTCAATGCAAATGCTGTTTCTGAACTGCTGAGTTTCACCTCAATGTTTTGAACAAATTAGTTTCTCATAAATCCACTTGAAAACCGGCGCAAATTATAATGCTTTTTCTTTAACTTGGCCTATTTATATTTCTGTCCTTTTGCAGCTTATCTGACGTAGCTCAATGAATTATAATAATACAATGCTGTGACGACATCTTTTTCATAGTACTTCTTCATGACTGGCATCATAATCTAGTGTTCATCTACTCTCACAGCTCAGTATTCAAGGTGAAGAGACCATAATTTTAGGCCATGTTAGCGTAAAAAGCATTTATGGATTAAATCAGCCAACATGGATAATATTCGCGGATAAAGTCATCCAACAATAACATTCGTGGATAAATACGGACAACAAGGATAATATTTGTGGATACAGTCGCCCAACAGGAATACCAGAGGCCCCCCCAAATGGAGAAATCACCCCAGCCGCGACCCGATACATAGCTAGCGCGGCTCGGAGTTTGACCGTGACCTTGTCCTACTTTCACCAATATCGAACTCGTGGGAGATTTTCATCACTAACACATAGGCTACCTGTAAAATTCTGTGATGCTATCTTGACCGGTTGCGAAGTTATCGTGGCAATTGACACACAAACAGACAAACTGAAAACAATACTCGTAGGATTTCATCCCTACTACACACCTGTACAATTTTGTGATGATATCTTGAGCGGTTGCGAAGTTACCGTGGTAACAGGCACACAGACCCGACTTATTTTCACCAATTTCGAACTCGTGATCTATTCCCCCCCCCCCCAACTACTCACCTGTAAAATTTTGTGATGATATCTTGAGCGGTTGCGAAGTTTTCGTGATAACAGACACTGACAAACAGACACAGACAGGCAAACTTAACACAATACCAGCTTCACTATCGCGGCTGGTAAATATTCGTGGATAAAATCGTCCAACCAGGATAATATTCGTGGATAAAGTCGGCCACGTATCGAGAGAGCAGATTTCCAAGTGTCTAGGTTGTGGCGTCAAGATGTCAGCAACAGTCGCGTCTGGGTGGTGGTGATGAATGATGTTCTTAGTCTGAATGGCAGTGACGATGGTATGTATGGGTGGTGGCGATGGTGGTGTCTGTTACTGGTGATCACCTTGTTTCGGTGGGTGATGGTACGGGTTGGTGTTCAGTTCTGGTCAGTAATTATTACGAAGGGCATCCTTTGCAGCGGCCCCTCATTTTACTGTAGTGGAGCTTCTTTCTTTCTATTATAGCCTTTTCTTATCTTTTCCAAAATTCATGATTATAATATACAGTCAGCCAATTATCTTTGTAAAGCCATAAAAACAGAGCACTCTTATCTCTAAATATCTTTTAGAAGTTACAACAAAGTACAAAATCTTCTAATTCCTCAATTTCCGCTCCGCATTCTTTACAACTCACGTCACCATTTTGTCTGGCTGCTGGTGATGATGCAGTCTAGGTTGCGATGGTGATGACTGTGATTCGGTGGTGTCTGTGATGGAGGTGTTTGGATGATGATGGTCGTATTTAAGCAAGGTTGACGGTGGCGACTGTGTCTGGGTTATGGTGATGGTTCTGTCCCGTTTGTGGAGGCATCGGAGTTGTTATGATGGAAGCATCAATATAATGGTTGTGGTGGTGATGTACAAGCCGGTACCGTAGGTAATGCCTGGGTGGTGGCGGTGGTGGTGGAAGAGCAACCAAAAGAAGTGCCCATTGAAATACACCAACAAGTTGTGCCAGGCACAACAAACCTCGCCTGACGGCAGTTGTTTTATTGCTGTTAAATACTGAAACGGGACTGTAATGTAGTGTCACTACTGTACACAATTAAAGTCTCAGGTGATGGCACAAATGTTTTCAAGTCAGGCTCTGAAAATCCGCGATCTTGCGTTTGACCTTTCAAGGTCATTCAAGGTCAAAGGTCATGGTGCCAATTAAAAACCTATATGGGACTTCCTATAAGTTGATAATAATAAATATCTATCATCAACAGGCTTCGAGTTATAGCCCCCCTGAATATCCGTGATCCTGAGTTTCACTTTTCAAAGTCACTCAAGGTAAAAAGCCTTGGTGCCAACTGAAAGCTCATATTACGAGTTCCTATATGCTCATACTAGTAAATATCTCTATCTTCAACCGGTTTCAAGTTACAAACCTCTGAAAATCCGTGACCTTGATTTTGACCTTTCAAGGCCACTCGATTACCTCCAAAGTTTAATCCCTTTCTTCTGGGACCAGTGCCCATATATCCTGAAAGTTTGATGTAACTTCATTCAGCCGTTTTCTCCGTAATGTTGCTAACAAACAAAGAAACTCGACCAAAAACAATACTTCGCCGACTCCGTCCGGGCGAGGTAAAAATCAATTAACCTACCATTCACACCTTACTAGCATTTGTGTGATAGAGATCAGTTTCTTATCACAACCAAGCTAAATAAATGGACATAACTCATGTTAATTACCAGAAAAAAAAAACACCAACTCAAATATCCATATTACTAACAAAAATAACTTTAACACACCCTTCGCTTTCTGTTAATTTCCTCGCTTCTCTCCGTCTCGCCATTTTCTGTCGACGGGTTCATAATCAGGGTGGCAAGCGGCCGTAAGAATCATTTGAAAGATGGACATATAAGGTCACATATAGTTGCAGAAACGGAGGAAGAGAGAAGGAAAAAGGACACACACACACACACACACACACACACACACACACACACACACACACACTAGAGAGACAGATGAGAGATGGAACAAAATTAAGTGAAAAAAAAAAAAAATTGATAGAATAAAACGAAATCGTGGGAAGGTGTGAGCAGTGAGACGGAGAAAGCTGGTGGCACGGAAACAAACGGGGTTGAAGGAGTACGACCCGGGCAGAGCGAGAAAAGGTGGAGAGGAAACGGAAACGAAGCTGATGTGAAGGAAGGAAGATGACAAAGAACCGGAGAAGACGGAGATGGAAACGAGAAAGAATGGCTGGGAGAAGCAGACTGCCTAAGAACGAGACGAATGAAGATGAGGACGACGGGAAATGAAGAGAGAGAGAGGGTGAATGTGAAAAAGGGAAAGAGAGTGAGTGCGGGAAATGGAGAGGAGGTGAAGGAAATGGATCTATGCTGCGGAGGCCGATAGCATGAGTGAGAGGAAGCAGAGGAGGAAGACAGGTGAAGAGACATTGTGACCTTTTAGTGTAATGATATACTGTATGATGCAACCGCGTCAGGGGTGTCTCCGCTGAATCTATTTCAATATTTTTCCGATGACATACCTACCCTCCGTAAAGCATATATGGAGGAAAAAAATACTCACTCAGCAGCTGTCAGTCATAGTCGACACCATTATTATTATTATTTTATTATTAATATTATTATTATTATTATTATTATTAATATTGCGGTATTTTAATAAACTCACTAGTCATCAAAATACTGGCCACCACTCAAGTAAAATTACACTCCACTCCAGATTAAATAACTGTAAAGGACACGCGTCCTCCAGTGTTGCCAGATCATATTTCTCTCTCTCTCTCTCTCTCTCTCTCTCTCTCACACACACACACACACACACACACACACACACACACACAAACGTTTTTCCGCGAGAAATTAGTAACGCTACTGAAACAGGTGTGTGTGTGTGTGTGTGTGTGTGAATCGTGTATATATATATATATATATATATATATATATATATATATATATATATATATATATATATATATATATATATATATATTGTGTGTGTTATAATACTATACCTGGTACATTTACATGTAGCAATGTGATATACGTGATATGATACACTTCCTCTCATTGTCTCCCCCTTGTCCAGCCGCAGTTATTCTCCACTCCTTCCTCCAGCTCTTTCATACCACACTTGAACCTTTGCTCGCACCTTTTCTTCCCCTCCTTATCCTCTGCATTCCTTTCCTCCTCACAGTCATCTCTTCTCCCTTCTCTCCTTCCTTCACAACTGTTCTCTCGTATCTCTGCCTCCTTCACCAATGATCTCCCTCTACCTCCACCTTGATTCCAACTCTCCTTTGTCTCCTAATCAATACTATCAATACTCTCTTTTTCATCTTGATCCCTACTCTCTCTTGCCCCTTGACCCCTACCTTCCCTCTGCTCCTCCACGACACCTACATCCCTTCTCTTTTCGCTGGGCCCTCCTCCTCCCCCTCCTCCACTTTCCTCTCCCTTGCACCACACCCTGGTGCCGCTGAGTGAGGCAATACCACCTGCTAACTAGAAGATACAACAATGAAGCTGTATTTAATGTCAAACACGAGCAGCCCTACCCACGAGGGGCGAGGCAGGAGGAATGGAAGGGAGCGCAAGGAGGTATGAGTGAGGGAGAGGAGAAATGAAGGAACCTTAAGAAGAAAAGATCATGGTCTGCCTGACGGAAGAACATTGCTGGCAGGAATTATCAGAATCCAGAGAAAACGAGCATTGTGTGAAAAACAATACCGGTAAGTATTACGGCATAGTGCATTTAATCTAATATGACACAGATCTCCAACATCTTTCAGCTCAGTTGATGGCCATGTGTGGTCTGACTGGAGAATCGATTTGACCAGCAACCAATGAGACTCATTCCAACTTCATATCTAAAGCTATAAGTAGGTCACTGAATATTATGACTAACTTAAGCTCCACTGGCATTACATTTCGAATAACCTCCAACTCTTTCTTGAAGATTTGCACGTGGCTGTCACTCAAACTTGTACTCAAAGCCACTGGACAACTGGGAATACAGGTGGACAGGGAGTAAAATATGAAGAAGAAGCCTGAAGGACCAAATTATAAAGTAAAACGACAGAATACTATCACAAGACAACAGAAATAATACCAACTTAAAAACAATAACACAGCCTACCCACTAAACAAACATCACTATGCAAGATAGGCAAACATCACTATGCAAGATAGGCACTGCTAAAAAACATCACTCACTAAAACAAACATAAATATGCAAGAAGCAGCTAAAAAAGATCGCCCACTAAAACAAGCATCAATGTGCAAGATATGTATAGCTAAAAACGATCCCTATTACTAAACCGAAAACTTACATTACAAAATGGATCTAAAACATAAGTCAAATTAATTTGACAATTTTTTGTGAGTTTCGACATGGAACACAACACAACAATCCACTGGTATGTGAAGATGTCAAAGCTGTGTGACAAAAATTCATATAAAAGTAGATCTATAAACCGATGGAGGCCACAATGAAACCTATCTAACACATCATTCATTACTTCTGGGCTAATATTTTCAGTTACAGGCCAAATCCTGCGTCATCCACACTAAACATTAATCAGGCTCAGAGCGACTGGGTCAGTACAAGCCCGCGACACATTAATTAATCATTCCCTGTAACTGAGGACTTACAATCGGTCAAAGGAAATACTGTCATTAGTAATCCAACTACATTACGTGGTAGTACGTCCCTGTCGGTGCTGGAGAGGGACGCCTTCGTGTGGTGACACACTCCACTGTCCAGTTATACAAACGTCCCTCAGCTTCCTCCCTGTTCCCCTAAAAGGATGACGGTGGGTTGTAGGAGAGAGAATTCTGCCTGCAGTTCACGGGGTTCACAGGTAGATGAGCCTGAGGTTGCAACTACTACTGCTACTACTACTACTACTACTACTACTAATAATAATAATAATAATAATGCCACCACCGGTACTACTACTACTACTACTACCAGCGGTACTACTACTACTACTAATACTACCACTACTACTACTACTACCACCGGTACTACTACTACTGCTACTACTACTACAACTATTATCATTATTACTACAGTACTATTACGACTGTACTAATGCAGCTACTACTAATACTACTACCGGTGCTACTAGCCACCACTACAAACCGGTACTACCACCACCACTTACTACTACTATTACGACAAGGTCACTGTGCATCAGTATGATTTAAGGCTAATGACAGTAACTGGTAGAAACGTAAAAGGATGCATGAAAGTATGGAGTAACAAAATAAAGGAGGGGGACGGGAGGGTCAAAAATAGGAGGCACAAGCATTAATTTTGGGATGCTGAGAAGACACGAGGAATGACAAGGCGGGGAATGTGCGAAGGGGTGACAATCAGCTAATGGAGAAACTGTAGTAAGTGATGATACGCCTAGTCTGGGGCATTGCGGGTGTAGTGAGATTAATGGAGGGAGGATGGAATGTAGTATGGAAGAAGGAAAAAATGAAGGATTCGAGGTATGGCAAACTCAGCAAACACTACGCTATTCAATCTGATGACGTTTTCCTAGTCTTATTCTTGCCATATCCTGACGGTTTTATTCAGCTCAGTATGGCCTTTGAACTGAAGGGGTTGGATATAACTTTCATTGGCTCCTTCATTACTGTGGCGTTCTCTTAAAAGTTTAAAGATTCGTATGGAAACAGCAATAATGAAATGGGAAAGAACGTGTGCGAATTGAGGGACACAACTGACAGCCGGGATAATATACCATTACACAAAATTAAAAAGTCTGGAGAGTCAGGTAAAAACAAAGGGAGGTTTGAAAGAGAAAGAGAATGAGCTGCAGCAGGTGGGAACTTAAGACTGAACCGAACGATTAGAGGAAATTAAGAGTGGGAGTACAGATTAGACTGGATGCAGAGAGAGGGTGAGGGAAGGGGGTGAGGGGGAGGGAGAGGGTGAAAAGGTGAGGACAGGAGGAAGGAGAGGGGGGGGGGAATGAGGAGAAGGAGAAAGTGAAAAGAGGGAGAGGTGAGGAAAAAGAGAAAGAAAGGTGGGGGGAAAAAAGAGGAAGAGGTGGAAAGATAAGGAGGCATGCTGATAATAGAGAGGGAAAGTCGAAGGTAGACCCATGAAAGGAACAGCATACAGGTGATCGTGATAATGATGCAGCAATTGATATGAGGAAAGGTGGAGTGGAGGAAAGGCGCGCAAGAGAGAGAGAGAGAGAGAGAGAGAGAGAGAGAGGGGGGGGGGAAACATTACAGACAGATGGGACTGAGGAAGGAGAAAAATGTGAGGGAAGGGTAGAAAAGTAGGGAGTGAAGGAAAAGTATAAAAGCATGAAGAGAGGTATGGAAATGAAGAAAATGAGTAAGCGACTGAGAAAAAAAAAAATAGGGCGGGAGGAAAGGATGGAAAGGAACAAAAAAGTATGGAGGGAGAACAGAGGGTATAATGTAAACAAGTGAGGAAATGCAGCAAGCAAGAGGAGGAAAAGTATATGAGGGTGAGGGAGGGAGGAGGGAAAAAAAAAAAAAGAGGAGGAGGAAGGGAGGGAAGCTAAAAAAGTAGGGAGGGAAGAGGAGAGGGAATTACGTTGAAAAAATAAATTTATTAAGAAAGAGCAGGAACGTATATGAGTGGAGGGAAACGTAGAAAAGTAGGGAAGGGGGAGGGAAACGTAGAAAAGTAGGGAGGGGGGGAGGGAGAGGGAGCTACGAGGAAACAAAGTGAGGAAAGATATTAAGCAAGCAAGAGCAGGAAAACATACTGTACGAAGGTGAGGGAGGGGGATGGAATGGGGGGATAGGAACACTCAGTCCAACCTCAATTATCATTACAAGCGTCTGCCCACCACACCATCCCCTCATGTCGCCCTGGGGACCTCTTACCTCGCTCTCATTCATTCCAAAACTTTCACAATCAGAAAATCGTTCTCACACTCACTCCGAAACTTTCAAATTAAACAAATCGTCCTCTAACTTATTCCAAAACTTTCACAATAAGAAAATCGTTCACTCACAGGCAAACTTTCACAATCAGAAAATCGTTCACTCAAACAAACTTTCACATTCAGAAAATAGTTTTCTCACATATTTTCAATCAGAAAATCGTACTTTTACTTAAAAACTTTCACAATCAGAAAATCGTTTCCTCACTCACTCAAACTTTCATAATCAGAAGTTCTCACCTGCAAACCTCACAATCAGAAATCGTTCTCTCACTCACTCGCGAACTTGCCCACTCTTTTGCTCCTGCAGTTACCTCACACCCCGTACAAAGGTAAGCAAAGAAAACAGCAAACAAACCTATTGTCCCTTTCATGACAGATCGATTGTAATTTCACTCACACAATAATGACTACCTCACCCTTAAGATCGCGCAGCTACCTCTCCACCACTTTCACTAGCAATTTGTCCACCTTCCAAAACCTAGTATTTGCTCGCTTCCTCTTTTTCTGTAACTACCTCACTGACCTTCACTCAGTTGATACAATAATTACTGCCACTTACCCTCTTCATACGCTCACCTACACTCTGTCGCTCTCCCTCATTTTATACTCGCTCACCACTTTCTTCCCATTCTTTCTCTCTCACTGCTATTCATCTACAGTGGTCCATTTTTTATAAATTTTCGTTTCAACTCTTGTAACAGCCAACCTCATTTTTCACTCTTCTGATCCACACTCATTTTCTCACCACTTTTCATCTAATTTCATCTGCATGCCGATCACAGTCAGCTTTGTTTTTCACACCCCACATCCCTACTCATTTTCTAACCACACATCCATAATCATTTTCTAACTTACAACTATACCAGTCTGTTCATTCATTCATTCATTCCCTCACCCTTTGATTCATTCACTCTCCAACCATGCAATCACACTCCCACGCAACCCAAGAGCCAGCACCCCTCCATTCAGCATTCGCAGTTCAAGCTACAAGGACATACGAAGAGAAATGATGGATGTGATGTAAGTGGTGGGTGGACATGGATAAATGGGGAAGCGGAGATGAATACAGATACATATATATATGTGGGAGAGGAGAGGAGCAGAGATGGATGTATGGGGAAGACTAACGGTGATAGTAATAAACATTCTTTCCTTTGTACAGGCCTGGGAAGGAAATCCTTGACGGAAATGGTATTCTTACAAAAGTCCTTGCCTTCGTGGGCTTAAAATCTTTCGAGAAGCAGATATCACTGGAACAAGAAGGAATTACCTGATCCATCTCTACAAAATTTCCTTCGCAAATTTTGTGCATTCTGTCGTGGTGCACTGTCTTTATTTATTAAGTTGAAGTGAGTTATTGTATAATTTTATAAACAATTTACACCGATATACTAATACTTTATCCCTTATCTCTTTAAAAGTGTTATCCATGTCGACTGATGTTTAGCCAGACGCAAACAGTGCAGACGAAGTACTACCGCATAATATTCATCCAATCATTATGATCTGACGCTGCAAACTCTTCTGCATTAAAGCCAGGGTCACAGGAAGATTTATTTATTTATTTATTTTATGACATTCTGCTTGGTAATTTGCCAGAAAAAGGAAAATCTGCTATCAAAGTCACACGAGTGGTCTGGCTCGTGCATTCCAGCTGGGAGGGAAAACAAAAAATGAGCGCAGCCATGCGAGTATACGAACCGAACGATAAACAAATGATTCTTATACTTACAAATAACGACACTAAAGCTAATGATATTCCCGTATTATTATTTATAATCAAATGCTAATATCTTGAGATGTGTACACCTCTGTGGTCTTGGACAGAATGGCATTTATGGCTGAATACAACACAACAGTACCAGTAATGCATATGGTGGCGACCTCGCCCATCTTAAATTTATTGTGCTTTCATTACTTGGCGCGAGCGTTGCCTGCACAAAGCTCCAGTTTCAGCTGCACTATACCAAGTATCAGCGTGCTAGGTCTTTTAGGTCAAAAGGATTGCCAACCTCAGCATTTTTCTTTCCCTTCGAAGGTAATCTTAAAGTTTACCGTGGGGAAAGAAAAATTCTTCGAAGGGAACGAAAAGTTTGTGGATGAAATTACTTCTAAGAATACGGGAGCAAAGTGATGGATGGATATAGATAAACGGGGAAGAAGCAATGGACAAAGATGGATGTGAGGGGAAAAGGAAGTGATGAGTGATGATGACTAAGGGGAAAGGAAGTGATGGGTAAAGATGGATGTGAGAGCGAAGTAGTCATGGGTGAAGATGGATGTAGCTAATGGAGAAATGATGTGATGGACGATGTTGGATGGAAGAGGGATGGGAAGTGATGGCTGATCACGGATGAGGGGGAAACTGACAGGTGGAATGATTACATAGGGAAGAAGCGATCAACAGAGACTGATTTAAGGGGTGATGAAAGGTTGAGTGAGAGTAATCTGAGACGGAGAAAGGGGGGAAATCGCAAGGGAATAATATGGAAGGCAAGTAAGAAAAAAAAAAAAAAGCTAGGAGGAGGAGGAGGAGGAGGAGGAGGAGGAGGAGGAGGAGGAGGAGGAGGAGGAGGAGGAGGAGGAGGGAGGCAAAAATGAAAGTCAGAAGGATGCAGAAAGAATAAAGAAAGTCAGGAGGAGAGAGGAAGACGAGAGGGAAATTCAGTAGGAGAAAGGAAGAAGCGAGAAAAGTCAGGAAGAGGAAAGTAAGGAAAGGCAGAAGTTAAATGAGGCAGAACTGGGGAGAGGGACTAAGGGGCTGGTGGGGGAGGGAGGAAAAAGGGATGGAGGCAGTGGTAGGGGAGGGAAGGAAGGGGGCAGTGAGGGAGTGGTGGAGAAAGGGAGTGATGGGGGAAGGAGGAGGGAATGAGGGAGTGATGGGTGAAGGAGGGAGTGATGGGGGAAGGACGGAGTGGTGGGGGGGAGGAGGGAATGAGGGAGTGATGGGTGAAGGAGGGAGTGGTGGGGGAAGGAGGGAGTGGTGGAAGAAGGGAAGGGGGATGGGAGTGATGGGAGAAGGTGGGATGGGAGTGATGGGCGAGGGAAGGTGGGGAGATGAAGGGGAGAAAAAAGGGAGTGGTGAAGAAAGAGGGAGTGATGGGGGAAGGGATAGACGCTGGGAAGGTGGAAGTGGTAAGGGAGGGAGGGAGTGCTGGGGAACAGCTGGTGTGGAAACTGGAAATAAGACGGGGTTGTGTTCCTTTTACCCTTCCACTGCACTCCACACAGTTTTTTTTTGTTTTTTTTTTTGGTAATGACAAACTGTTTCAGTAACTTCAAGGAAATCCATTATACTTAAAGAATTACAACCATTTCAATTAAACTCCTTCAATGCTGTAGGCCTCCTCAGACATTTTATTCTAGCCAATAACAAACTACGACATACAATTCAGCTCCAGGAAACCGCTAGTGGAGAATGGATTAATTACAGAGAGGAAGCAGCCTGGTCTGACTCACTAAACAGCGTTGTTAGTTGTTGATGAAGTAGTGGTAATAACAGTGGTTGCAGTACTGACTGTACTGTAGTAATAGTAGTAGTAGTAGTAGTAGTAGTGGTGGTGGTTTATAGTAGCAGTAGTAGTAGTAGCAGTAGTAGTTGTTGTTGCTGCTGTTATTACCGCCAGCCTTTCAGCAAAGCAAGCAATAATGTTTTTTTGCCTCCGTGTGTGTGTGTGTGTGTGTGTGTGTGTGTGTGTGTGTGTTCCCATTATATCCCACGAACGGGTTCAGCTATCAACATGAATCCCTCTGATATGGCCAAAATCTTGGCCGAGTTCGAAAATGGGCACTTAGGTCAAGGTCAAGGTCACCAAAATGGCTGCCAAAGATTACTTAATTTTTATCGCCCACCTTTAGCACCATTATATCTCATGAACGGCTTCAGCTATCAACATGAAACCTTCAGGGTATCAAGATATGGCCAAAATCTTGGACTTGGCCAACAGCATATTCTGGCGGGCGATTAGCATTCGGCTCCCGAATGATTTTCTTTCATTGTTGTTGGTGTTGCTGTTATTATTTTTGGTCTTGGTGGTGGTGTTGGTGTTGATCTCGTAGTGGTGCTGGTACTCTCCTCTTGAAACCCCTTGCACTCTGAACACGGACAGTGATTACAGATCTAAATTCCGTTTCTCTCGACATCATCATCGTCATCATCATCCTGACCTCTTTTTCCACTTTATATATTCTGTTTTCCCTTATCTGTTTCGCAGCTATCTCTGTCTGTCTGTCTGTCTGTCTGTCTCTCTCTCTCTCTCTCTCTCTGTTCTATTTTCTTTTCCTACCTATTTTCTGCTCCTCTCTTTTCTGGCTCGACTTCCTCTAACCTTATTTTTACCTGAAAAATTTCTCTCTGTTTTCCCAGTATCAATTCCTAATGTTTCCCGCTATTCTCTTCCGCTTCTCTCTCTCTCTCTCTCTCTCCTCACTTATGCAACCTCCTTCTCCACCCTTTTGCTCTACTTTCCCAATCTCCACCCTCTCTCCTCTCCTTCCACCCCACCCCCCCTCTACCTCAATCTCCCTTTTCCTTTTCCTCTCCTTCACTCTGCTTTCTCAATCCACTCCCTCTCCATATTCTTTCCCTCTCTACCTCAACCTGTCTTTCTCTCCTTCCTCATCTCTTCCCTCTCCCCTTTCCTTCCCCCTTATCCTCTTCCTCCCCTTTACTCCGCTCTTCTCACTAACTCCCAATCTCCTCCTTTCCTTCCCCTCTCGCACCAGCCTAAAGCGTCTGTGGTGGGTGCTGAAGAATTTACCGTACCTGCCCTCCAACACGGTCCCGCCTGGCTACCACGACTTTTTACTGCACCACCGACACCCCCTCCTGTCTCTACTCCCCTTTCCAACCTCCTACCCCATCGACACTCAATTTCCCCTCCTGCATCTACTGCCCTTCAATCCTCCTACCCCACCGACACTCCATCCTCTATGGCCTCCTCTTCGTTTTCCACCCTCCTATTCCTCATAAACCTCAACCCCCTCTCCTGCTTCTACTCTCCTTTCCATCCTCCAATCTCACCCACACTCCATCCCTCTCTCCTGCCTCTACTTCCCTATCCACCCTCCAATCCCACCCACACTCCACCCCTCTCTCATGCCTCTACTCTCCTTTCCACCCTCCAAATCCACCCACACTCCATCCCTCACTCCTGCCTCTACTCCCCTTTCCACCCTCCAATCTCATCCACACTCCATCTCGTTCTCCAGCCTCTACTTCCCTTTCCACCCTCAAATCCTACCCACACTCCAGACCCCTATCCAGCCTCTCCTACCCCTTCCACCTTTCTATCGCTTAACTCCAAATTCTATGGTTGACTTTATCGGTTTCCGTAATTCAGTGTTTGCTTTTTCTTGTCTGTAAATTTATCAGTAAACATTAATCATTTAAACAAGGGCAGGTAATTTTTCCTCAACACTATCTATTCATCCATTTTCCTACAGCCTACATTAACTTATCTCAAAGTCTATCATCATATTACCTCCGACCAAGAAATGTAAAGCTACGTATTGTTTTTTTTTTTCAGACGTAAAAAATATCATAAGCTTACAAACCGTCTGAACGATAACTGATAACAGTCTGCGTAACGTGGAGAAACTTCATGTTACAACTGCAAGTTAAGATTCCACTTCCCCTTCCCTCCTTAATCCACCCTATCCTCTGACTCTAGCCCCGTCCCCCTCCTTCGGAAAAAGAATGACATTTTTAAGTGTTGCGCTCACCAAACTCTGGCCACTGTGGTTCTTTTCATATGCAGACAGCACTTCTGAGGTGTCTCGTGCTACAGAAGGGGTGGTGGAACTTTTTTAAGTCGGTGGCCACATCGAACTCACGAGAGCTCTCCGCGGGTTACATTATTTCCAAAGCTGACAAGAATTTTTGCAGATTAAATGGCTATGACGGCTATCCTAAAGGACCATTCCATTGCTTTTCCAAGGAGATGGGACTCTAACCGGATCACAACAGCAGCAACACCAAGAGACTGCTATCCTGACGAAATATCCTAATCCAGTTCCAGAGCTGTTCCGGAGAGATGGAAATCAAGAGCAATGACAACAACAGCAGACCATATATAATAACATCCACCTAATACTCTCCCACGACGACGAGATCAGACCATGTGCTTTGAGCTAGGCACGAATATGCAAATAATGCAGGAAGCACAAACTACCGCAATATACAGAGTGTATGTATATGTATTTATATATATACAGCCATACGTTATCTATCCATATATATATATATATATATTATATCATCAGCCGTTTGAGTATCCACTCCGGGACCGTCCTATCCCGACCGAAGTCGGGACGATACAGCCAATGTATCTCTACCAAGTGGCTTAGGCTGTCTGGCAGAGATTGTATGCAGGGTGAGAAGTGCTTGTAAGTGTAATTGTAGTGCTGGAGTGGCTTTGGATGTGTGTGTAGTCTGTGAACCAAGTGTAACCGGCCAGCGCAAGCCGACTGGATGCAAGCATACTTTATAGTAAGCGACACTGGTTCAACCACAGCACCCCTGATGTCCGCCAATGCAGTACGTGGCCGGGTGAACACTCCCAAAGTTTATTACCCTGGCGGGGCGCGAACCCTGGCTCACCCGTATACGAAACGCACACTCTACCACTGTACCACAGAGGCTCCATATATATATATATATATATATATATATATGTAAAGTAGTACCGGTAACAGTCGTGTCACTTCACACCAGGATAGGGATCCCTCTCTCCCACCTTGCATCTCTCTGAACTATTGGATGTTAATAATGTACCATCCCTGCCTCGTAATATTAAGATTAAATGACATCAAACCTACGGTACATATCGTCGCCGTCACCATAACACCCTTGTACAGGACGACCAATTTCTCTCACCATCCCTGTGATTTAAGCGTGCCATCTGCAATAATAACCAAAGTCCACGTGCCGGAGCTGTGTGCCCTACGGAGTCCTCTCATCTACATATTTACGTATGCATGACACAAACACTCACCCACACATATTGACTCTCTCTCTCTCTCTCTCTCTCTCTCTGCGTGTGTGTGTGTGTGTGTGTGTGTGTTCTTACCTTACCTAATTGTTCTTACCTAATTGTATCTTTACAGGAATAAGTCAAGCTCGTACTGTCCCGTGTCTTAAACCATATTTATCGTACATATCCTTAAATTTGTGAATTGTTTTGGCACACACTATTTCATTCGGTAGTGCATTCCATTGATCAATTGCTCTGTTTGGGAAACTGAATTTCCTTACGTCTTTATCACCTCTCTTCTTATGCAGTTTTTTGCAGTGTCCTCTTGCTGATGCTTCTCCATATGTTAAGTAACCATTTATGTCTATTTTCTCCTTCCCTGATATGCACTTATATAGCATTATCATGTCACCTCTTTTCCTTCTCTCCTGTAGTGTTGGTAGATTCAGTTTATTTAGTCTTTCTTCGTAGCTTAGGTCCCTTAAGCTTGGTATCCATCTTGTAGCGGCCCTTTAACTTTTTCAATCTTGTCTATGTGCTTTTTGAGGTGTGTGTGTGTGTGTGTGTGTGTGTGTGTGTGTGTGTGTGTGTGTGTGTGTGTGTGTGTGTGTGTGTGTGTGTGTGTGTGTGTGTGTGTGTGTGTGTGTGTGTGTGTGTGTGTGTGTGTGTGTGTGTGTGTGTGTGTGTGTGTGTGTGTGTGTGTGTGTGTGTGTGTGTGTGTGTGTGTGTGTGTGTGTGTGTGTGTGTGTGTGTGTGTGTGTGTGTGTGTGTGTGTGTGTGTGTGTTTCATCCATGTATTTACTCAACCACAAGTCATCATTGTGTTGCTTGAGAGCGAAGCAGTTGATGTGAATGGTCCGATTATACACTACAAAAGCGACGGCTGCAGCTATACCATATTACTGGGTGCTTTTCATTACAGGAAGGCAAGAGATCGCTGCCCCTGAGACCACAGAGCACTTCACACTTGCAGAGGGTAGGGCTGAAGCATACTGTATTGTGATGCTAGCATATACAAGGATGTCACAAGTGACAGACTTCCATTCACTTCTGTCACAATGGACAAAGTTTTACCGCTACATATTACTTCTTCACATGGGTGCCCATCTGACACGGAAGACCTATCAAGAGCAACAGTGCATCTCCGGCATAACCCGCTGGATCCACACATCACCTTATGGCGGTCGCCTCAAGGTATCAAGGACAAATCTGCGAGTGACTTTTTACACTTGAAAGACAAATATTAACTAATTAGACGATCATTACAATTAGATTCATCCCTCTATCTGCACACTTCCCCAGTATACTTGACTTAACAGATTGAAGGAAGGCAGCTGCAGATTTCTCACACATTTTGTTGTTCAGGCTTACCCAAGAGCGGTAATGGCACACACATTTGGAGAAATACAGCTACAGCGACAAGTATTGTAGTTGTTTCTCCAAACTTGTACCAAAACTCACACCATCACAATGAGCCAACTCAATTCAAACATTCACAGCATTTATCCATTACTTAGAGTTATGCTTTAATTTGTTATCAGTGGTTAGCCATACCTTCACTATAATTTCCTTCTCTCCTGTTCTCCCTCTTTTCCATTCCTAATATTTGCTATTCCTACTTCTCACACTTCATATTACCCGGTCTAAAACTTTACATCCTTTAATCAATATCCACTGGTCTACATCCTTACCATCCTCAGTTACAGCTCCGCTATACAGGTACCCATCACCTCATGTCTCCTCAAAACACTCCCGCAATTCCCTTTCCTATCGGTGATTATTTTCCTCCCACCAAGCCTTCCTGTCCTCCCTGTCTCCCAGAGTTGCTCCCTCCTGCCATTTCAGTTCTCATATCGTGCACTCCACTCCTTCCCACAACCTCCTAACTCTCAATTTCCTTCCCTATCTAATGCATTTCTCCACTTCATACTTCTCCTATCTGGTCAGTTTTCATTTCCTTCGCTGTCTTAATCCATGCTCAGACAGATACATTATCGGTTTCCTAGCGGTGGACGAAATAGGGAAAATATTCTCAACACCCACTGAACAAGTTTCTCAACTGATGTCCGTACATGCTTTTTAAATTTTCTCTACAGGCACGGGTACTTAAAGAATCTCTCTCTCTCTCTCTCTCTCTCTCTCTCTCTCTCTCTCTCTCACACACACACACACACACACACACAAATTAGCACTTCAGTCTGCAGACATAACAAGCCTTCACTCAGATACACCTACACCCATATCCACACCAACGTTCACATCGCCTCACAAATCTGAATCAATTAGTGATTACTGAACAGAAATGAGGTTGCACGACTCAAAGCAGATGGGATGCAATAATAATTAGTCTGATAGGATAGCTGAAAGTGGAAGGAAAATGTAGCCGTAAGGTGGAGAAAGGGAATAGGCAAGGGAGATGGGTTATAAATGAGAAAGAATGAAAGGTGTGGAAGGAACTGAACACGTGCCGATATTAAAAACTGGGAGAGAATGAAATGCAAAAAGAAGGAGGACGTGTTATAAATGAAAAGAACAAATAAAAGACGCAGATGAAACTGATGAGGCAGGAAGGGATATGAAGACAGAGGAGGAAAGGGTGTATACGGACGGGGACGAGAAACCGAATTAGAGAGGAAGGCATGCCACTTTTAGATAATAAAGATCGAGTAAAAAAAAGAAAAAAAAAAAGAGGGGAAACTGAACACCTGAGTTAAAACTAATACGGCAGTTGTAAAAGGTGGGAATGAGAAATGAGAAAACGAATTACAGACGAGAAAAGGGGAAGCGACCCGTATATGGCAACGAGGTTATGGGCAAAATGAGAATAGGAACAAGAAGTTTCAGTGAAAAGTGATAGGGCAGAAAACAGGAAAAGAAAAATGGGAGAGGGAACTGAGAAAAAGAGGGAAACTGAACGGGGGATGTGCCGGGAAGGGAGGGGAACAGGAGGGAGGAGGAGGACGAGTAATGTGGGGTATATAAGGGTAAGTGAGGTGAAAGTACACACGTCAGTAAGCAATAAGACAATAAAGGAAAGAGCAGATAGTAGGTGGGGGTGCTCACCATCCAACTCACTCGATGTAGTGCTACTCACGGGTGTCTGGCCTTTCCTTTCCTCCTCCCTTCTTTCCTTCCTTCCTCTTGTCTTTACATCATTCTTTCCTCGTCCTTCTGGCTGCGGGTGACTTTACACTCCCTCTTCTGTCTTTCTTTTCTTCATTCTTTCCTCTTCCTTCCGCCTAAGGGTGACTCTACACTGAGTGACAAGCCAAGTGGTTTCCTGTGCACCAGGAAACCATTTATTACGCTGGGTGATAACCATATAACCAAATTATGGCGCCTGGTGATGTAGTGGGTACTTACGGCGCTCCAATCGGATTGAGCCGGTGAAGGTTTAAATCCAAGGGGTGGTTGGGATTTACTGCTCACGTAATGCCATTCAGGGAAGAGTGAGGCTGGTCACTCATTTTAAATATCAGGACCAACTTGCCTAGCCCCGGGCTCCGACGCTCCTCATGGGGCAACATAGGACTGGATGTGTGTGTGTGTGTGTGTGTGTGTGTGTGTGTGTGTGTGTGTGTGTGTGTGTGTGTGTGTGTGTGTGTGAGGTCGGGTTGGGAGGACAAAAGAAACCGGGGTGAATGGGAATTAATGTGTCTGTCGGGCTGCTCTGATGGATGGTCCGAGAAGGAAGTACACCCTGTGAATTAACGGTGTTGTGGGAGAGGCGGCATATTGGCGCTGACGGGGTGAAGATTCAACACGGGGTTTTATTCTAGAAAATAAACACGCGTCGCTCTAACACATGTTGGCCCGTAAATAGCGCCCCACTAGACTCTCACGTGACAGTATCTTGTGTGTTATGGGGATGGCTCAATCGGCTGGTGTGGGCGTGGTTGTGGCAGTGGAGCAGGAAATATACGGTGGAGGGTAGATACTAATCATACTGACAGAGCTGTCCCCATAACACACGAGAAAGCGCCCGGCGGAGTGGAAGTGGAGCGCTGTATGTGGGACTCTGTCTTGTGATCCAGGGACAGATCTTCCTCGGGCGAATTTATTCAGCTTAGGAGACCACAATCACAATGTCAAAGTCAATGAAGAGTGTATCTATCCGCTTTAGTTTGGAAAGTCTAGTCTGGGTCAAAATATGCCATGTGACTGCTAGAGTTAACAGACAGATGAACAGCTGGATTGGTTGCGGATAAACAGCTATTCTACAGAGATTAAAAAAAAAAGAAAAAAAAAAAAAGCTGTGTCTATACTAAGCTAAGCGAAACCCGAAACATACAGGGGGGAATAAAACAGGAAGTGCGTCATGCAACTGACAGGGCTGACAGACAAATGGGCAGACGGATCGGTCACGGGTAAACAGCTGTTCTTCTGGGATCAATGAAGGCTGTAAATCCATTCAAAGCTAAACAAAACCAACAGCAGGAATAAAGCAAAAAAATGTCATGGGACTGATAGGGTTAGGTGGACAGACGCGTCGATTACGGGTGCCAAGCTGTTCGACTGGTTCGTACGTGCCTATACAGGTAGCAGGGGATTTAGGTGTCAAGGGCCTATTGGCTTGGGGATGAGGAAGTGACGATGGAGAGAAGGTAGGGATGACGAGGACGGGGAGAAGATGGATGGTTTAAGACGACGGGAGAGAGAGAGAGAGAGAGAGAGAGAGAGAGAGAGAGAGAGAGAGAGAGAGAGAAAAGAAAAATAAGGATGAACAGAGCGAAGAGGAGGGTGGGGAAGAAAGAAATGAGGATGAGTAATGGAGAGGAAAGGGAAGGGTTTGGATGGGGGTGAGAAATGAATACATGGTGAGGGAGACAGAAATTACGATAAGTACAGGGAAAGAGAGGATGAGTGAGAATAATGAGGAGAGGGAGAGAAAAATGAGGAGAGGGAGAGAAAAATGAAGATCAGGAGATGAAGCGGAAGAAATATGAGGATGAGTACAGGGGAGGTGAAGGTGAGGGAGAGAGCAATAAGGATGAGGAGAGAGTGAGGACGAAATGAGAATGAGTTGAGGGGAGAAGAGGGTGAGGAAGAGAGAAATATGAATGAGCTGAGAAAGGAACAGGGTGAGAGATAGTGAAATGGGGATGAGAGGAGAGGGGGAGGGAAACAAAGATGAGTTGAGGGGAGGAGAGGGTGAGGAAAAGGCTCAACCCTAAATACAATGCCTGCCACTCAAGTACCGCCCTACACAATTGATCTGAGAAGGAGGCTGAAAGGAGAAGGGGGAGGGGAGGAGCAAGGTGAGCTATAAAGATGCATAATGGGACGCAAGAAGGAGAAAAGGGAAGTATAAAAAAAAAATGGGGAAAAGGCAGAAAAAGCAAGATGTATTATGGGCCTGAAGGAAGCAGAAAATACGGCGCAAGATGTATAAAAAAAAAAAAAACAAAAAAACAAAAAAGCAAGATGTATAAAGGGACTGGAAAATGCGAGAGAAAAAATGAGCAAGAAGTGGGGATTAAAAAAAAAAAAAAAGGAGGCAAGATTATAATGAAGAGAAGAAAAGCAGAACAGGAAGATATTTTCTGGGATGACGGAGGGCAGATAAAGGGAGCACGACATACTGAGTACAGCCAACAATAGGAAGGAAATACATGTTGAGGATTTTTTTTTTCTTTTTTTTTAGTTAAGGATTTGAATTTCATTACGGCAGACTTTACCGATCTACCAGAAGACCCGCCGACATGTCGTAAAAATACCCCCTCTAATACCAATACACCAGTCCTGTATGAGACAGCCCTAGCATGTATTCAATATGGACGGTGGGTGTTAGCGCCGAAGTGGTGACATGTAGAGGTGTACGATATGTAGGAGGACTACTGGGCCTTGGGAGCAGGCTGAGAAGCCTATGCCCAGAGTCGAGCACATAAAAAAAAAAAAATCCTCCACTTAGTCTCCATAAATAAACCAAGTCACTAACATGCCCATCATCGTCCTGGGTGGTGATTTCAATGCCAAGGCGTTCGCCTGGTATGTCAACAACCCTGACACAGACAGAGGGCTGGTACTACTGTATAATCCCAAGCAGATAATCTTTTCATCCTCAACAATCTTCATGAACATACCCATATCCCACACCACGCCCTCTTCCTCCCATCAACCCCAGACATTACATTTTACTCCCCAAACCTCGCCCCCACATCCTGGAGAGTGGTCAAAACCCTTGGCTCTGACCACCTCCCAATCATCATCCGTACCAAAACCAGAATCACCCCAGCTGGCCACAGACACACATACACTAATTAAAAGGGCCAACTGGGAGGCTTTCACGACTGAAACTGAACAACACTTTGAAACATTAAACAGTACACCCATCACAAACATCAACACCGCTGTGCACACCTTCAATACAAGAGGTAAAAAACGAGACACAACACCAACTTCACACCAGAAATTCAAGGCCTCATCAGTCAATGCGACACACTACAATACCCCCCACCATCCCATACACAAGACATCATACAACAAATACAAGAACTCAACACTCAAATAAACAATAAAATATAAGAGCAGCAAACACTAAATTGGAATAATTATCTGCAAACACCTGACCACAAAACAAAACACCAGCAAACTCCACAAAATACTAAGCAGCATCACACTCTCCAACAGCAACACTACACAATCACACGCTGCCATCACAACAACAGACACCACACCCCCACACAAACAACAAGTAAACACTCTCATCAATCACTTTTCACATGTCAGCCATCTAAACACCCATCGCGATGATCGACGTGTCATCCGACGCAAGAGACAGTTCCCCACAGACCCAGACTTTGCACATTTCGCTTACACCCAGACGAAGCACATCATCAGAAACTTTAAGCACACATCTGCCTGTGGTCCAGACAACATGAGCAACATGCACCTTAAACACCTTGGACCAAAAGGCATACAAGAACTCATCAACATATTAAACTACAGCTACTCACACAATACTCAACATCTGGAAGCATGGCACTATCATCACTATCCCCAAACCCAGCAAAGACCCCACGTTACCTTCCTCCCACTGCCCCATCACACTCCTCTGCACTCCCTCCAAAGTCAATGAAAGACTGTCATTACAGTTAGTTACACCTCACATTCCCCTAGCCCCATCACAACATGGCTTTAGGCCGCTACACTCCACACACACTCTTCTTACAGACATTACACAAACAGTTTTTGATGGCACCAATTCAACTATGCCACCACACAGAACACTCCTAGTCACACTAGACATTAGCAAAGCTTTTGATGCCATCCCCCACCACAACCTCACAAACAAATTATTCAACACACACATGCAAAATGACACATAAAGATGGCTGGCAAACTATTTAGCAGGAGGATGTGCACGTGTAACATTTGCTGGTCAGTCGTCGAACATCAGAAACTTGACAAATGGCGTCCTCCAAGGATCTGTTTTGTCCCCTGCATTCTTTAACCTATACATGCACGACATACCCACAACCAATACACCACAAATACACATAGCTTCCTATGCAGACGACCTAACACTTACATGTACACACCAAAATGCAAACACAGCCGCACACATCCTCCAACCTTACCTCAACACACTGCATGAATGGTTCACCACAAACAGACTCACAATAGCCCCAGCTAAATCTGCAGTGACCCTTCTCACAAAATGGACAGCAGAACATAGTCACATTCCACACCTCACCATAAACACACATACCACACACACACACACACACACACACACACACACACACACACACACACACACACACACACACGAAATCCTTGGTGTAACATACATCAGTGTTATTTAAACAACACATCACAAACATTAATAACAAATTAACACCAAGACTCAACGCCCTAAGGTCACTTACCTATACAACATTTAGACACAGCAAAGAAACCACCATCACAGTATACAAACAATAAATACGTTCAGTGATTAATTATCCAAGCCCTGCTTGGGCTCTAACCTCACTAAAACACACTACAACACTTTACAGACCATACAGAACAAGGCCCTAAAAATAATTACAGGCTGCACAGCTACTACGCCCACAGACCACCTACACCAAGAAGCCAAAGTCCTCAAAGTCAAGGATCATCTACACATGAGGCACAAATTCTTCCTGCAGCCTCCATAAACCCACATCATCCAGTACACTACATGGTAGTACATCGACACACACCAAGGAATAGCAAAACAACACCCAGCACGCAATATCATACACAAATACTGTCATCTCTCCTCTCTTGCCTGCCTCAAACCAGCTTCCGGAAGCAAATCCATGCTTAAATCACTCGCCGCTCCATTCAGCCACTCAAAGACAACACACAGCTGCATGCACGGCCTCTTGATATCCACTCTTCTAAATCCTACCTCCCTCGTGAGGACAGGGTTCACCTGGCCAGGCTGAGATGTGGGCATCATCCAGTCCTCATGAGTTATCAGAAGAGGCTGGATGACTCCATTGCTGATGACTGTACAGGATGCAACACAGCACCCCATACTATTAAGCACATTATGGAGGATTACATTCCACACAATTGCCTGTGCAACATACACTCCTTGAGAGCTCTGTGGGAAAGCCCGGTCTCGGCCGTGGCCTTCCTTAGGGTCTAGGGGTTGTTCGGCCAGACTGCCTAGGGAACTACTACTACTACAAAAGGACTAAAGTTTGGGCCAAGTTAAGGAGAAAGAACTATATTAAGCATAGCCACTCACCTTCCATCTTCCCCCTTGTGGTACACTCACTGAAACAGTTTTCTTCTCAGTTTCGATAATTTTATACAGCTGGTGGAACAATACTCAAGTTTTATTTCTACTAATGAATGTGATATGCATGTTTTACTTCAACTGATGTATGCTTTATTTTCATTAACGCATGTTTTCAGGTTTAACATCCATTCACCGAACTTCGGGATGATGCTTCATTAAGTTTGCACAGTCAAGGAAAAAAGTTCGTAGCTACCTATAATTCCAATACTTATATATTTAAGGTACGTGTGTCACTTCCTGACGTATCATATCAGAGAGAACATACGGACAAATAAACATACCAAGTCTCTCTCAGTTTAGGAATATTAGCCAGCAAATACAAACGGTGAGATACTAGACGACCTGTTGCATCTATCATACAGCTACTTACAGGATGTTCGTCAATTTCCTTCCTGACGCATATGACAGAGAATTACCTATGAGAAAAGAAACATACCAAGCCTCTCCATACTTATGAATTTTTGCTGATGGAGAAAAGTGAAAAATACAAGGGGTGAAATATCAAACGAAATTCTGTCCACATTTGTATCTAACGGACTCAGATGAGGCTGACGGACATGGGTACGCTTATTTCGTACCGTATGCGTGTGTTACGCTTCGATTCACTTTTGATTGCTTGTGTGATACACCTGTGTGTTATGCTTGGTTTAAGTTTCAATTTTGGAGATGGGGCGTAGCTTAGGAGAAATAAAGGAGAAAGGAGAGGCTTACAAATAGTGGAGGGAGGCAGTGCGAGCGCGCGGAGAGAGAGAGAGAGAGAGAGAGAGAGAGAGAGAGAGAGAGAGAGAGAGAGAGAGAGAGAGAGAGAGAGAGAGAGAGAGACAGACAGACAGACAGACAGACAGAAAGAGAGAGAGAGAGAGGGGGGGGGGAGAATTATAACACTGATGATCCTAACGATAACAGTAATATTGTGTGCCTTACAATTTACCTTCAAAATAAATTTAACCAGTGTCATATCATACTGCTTAATCATTTTGCAAAATATACCACTTTTATTATAACTTGGCTTAAAACTGCAATATGTCCACCTTAAATGATGAGTTATAACGACAGATTAACACTAGAATGATGCCAGTCACTAAGAAGTGCTGTGGAAAGGATGCATAGCCACAGTGTTGTCTTGTCCGCCACTGTGAAATATGCTGCGAAAGGACCAAAAGCTGGGCCAAGTTAGAGTAAAAACAATATACCTTCTCAAATCACCCACCCTTTCTACCTTAAAGTTATACAGTTAAAAGTACTTATCCCCTGAATTAAATGACGATCTTCTCGATTTATTCTTGCTATCTTCAGACTTCAGGAATTACTGGGGTTTGATAAAGCCGGCAATCTCCCCTGATTACGAGAGAGGTTTGTAATGTTTAATAAAAGGGTTAAGCATAGCAGAAGGGGGGGAAGAAAAGGGCGTCCTCGTGGTGAAGGAATAATGAATGCATTCAGTACCACTTTTTTTTTTTTTTTTTGACCACTCTGTATCTTTTTCTTTTCACCTCAACTCAGACCAAAGTTTCGTCCTTCTGCAACTTATTTCACATAACCAAGGAAAAAAAAAAAAAAGCTGCGTTCTACATTAGTTCCAGAGAACT
Organism: Coenobita brevimanus; assembly: GCF_032717465.1. Taxonomy (NCBI): domain Eukaryota; kingdom Metazoa; phylum Arthropoda; class Malacostraca; order Decapoda; family Coenobitidae; genus Coenobita; species Coenobita brevimanus. Next base: position 47,831,996 of record NC_137031.1, on the reverse strand, counting down.
TCCTGGTAACTGTACTCTTTTCACCTTAACTTGGTCAATGTTTTCGTGCTTTTGTAGCCTATTTGATGTAGCTCAGTGGCAGAATAAGACTATACTATGGTTCAACATTCTTTCCATAGCACTTCTTCATGACCAGCATCATATTCGAGCGTTAATCTTTTGTTATAACTGCTTTTCAAGGTGGAGAGAAGACAATCTTAGGCCTAGTGAGAGTAAATGGAGTATAACACCATATGGTAGTAATAATCAGCTGTTTAATATCGGCATTAATGACGGAGAGATGGCAATTTTAGACAAAGTGAAAATAGTATCCCAACACAGAATCCAACCATGGCAAAATGAGAAAGATTAAAGAAAGAAATGGACCCAGATTGCTGCTCTGCATAATGTTCACTGAAACCGGAGGCTCCACTTTACCTCCAATCATTAAAACTCCATTCCGCTCCCGTATTGTCCGCCCAATATTGTTTTTAAATGACCCAGGCTTCATTATGCCACCGATGCTTTTGTAATGACACCCAACTTCATTAAAAACAGGCCTGCAGTGCTAGAGTGGAGTTGCTGAAACTAAAAGCAGGAGAATGTGAGGTGTCGGCGTTAGAAGTTTGAACCTTGTTTGAACCAGATGCAGCATGCACGTTGGATATAGGCGAAGTTGTAAGAAGTGGATGAAGGTATGGAATGAAGGTTGCAGACACCTGGAAAGTGGCAGCAGGTTAATGAAAGCTTACCGAGAGGCTTAAATTGATCCAATTAATGGAAACTGGAAATAAAGACTGATTATTGCTGGTGAAAGCGGAACCATACACGAAGATGACTACCGAAGTATACGTTCCATAAACGTAAAATTAAATAAAAAGTTTTGAGTGCTAAAAAAAAAAATGACAACAACTTCTAACATCACAACGCTCCATTTACAGTAGGAATGGAATGGATAATGGATTCCAAGCTCCAGGTATCAAAAACCATCTAGCACTAATACAAACCAAAGTTACATGACTAGCAGTTGAACTGAAACGGGGAGGGAGATGCAGAAGCGGTTCTGACATAGAAAAGATCCTGACGTAGATGTGGTCTTAGTGTAGAAGTGCTCTTGGTGTAGAAGCGGTCTCGGCAATGAAGTGATCTCGGCAATGAAGTGGTTTTGGCAATAAAGTGGAGTGGCGATGAAGTGGCTTGACTGGTCAGTTGGATGATACGCATGACCCAGGCAAGGATGTAGAACGCACCACATGTCTAACCTTATGGAAGTAGAGGGAAAACAAAGGCCAGAAGAAACGCGGAAATATCAACGAGAGGCTGGGCTAAAGAGGAAGGAAGAGGAACAATCCCCCGAGCTAGACCTCATTAGATCATATAACCCTGCTAGGGTGACGGGAGAGCGCTACCCCTCCCAGCACGACGAGAAATCTGGGCGGAAGAGAAAAAGACCGTAATGAGAGAAAGACTGGAACAAACGGCCCCTTTCAGTAGACTCGTTAGACAAGCTGATATACCGGGGAAGTATTCATTCCCCTCCTCCTCAGAGGGGCCATATACAGTAGAGACCTACCTGACAATATACCTTTAAGAGGGGACAGTACAGCTCCTTAAACGGACAAGAGCAAAGTCCTGTTTTTTTTTTTTTTCCAGCTTAATCTTTCTTCTCATCTGCTTCTCTCCCACCTTCTTCCTTAACTTTACCGTTTCTTAATCTCTGCTTGTCATTCTCTCTTTTTTCTCTCAGTTTAATCCTTCTTTGCTTCCCTCCCACCATCTCTTTCTTCTATAACTTTTCTGCATATTAACCTCTGTTTCTCATGTTCTTTTCCACCTAGGTTAATCCTTCTTCTCGCCGTCTTCTCTATTATCTTCTTTACCTTCCCTCTATCTTAACCTCTGCCCACTCCGGTTCTTCTACAGCTGTTATAATATTTCCTTTTTCAGTTTCCTTCAATCCCTCTAGCCTCTCCTCTTCCTCCTCCTCCTATGCTATCACACCGAGTTCTTTACATTTCCTCTTCACGTTTTAAATCTTACCCTCTCCTAGTGCGGTCTTTTTTCTCAGTTTTCTCCCCAGTTCTTATATACTTCTTTTCACTAAAAGGCTTCATTTTTTTTTTCTTACTGCTCCATGTAGTTATACATAAATCATCCTCATCATCATCATTATCCGGACCTCCTTTGCTACCCTAGGGCAGGGTGAGAAGTTGCAACGTCCAGAGAGCCCAAGTTTGCCCAGTCCGATGGGCCACGCTTCCATTCACTCATCTTTGAAGTCCCCGGAATCCTGGCTCTATCTGATACATACATACATACATCATCAACTTCATCATCATCAGCCATTATAAGTCTGCTACTGAACAAAGGCCTCCCCCAATCTTCTCCACGAATTCCTTGACTGAGCCAATCTTTGCCACGTTTTCCCTGCAAAATTTCTCTTATCTCATCTCTCCACTTCCTGTCTGGCTTTTTTCTGCTACACTTACAATCTCTTGGTGTCCAGTCAGTCTGCCTCTTGCTCCATCGCTTATCCCTTATTCTTATTACATGGCCTGCCCACCTCCATTTCTGTTCTTTTATAACTTCTATATTATCTTTGACTTCAGTATGCTCTCTCATCCAAGTTTATCTTTCCCTGTCTTTTAAAGATATTCCCAGCATTAACCTTTCCTTTGCTCTCTGAGAACGGATTTATTTATTTTCCATTGATTTTGTCAGTTCCCAGGGCTCACAACCATACGTCATTCATCATTCATTCATTGCCAGACGCCATGTATCCCAGACGGGGTGGCCAATGGCTTAGAGTTAATTGTTTTACAGGGAGGGGCACTAATCCTCCACCAACCCCACTTGACATGTAGGGATGCCAACAGCACCTGGTGTTCCCAGGCGGTCACCCATCCAAGTACTAGCCAGAACCATACGTCATAGCTGGAATTATACCTTCGTTATATACTTTTCGCTTCATACAAACTAGAAAGCTACTTTTCATAATGTCTCAGTATTTACTGAAAGCTTTCCATTCAATTGTAATTCGTCTCTTTATTTCGCTATCATGATCTTTCGTTTATTTTAATATTTGCCCAAAGTAATTGTACTCCTCGACTTCTTCAAGAATTTCTTCGCTTACTCTGATGACGCTCTTTGGTTCTTGTGGATTAAGCATTACCGGTACTTCAGTTTACTCCGGTTCATCTTTAGCCCTACTTTGAGACTTTCTCTGCTCAGGTCATTTATCATTTCTTGCAATGTCTCTGCTGTTTCTGAGATTGGGACAGGGTCATCTGCAAATCTTAAATGGTCTAGCATTTCTCCATCTATGTTCACTCCTTTATTCTCCTAGTTTAGCTTTCTGAAAATACTTTCTAGGCATGCTGTAAATAATATTGGTGAAATTATATCTCCCTGACGCACGCCCTTCTCAATCTTAATTTTTCCTAGTCCTTACTAATTTAACTGCAGCAGTTCCCTCTCTCTCTCTCTCTCTCTCTCTCTCTCTCTCTCTCTCTCTCTCTCTCTATATATATATATATATATATATATATATATATATATATATATATATATATATATATATGTTTTCCAGCAGTTTTGCAATGTTCTCACTCACTCCTTGTTCTCGTAATGAATTTATATTTTATAATTACTATGTGCTCCACTGAGTCGAAAGCCTTTTCGTAATTAACAAAAACTAAGTACAGTGGTTTATTATATTCTGTAGTTTTCTCAATTACCTGATTCAGTAGTCGAATACCCGCTTCGGAATCTTGCCTGTTCACGAGGTTGGTTTTCATCCAAATTTGTTGTTATTCTGTTCGTAGGGACGTAGTGAAGCATAAATGACTGACAATAAGCTAATGGGTCGAGAGTTACTAAGATCCCTTGAGTCACCTTTCCTGTAAAGTAAAATAACTAGTGCATTACACCTTGTTTTAGGAATTTTCTTTTTTATACATTGAGTAAATAAGTGAGCAAGTCTGTTTTGTACTTCTGCATCCAACAGTAAATCTGCTACTATTCCATCTTCTCCCGGAGCCTTATCTCTTTTCAAATTTGTAAGAGAAATATTTATTTCGTCTGGTGTCACCTCAGGTATTTCACATACATACATATATATATATAAATGTGTGTGTGTGTGTGTGTGTGTGTGTGCCGTCTTTCACTCAGCCTACACCTACTTACCTTGTGGCTTTCTTTCCGTTCCTGTTTTGTATGATCTCAAATATTCTCCATCTTTCTCTCCAAAAGCCCATTCGTGCTCATCTTACTGCCTTCTCCCCGTTCCTATCTTGCATGATCTCTCATGTATTCGTTTTCTCGTCTCTCTTCCTCAGTCCACTCCAACTCATCTTTTTGCCTTCTTCCCTCTCTTCTTTCCAAATTTCCTCTCCTTTCCTGACCCACTTCGTTTCGTCGCAAGCACACCAAAGCCAACCTGCCCATTTCAATTACTCTCCACATCATTTCGACTCTTCCTTTTTTCCCCAACTTTCCCTCAGCCTTATGTCCGATCTCCCTCTTCCACTTTATAATCTTCCAGCCTCTCCTGCTTCGACATCTTTGCATGTGTCCCCTTCTCCCTCTAGTCCGACTTAAGTTCTACCACAGATGTCTGGTTTGACTTTTTATTTAGTTTTATCATATCTAAAGCTGACAAAAAGGAGTAAGGGGGAACAAATTGGTAAACGAAAGAACAGGATAAGACAGAAGCGTGATGAATGACATTGTGGAAAGAGGCACTGAAATGAAATGAAGACAAGGAATAAACGGACGTGAACATTACAGAAAAGAGAGGGAAAGACGATCTCTCGTGTCTGGAGAGGAGTGGTGGGATGAGGGATAGGAGTGGTGGGATGAGGGAAAGGAGACGTGGGATAAGGGAAAGAAGAGGTGGGATGAGGGAGGTGAAGGGATGGAGGGGGATGAAGAAAAACAAGGGAAGGGAGGGGCAACCGAGGTGAGCTGAGGAAAGAGAAGTGAAGGGATGGTGAGAGGGGAGGGGAGGGGAGGGAGAGGAGACGTGGGCTGAGTGAAGGGAAGGGCAGGAAGGGAAATGAGAGGTGGGGTGACTAAAGGGAAGGGAAGGAAGGGAGAGGAGAGGTTGGGTGAGTGAAGGGAAGTGAAGGAATGACGAGGACAGGTAGTAACTGGGATCATCCTGCAGGGAGGATGCACCAATCACTGGCACTCAAATACACCACAGAGGGAGGGAGGGGGAGCACACAGGGAGAACAGAAGGCACTGATGTAAAGCCATATTCTAAGTACCATAGGAGGCTTCATGACACGTCTTTCTTATCGATTTATTCTGCACATTAACCTCAATAACCCCCTGTGTGTCACTGATGCAAACGATGTATATATCAAAATGATGTAAAATGCATACGATACAAAAGAAGGTCAAGGCACAAAATGCAACAAAAATAGCTAAGGAAGAGATGCTACAAAGGCATGTCACTCAGAATACGTTCCATAACCCTCTCAATCCGAAGGCGCATTGTGAGGAAGGGAATTGGAGGAGAACGGAAATGGGGGGGAAGGGACTCGGGGCCAAATATATTTGAGAATCCTGTATCTGGTATCTTCTCTTACCATCACATATCTATTTTTTTTGGCAATGTTTCTGATGTTCACAAACTCCACAAACCTCAGAACAAATTTGCTGGGTTTAAATTGACTGTTTTCAACCAGCATAGCGTCACCTCTGCTATGTCATGCCTCATGCATACCCACCTCATGACACAGTTGCTGATAGCGTAAACAGCTGTTAGGGGGATGTTGTTGATCGATCCTGATCTGTCCGACTGAGTAGACCCATCACCCACAGGCAAGCAATCACCCTGCAGGGCTGTCCCTTTCAGCAAACTGATGATCCTTTGCAGATGATAAAGACTTGTGAAAGAAAAGCATAGGGGTTTGGTTCCTGAAGGGATGCTGCAACTGCATATCTCCACATAATTAGCATGGACACCACAACAGGCTCCACGTCAGCCTATTATCTGGCTATATGGTTATCACCCTGCATTGCAAATGGTTTCATGGGTTACAAGAAACCATGAAGCTTGTCACTCAGTGTACAGCCATTCTGACGTGGAAATAAGAGTAATAATAAAAAACAGGAATAGAGGAGGGCTGACATAAAGATTGAATGACAAAGGTGAAGAAGTAGTAGGCAGTACTACATCAAGCGAGAGGATGACTGTTGCAACCACACACCACAATGTCAGGGACAGAGTAAAGACACACACACTATATGTCTGCTGGTTGTTGTCATATGGAGGCTGTGTCAGTCCTCAGTCCTGGTGGGGAGTGGCCACATTATGAATACCAGCAATAACTATGTGACGGTCTGACAGTCCCCTAAACCTACTGCCAACATCTGTTCAAGTGGAACTGTGACAAGGGACATCATCAGCATTATCCCAATCCACATGCCTACATAAAAACAGGTTTTCGCAATTCCATAATAAAAACAGGTTTTTGCAATGCCATAAATCAAATTTTCATTGAAAGCTCCCTCATTTGGAGGCCTTCCAAAGGAAGAGGTTTCAAGTCATTTTTGACAATACAGAAGCATCATCACTGGTGACTGGAGCAATCATCCAAGACTCAAAGCTGAGAGGGTGCACTGCATCTTGTATCCAGTAATAATGTCTCACAAGGCATGACTGACTTCACTCTGATATGAATCATGTCTTATCTGATTGGCTGATTAACAGCTCAAGTATGTGACACTGCTTGTGTGTGCCTACCCAGGTGCCAATCTCATTCATGGCTGTCTTCCACTAGGCCACAAGTTCATACATATATATATCTATCTATCTATTGCCAGACGCCTCAATCCCGTTTGGGGTGGCCACAAACAAATCGCCTCCAAGTCGCCCTGTCCCCCGCCATCTCATTGCCCCGCTCCCAACTCACACCCCCCTCTCTCATATACCTCTCCACCCCATCCCTCCATCTCATCCTCGGCCTCCCCCTCCCTCTTCCCTCCTCCACCTCACTCATATACACTCTCTTCGTCAGTCTTTCACCCTCCATCCTCTCCACATGGCCAAACCACCTCAGTGTGTTCCTCATAACGCTTCCTATCACATCCACATCCACACCACAACGCTCCTTTACATCCTCATTCGTCACCTTGTCTCTCCATGTGACTCCACAGGCTCCTCTTAAATAACTCATTTCCACTGCTCTCACTCTTGACTTGTGTCCTTCCAACAATGTCCAAGCTTCACTTCCGTACGTTAGAGTTGGTATCACAATACTGTCATGTAGTAACTTTTTCACTTCCATGCTCACTTCCCTGTTTCTTATCACTGCTTTCAAAGAACCAGCAACCTTTCTTCCCTGCTGTACCCTTTCAAGCACTTCACCCTCCAAACCTCCATCCTTACTCATCACACTACCCAAGTACTTAAACGTACTCACATTTTCAAATTCCTCACCATCCAACCTTGCTGTACATTCACTGACTTCACCTCTCTCAAAGACCATCACTTTACTCTTCCCTACATTCACCTTTAGATTCCGTTTCTTACACACTCTCCCAAACTCATCCACCAAGCCTTGCAGCTCCCCTTCGTCTTCACTCAACAACACAGTATCATCTGCAAACATATATATATATATATATATACATATATATCTATTGCCAGACGCCATAATCCCATAAGGGGTGGCCATTAGACTTTGAGTTATTTGTTTTACGGGGAGGGGCACTAACCCTCCCACCAACCCACTTGTTGACACGTAGGGAGCACGTATGGGTTGGTTATGTGGTTACCACCCAGCGTTGTAAATGGTTTCTTGGCTTACAGGAAACCATTAGGCTTGTCACTCCTGTAAAGGAAAGAAAAGCAATAAGAAGTGACAGGAAAGATGGGAGAAACACTTCATCACACTTATCATTACAATTTTGGCAACAACCAAATTCTCTTGTGGAAACTCTCCATTTCAATGGAATTTATCACACCAGCCATGAAAACAGACGTGTTTGTAGGTGTGGGGAGATGAAACAGGTGCGGGGAGTAGCCGTACAAGGCCTCACAGTCTTTCAAAAACTAACACAGACATATATATATATATATATATATATATAGATATAGATATATAAAATACAAAGGAATTCATAAAACTAAGTAATCAGTAGTCAATCAGGAAACATGCATGTGAGTTCATTGTGGAAAAAAAAAAAAAGATAACCAACACTATCGCGCTTAGCGTTGTGTGTTCGTAACGCAACGTTGAGGAAAAAAGAGATGTATACAAAATTTAGAACGAAAGTAATAACTATTAGCAGCCTCAAACTATTGGGTTGAAAAGAATTAGCACAAAAAGTATGCAATGCACTGAATCATGAGTTATTTGTTATGTGCGGTGACTCCCTAACTAACTATATAGCTAACAAACAGGCAGATAAGTTGACCACGAAGGGCTGGCGGTTCAGTTCACCCAGAGTAAATGTTTGCTCGGAGACAGAGACTAATCAGAGGTACTAATCTGGGCAGGTAGGAAGAATGAAAAAATAAATAAAATGCGTCGTATGTACTACAACACAAAGGATCATCCAACTACATACCGTAAACTGGGGTGAATCTGGACGATTTTTTCGTTTTTTTGTGCCATGTAATCTAGTTTTTAATTCAGCCCAAGATTTTAAATATTGTATGTGGGGCTGGTCCACTAGGGTATCGAATCATAGCAGTAAAAAATTTAAAATGTTCCATATATAATTATGGCAAATATAGTAATGGGTGTCCGAATTTGTACTCAAACTTTGGTGAATTTGGACATACTGTATAACTTCGTACATAAACAGAAAATGAATGCATATGACTACCCTGGGTTCCCAGTTTAGTCTCGGCCGTATGTGGGGCCATTTCGGAAGTTCTAGGGCTTTTAAAAAAATGCTCTTCCCGTACAAAAATAATGCCACTCCCTAACAAAATAAGTTAATGACTATAATGAGATATGAACACAACAGCAATTTCATTTTTTTTCCTTGGTTTAAATAAAACATATTAGAACACATGTAGATAATATAAATCTAGCTACAAACCTTAGTCTCGTATATACTTAACAATCATTTCTTGACTAATAATTTCGTTTTTGGAAGACTAAAGGAAAATTAAAGATGATATTTAACATGATTATTTGGCTTTACCATTTTTTTGTTTGCCTTTTTCACTACGATAAGGACCTTGATCTCCACCAGGTCTTTTCTTAAATGTTTGAGTCATTGGGTGATTCTGCTTAAACAGGTACAGTAGTATCATAAAAGCTCAGGAGTATGCCTGTAAATGACACATGTGAACCCAATTATACACAATATCCACATCTGGCAAATTATAGGCAATTGTACGCTGTAAAAAGTGTTATTTTTTTGTTCATACTCCCCCTGTCTGAATTCACCCCAATGTCAGAACTGACTCCAATTTGCACTAAAATTTGAAAAATTTCATTAAATGCCCAATTAAGAGATTGATTGAGAAGATAACGCCAATTACTTACTTTCCACTTTCACACTATGCATGAAAGTACATCTGGGCACCGAAGATTTTCCTGCATCTATTCATTAACATTTCTGCCAAAGAAAGTTTGCCAATGTTAGGAATTTTATTCTTTTTACATATGTTTACTTTTTAGTATATATTTGGTATGTGTCATATGATATATTAAATATCTTTATACACAAAAGTACAGTAAAGAACGGCACAAACAGATTTCTAATATGTTTATTCATTAATTATTAATTAATTTAAATAACTTTTTATTGCAATAATATCCGAATTCGCTCCAAGTCCGAATTCTCCCCAGTTTACAGTACGTATGGAAACTAGTAGGTACAATGTGAGAAATGAACAGAGTGAGGTGCAATTATATGCAAATTTGGGAAGAAGTAGAAATAATATGAAACAGGTACGTACATCAGGCCTGATAACTCTTGGGGGTCTGTATGGGGTTGGAAGGGTAGTGAGGGACAAGGAGGGAGGGATACTGTGGGGTTTTGGGGGGAGGGGGGGGGACGAGGCTAGCAGGGAGGGATGAGGGGCAAGTGAGGGTGGGAAGGAACGCAGATGGTGGTGGGAGGAGAGATGCAGGTGCATGGAGGGGTGGGAGAGTGATGGGGGACAAGGAGGGAGTGAGGGAGTGGAGTAGAGGGTGGCATGGAAGCAGCCGATAGAGGGAGTGCCTCCCCACCACCTAGGTTGGTCCGATCCCCCCTCACGCCACATCAGGGACAAGTTCTCATTGGCCTGAAGCCATGTACATCATAATCGGGGTGGAGCAAGCGCTCCGCAGTTTTTTACAGGCCCCGCTCAACTGATGCGATTAGGCATTTTGGCATAAAACTCAAATCGCATCAACTGATGCGATTAGGACTTTAGGGGTTAAGAAGTAGGGGTTCCTTCACAGCTTACAATGTCACCAACCAGGAGAAAACTCATCATCCAAGAGCACAACTAAAGTTGTAATTTTATGTCAATGTTCCTTGTCAGTTTAGACTGATGGCATTGTGACATGAGTACTACTGGTATATATCTGGACCTAACACAATTGGTTTCCAGCCTTATGTGCTCAGTGTGGCCACAATGCAATCAATGATCTTCAGGGAACAATGCACATTGTGGAACCCGTCTTCAAAGAACTAGGGACTAATTGAGGGCACACACACTCATAACAACTGAGGACTAAAGCTACCAATTCTGAAGACTCGTGGGTATCTTTCATGGAATCCTGCTACGCATAACCTAGTGTGACAGTGGTCTCCATTTTAGAGTGACTGACAGATGATACACAAACTGGGAACCAGACTTCTTGTGTCAGGGAGTGTGCAGTCAAAAATGGCCAATCCAGATGAAGACAGGGCTGACCTTCGCATTATCATGACCAATTTACTAATATAAATGAAATGACTGAAAAACACCAGACAAGACAGACTTTTGGCCATGAAGACATCAACCACATTTTGGAATGAAGAGCTAGCCTAGCACCTCTGACCTTATTGCAATGTTGTTAAATTTGTACAACGTAGTGGCACCGGTCAATACGGCTACAACAGACAATAGCTCTACTTCTGTGTTTTCCTGTTCCTGATCCCTCCCATGCCATCTATAATAACCGGGAAAGAGAACTAGTATGAAAATGATTAGCTACATACACTGGTTACACGCATACCAGTATGGTTCAGATTACACAGTCAAACTGAGACAGAAGGAAAAGGAATGAACAGTTTCAAATGAAAAAAATAAAAATGAATAATTAATATTTCACGGTAAGCAAATAATACCGTACTATTTGCAATACCAATGAATATGAGCAGATGTCCAGTTTTGTGAATTTTGTCAGCACCAAAACTAGATGCAACTACTGTTAAGAGCTATGGTAAGTTGTAAATGATGGTTGCTGAGAGAAGGCAGCTTATTATGTAGCCTAATGGGTAAGAAAGCTGTGATGGACTTGAAATATCCAACACTGTATTTTATCATACCCAATCAGACCTGAAAGACAAAACAAGTTTAAATCCATTCCCATTACCAACATTCAAGAATCAATTAACAATGACAAAAAAAAAAAATAAATAAATAAAATAATAATAATAATAATAAAGAATAATGTTCCTGCACAGTACCTTTGTGTTGATGAAATCACATGCACGATCTTTGAGTGTCTTAAGGGTGAGCTGGGAAGCATTAACTGTAGCGGTATCCCGGACCAGCCCGTGCTGCAGGGAAAAGCTGATATCTGCCCCTGTCACCTCCATCTGAAACCACACATCCAAGTTTTATCATTCAACAGAGTCTACACATAAAGTATTATAGTTGTACACCATAATGTGCAGAATGCATTTTCATAATTTAGACAAAGCTACAATCTGGCTTCTGAATTCATATCCTCCATGTGGTATGGTAGCTAGCCTTAAAAAAAAAAAAAAAATCCTTCATACATTATCATTAAGGTAATTTTTCACTCCACAACAATGTCAGATAATATATATTTTAATAACAAAAGAAATGACAAAAAGAAATAACGTCTAATAACAGAATAAAGTTCACTTTACTACATAAAGACAGGCCAACTAAGACAGTAAAATGAACTACTAAAGTTTACAGCACTTAAGAAAACCCTGAAGTGCCAACAGAAAGCGTGATACAGAGAACCAAACTGAGGGATGATGTGAAATTGAATATATTGGAAAACTCTGAGAAATTTGTGCTATATACAAAGAAAGGAAATACGGTACTGAAAGATATCCGGAAGCATATGAACCCAAACAATGAAGACTTTGCACAGCCAGCTAAAAATTTAATTAGTTACTTTAAGACTGAATAAACGGAAGGCAATGATTGATTATGTGTGTGTGGATGACAGGACGAGAAGGTGTGTAATAGATGCAAGAGTATATAGAGGTTGGAGAAGTGAACTTTATAACCACCACTTGGTGGTGGTCAGAATCGAGGTCCGAATGAAATGGAGAAACAGAAGAAGAGAAGGACGGGAGGAAGTAGTTCATACAAGGAGAGTAGAAAGGAAAAAGGGCAGATTATAAGAGGGAAGTGGAGGAGCGATTCAGTAAATATGGATTAGAGCAGATGGGGACATGGAAGTGAGAGAGGGCAGTATTTGGAAACTCCCTGTACTGTTGTTTGCAGATGATACTGTGTTGTTAAATGAAGACAAAGGGAAGATGCAAGGCTTGGTGGATGAGTTTGGGAATGTGTGTAAGAACTGGAATCTAAAGGTGAATGTACGGAAGAGTAAAGTTATGGTCTTCGAGAGATGTGAAGTCAGTGAATGTACAGTGAGGTTGAATGAGGAGGAAATGGAAAATGTGAGTGCATTTAAGTACTTGGGTAGTGTGATGAGTAAGGATGGAAGTTTAGAGGATGAAGTGCTTGAATGGGTACAACAAGGAAGAAAGGTTGCTTTTCCTTAAAAGCAGTGATAAGAAACAGGGAAGTGAGCATGGAAGTGAAAAGTTACTACATGACAGTATTGTGATACCAACTCTAACATACAGAAGTGAAGCTTGGACCTTGCTGGGGGGACACAAGAGAGCAGTGGAAATGAGTTATTTGAGAGAAGCATGTGGAGTCACATGGAGAGACATACTGGCAAATAAGGAAGTGAAGGAGCATTGTGGTGTGGATGTGGATGTGATAGTATGTGTTAGGAGAAATACAATGAGGTGGTTTGGCCATGTGGAGAGGATGGAGAGTGAGAGACTGACTAGGTGAGTGTATGTGAGTCAGGTGGAGGGGGGGAGAGGGAGGGGAAGGCCAAGGATGAGATGGAGGGATGGAGTGGAGAGGTATATGAGACAGGGGTGTGTGAGCTGGGAGCAGGGCAGTGAAATGGCAGGGGACAGGGCGACATGGAGGTGATTTCTTTGTGGCCACCCCTTACGGGATTAAGGTATCTGGCAATAGATAGATCAACAGATAGGTAGACAGAAGATGGTGTGACTTCATTTTTTTCTTTTTTAACTCTATCTGACAAGTGCAGAGTTAACTGACCCAGTCCTCCCTCTTGCATATTAATTAATCCATCCAACCATCATCCAATCCTTCATTGCCCCATGAGGAGTGTAGGAGCCGGGAGCTAGGCAAGTTGGTCCTGACATTTAAGATGCGAATCACCAGCCTCATTCATCCCTGAGTGGCATTATGTGAGCAATACACCCCAACCATCCCTTGGATATAAACCTTCACCAGCTCAATCTGATTGGAATGGCATAATTACCCATTAAACCAAGATATTAATACACTGATAATACAAATACCTGCAACAAACTGCCTTAAAATAATCTTGTGGAAAAAAAAAAAAAAAAAAAGCTGAACTGCAAAGCCATACGGTATGTAATCACTGAATTACTTTATCATCAGACGAACGGTATGGCAAAAACTAAAGAATAATGAATGTATCATCATCATCATCATCCAATTCTGTGTTGCCTCATGAGAAGAATAGGAGCCAGGGGCTAGGCAAGTTGGTCCTGACATTTAAGATGACAGCGATCAGCCTCAAGCATCCCTGAGTGGCATTACGTGAGCAATAAACCCCAACCACCCCTTGGATATAAACCTGCACAGGCTCAATCCGACTGAAGTGCCATAATTACCCACTAAACCACCAGACGCCATAATTTGGTTATGTGGGTACCACCCAGCGTATTACCGTACCGTAAATGGTTTTCTGATATTTAGGAAACCATTTGGCTCGTCACTCAGTACAGAGAAGTCGCCCATAGACCAATGGAAGAGGAAAGAATGAAGGAAAGAAAGACAGAAGAGGAAGAAAGGAAAAGAGGAGATGGCAGGCACCTGAGAACAGCACTACATTGGGTGAGTGGATGGTGGGTGCCCCCACCTTGGGGGGCTATGTTTATGATGGAAGAGTTGAGAGGTAGGATGGGACTGGAGTGAATTGTTGTGATGAGGAAAGGTAGACTAAGATGGTCTGGGCATGTGGAGAGGATGGGGGATGATAACTGGGTGCAGAAGTGAGAAGTGTTAATGTTGAGGTTATGGTAGTGAGAAACAGATTGAAAAAGACCTTGGATGAGGTCATTGAGTGTGACCTCAGGGTTATGGGACTGAATAAGGAAGCTGCTAGAGATCGAGCAGCATGGAGAGCCGCCATTAGGTGACCCAGGCCGACTCATGTAGGTGACCAAGGCCAACTCATGCACGCATGTTGGAGCCTTCAAAAATGAAAACGAAAGTTACCAGTATTGTATATAACTTTCCTGCAAGCCGAATTAAATATTAATGCAAAAAACTTCTCATAAAAATGTTTGCAACTAGCTAATTATTTACAGGTATTGTATACCCAATACTGTGCATTTGCTGTAGTGATGACAGTAAAGAAAAGTGTTTCTTGCACCAGATCTGTAACTAATCTCGGAAGGCTGTATGTGCACACTGACGGTAGAACTAAGAGCTCCTGCATGACTGCTGAGGCTTTTTGTGAGCTGGCAATAGTTGCATCTAAGAGAAAGCCCCACTACTGTACAATGAGGGTTTACTGTATATATATATTGGTATGGGAAACTATAGTGGACAACCTCTGAGCTGTTTCTAACACATGAATCACTGGGTGGTGTTTTTTCGTAGTCCTCTCTCACGTTTACAAGACTGTTGTCCTCTATAGCAGGAACATTCTCATTAAAGATTCAATTCCAATACACATATCTGTTCTAAAAATAATTTCTTTAACCAAACAAGGTAAGCACTATTAAAATCATGTGACATAAAAGACGGTGTTAAGCCCCAGTCACACTGCAGGTACGACTTGTCGCAAACCTGAAAATCGTGAAACCAGTCGCCGACCATGGAGGTCTCCGAGCAGTCGTGCCACCGATCGGCTAACTGTGGTCGTCCAGTGTCCGTCCAGTGGGCAGCCGAATGGCGACCATGGCCAGGTACACACAGGTCAAGACACCGACGGGTGTCCAGCCGGTCGACGGCAGGCCGCTGACAAACGGCGACCGGTCCATGTCCTGTTGCAGTTTAGACCGCAACCACTAGACCGACACCAGCCGCGGATTGGCCGGCGGCTGGTCTCTCTCCAGCCCACCACCTGTCGCTCGACCAATCGCTGGCTGGACGGCGGCCAGACTTCAACCACCACCCCGGACAGGAGGCTTGTGGACGGCGGCTGCCACAGTCCAGTCGTCGCCTTGACGGTTTGTGGACAGCCACCACACAGAGCGGGCGACAACCAGCCTCCATCTGGATGGCAATCACCGCTTAAAAATCAGGTGTAGCCGACCAGTCGCAGTCCATAAGCCGGCCAGACGCAGTCCAGCCACCCACTGGGCGGCTTCCGTGCCACATCATCAGTGGTCGCGGGGAGGTTTTTCGTGCAGCAAGAAAAACCTCATGACGATTTTTTGGTCGCAATGGTGGCCTGCAGCTAGACCGAGACATATAAAGACCAGTCGTAAACCTCACCAAAACTACCCACGACTTGCAGGTTGCGGGTGGTTTGCAATAAGTTGTACCTGCAGTGTGACTGGGGCCTTAGGAGTCTTTTTTTTCTAGTCTTAGATGATATCAGTAACCAATGCTTTGCAATCTGATAAGGTGGTCAGAAACTGTCCCTGGCAAATCTATGGATAACACATGGTACCAGTAAAAACAGAAAATTTCTTTCTTGAAGCAAAGTTAAGTTTTGACATGGTAATCTACGTACAGGTGAGTACTGAGTGCACCTACAGGGCAGTGAGTGTGTAACTGTTTTCAGAACAGATACTAGTACCACATACAGGGTCTACCTGTAGCCAGATGCCATAGCCCCATATGGGGTGACTATTTGTCTCAGAGTTATGGTTACCATGGTGGTTTTACAGGGAGGGGCACTAGCCCTCCGCCAACCCACTTGCTGACATATCATAGGAAACACGTGCAGGATGGTTAGGCTATATGATTACCACCCAGCACTGTAAATGGATTCCTGGCTTACAGGAAACCATTAGGCCTGTCACTCTATGTAAAGCCTCCAGAAAAGGAAGGAAGAGTATGGTAGCTAATTAAAAGTGACAGGAAAGGTGGGAGAAATAGGGAATTAGAGGGGCAGACACAGAAAATGAATGATGAAGGTGAAGGGAGAAGGAGGCAGCCCTACATCCAGTGAGTGGATGATGCGCTGGGGTCAAATAATTTAACGTACCGTACCCTAAATATGTCTGCCAAAATAAGGGGGGCACTCAGATGTGGGCAGGTGAATGAATATTGCATCTAATGCAAGAAAACTGTATGTGATGGCAAGAAAAAACAGCAAAGACATCATTTTACAAGTCGTGATACAGTTATGATGGAAGTGAAACACCACGTATCCCAATAATGTCATTATATACTGTACTTCTAAAATTGTAATCCCAATCAAATGCAGGTAGGCTAGGGCTATGAAGATCAAGAGGAATGAGGATTAAAAAAAAAAAAAAAAAAAAAATCCATGCCAACTTTCAAAAAATATAACACAAAATACTGGAATACTAAGAAAACAGAAAATGTGGGCGAAGTTTTGTTACTGAAAACTGACCATCCGAGTCACTGCCTCAAAAAACATGAAATTCTTTGGATCCTCTAGGTCCTAGAGGATCCAAAGTAGGTCAAAGTAGGCCTATTATGTGTACAACCATTCTTTAATTGCCCCAGGGTATATCAGACTCCCTCATGTAACTTATGTTCGTTCTTTTTTGAAGGCCCCAACATGCTTGCAGGTGTAGGCCTTGGTCACCTAATGGCAGCTCTCCATGCTGCTTGATCTCTGGCAGCTTCCCTAGTCAGTCCCTTATCCCCAAGGTCACACTCAATGACCTTGTCCCAGGTCTTTTTCAGTCTACCTCTTGCAACCCTACCCCAAACATTAACATTTCTCGCTTTCTGCACCCAATTAAAATACTGGGTACTGTATCATCCCCCATCCTCTCCACATGCCCAAACCATCTCGATCTGCCTCTCCTCATCACAACACCAATACATTTCAATCTCAACCTACCCCTCACAAATAAAAATCCATACCTCTGGAAGTACAGTACAGAAGATACACTGAATCCAAAAAGCTCTTGAGTATCAGCATCAAGGGTTCTGACAGCTAGACAAGAACAGGACGGGGCTGTGTGCAGGAGAGGGAATGGGATGGGAAAGTGTTAATGAAAGCTGCAAAACTAAATGAAACTTTGTGAGATGGTATAAATATTTATGGACTTAATAAAATAAACCTGACTGGATCTAACTTAACCAGGAAAGCTATACAAAATTCTCCTGTCCAAAACACGGCGTCCACTGGACCTAAACTTGGCATTCTTAAGCCAGGGATGTCTTCCAAAATAACGCAGCTTTGCCTATACGACTGGTGCTTTAATGTTTGGAGAAACTGGCAAATCATCTTTATGGACAGCAATGGAACTACCTAAGAAATATATACTGTATGGTTACTAAGAAAGAGGACTTGGCTATAGTATTTTCTAACCTTGGTATCCTTCAACCTTAAGCCTGACTTTTTTCACAACTAACTTTAGTATCTTTTGGCACTAACTTTGGGATATACAGTATCATATATTATTAAAATATTCATTTCTTAAATTAATTTTTTATATGTTGGCCCAATTTCTTAATTCTAAGGTTTCCTTCATTTCTATATGTTATGCCATTAAGCCTAACTATACTTTCTTCTTATTAAGTGTTAACTCCACATTTTACAGCTTCAAAGCATTCCCCCCACACCATATGGAGCATAAGACTGGTGGATTATTAGGATATGCTCTGTCTTGGCGACCATCATCCACTCAATGTAGTGCTGCCTACTTCTTCCTTAGCCTTTATCATTCTTTTTCTGTGCCTAGCCTCCTTTCTTCCTATTTTTCCCATCTTTCCTGTCACTTCTTATTGCTTTTCTTTCCTTTACAGGTGGCTTTACATTGAGTGACAAGCCAAATGGTTTCCTGTAAGCCAAGAAACCATTTACAACACAGGGTGGTAACCATATAACCAAACCATATGTGCTCCCTACGTGTCAGCAAGTGAGTTGGTGAGGGTTAGTGCCCCTCCCCGTAAAACAAATAACTCAAAGTCAAACGGTCACCCCTTACGGGATTATGGTGTCTGACAATAGATATAGATAGATAGTCTGTCTATGGGTGACTCTACACTGTGTGATAAGCCAAGTGGTTTCCTGTGCACCAGGAAACCAATAACTATGCTGGGTGGTAATCATATCACCAAACTATGGTGTGTGGTAGTTTAGTGGGGAATTAAGGTGCTCCAATCGTACTGAGCCGGCGCAGGTTTATATTCAAGGAATGGTTGGGGTTTATTGGTCATGTAATGCCACTCATAACATATCTGTGTTTGCAGGAAGAACTACAAAGAAAGAAAGACTGCATTCTCACTTATTCATCCTACAGAAAATGGATACAGCGTGTAATAATTTCTTTATGTACTGTACGGTACCTAGAATTTATACAGTATACAGTACTGTAGAAGGAACTGCTTTTTTCATCTTTCCTGTAAAAGCAAACCATACCAGTGATGGAAAATGGGTCACACATTTGTTAGTGAATCTCACCTGAGCACGATAATTTAATTATGCAAAACTGTGCTATGCATTTTTTTTTTTTTTTTTTATGAGGATTTATGGTGGAAGCAAAAAAAAGACACAGGTGGCTTTACATTGAGTGACAAGCCAAATGGTTTCCTGTAAGCCAAGAAACCATTTACAACGCTGGGTGGTTACCATATAACCAACCCATACGTGCTCCCTACATGTCAGCAAGTGGGTTGGTGGAGGGTTAGTGCCCCTCCCTGTAAAATAAGTAACTCAAAGTCAAGTGGCCACCCCTTACGGGATTATGGCGTCTGGCAATAGATAGATAGATAGAAAAAAAAGAAACATTACAAAAATTGTTCAAACTGCAGTTATAGAGTATTTGAAACAAGTATGGTACAAAAGTACAAGACATGCTGGACCATGAGGGTGCAACTGACTAAATACGGTAGCTAGGTTGCCCTACCAGTAGGAGATATTTCCATATCAAACATCGCTAACAGTTTTAAATGACATACTTGATATAACACTGTCTAATGCCAACAATTCTGGTCAGATTACGAGAGGAACTTCACAATGAAGGGGTAAGAAATGATCTCTAGTAATATTAAGCATCAAGTAAACTGTAGCTACTTTGAAACATCCTGTTCTGTTGTTTGCAGATGATATAGTACTGTTAAGTGAGGACAAAGGGGAACTGCAAGGCTTGGTGAATGAGTTTGGGAGTGTGTAAGAAACAGAATCTAAAGGTGATGTAGGAAAGAGTAAGGCTGTGGTCTCTGAGAGAAATGAAGTCACTGAATATGCAGTGAGGTTGAATGGTAAGGAAATGCAAAATATGAGTGCATTTAAGTACTTATGCAGTGTGATGAGTAAGGATAAAAGTATAGAGGATGAAGTCCATGAAACAGTACAACAGGGAAGAAAGGTTGCTGGTTCTTTGAAAACCGCAATACTGGTAAGGAAGAGGAAAGTGAGCATGGAAGTAAAAAACACGCTGCATGATAGTATTGTGATACCAACTCTAATGTATGGAAGCGACGCTTGGACCTTGTTGGCAGGACACAAGTCAAGAGAGAGAGCCGTGGAAATGAGCTGAGCAAAGCATGTGGAATTACATGGTGAGACAGACTGACAAACGACGAAGTGAAGGTGAGTTGTGGTGTGGATTTGATAGTAAGTGTTAGGAGGGACTTTGGCCACATGGAGAAGATGGAGAGTGAGAGACTAATGTGGAGAGTGTGTGAGTGAGGTGGAGACCAAGGTTGAGATGGAGGGATGGAGTGGAGAAGTATATGAAAGAATATGAGACAGGGGGGTGTGAGCTGGAGGGAATGCAGCAAAATGGCTGGGGACAAGGCGACATGGAGGTTGCTTGTTTGTGGCCACCCCTTATACGATTAAACTGTCTGGCTATTGATAGACAGACTGACTTTCCATCTATCTAAAGTCAGGAGCCATAATCCCATAAAGGGTGGCCATCTGACTATGAGTTATACAGTTGTTTTATGGGGAAGGGCACTAACCCTCTGCCAACCCACTTGTTGACATATAGGGAACACTTATGGTTGGTTATATGGTTACCACCCAGTGCTGTAAATGGTTTCCTGGCTTGAAGGAAACCATTTGGCTTGTCATTCAATGTATAGACACCTGAAAAGGAAAGAACAGTAATAAAAAGTGACAGGAAAGCTGGGAAAAACAGGAAGAAAGGAGGGCAGACGAAGAAAAAGAATGATAACGGTTAAGGAAGAACTAGGCACCGCTACATCAAGTGGACAATGGTCACCGCTACCTACCACCAACTGTAATGTACTTTATTCTGGCTAATGCCAGGCGATTTCAGCCAGCTTAGGTGTGATCCCATAAGATATAAGAGTTGATTACAACAGAAAACTTATGAATTTTCTGAGTTAATTTACACATGAAATTTTTTTTACTGAAATTCACAAATAGTACAATATTTCCCTAAGTACCTGTGTTCATACATGCATGGTCAAGATGGGATGTGCCCTGAACCAAAAGGTCAAAATAGAGAAGCTTGCCTTATACTGGACTGACAGGCTGATGAGTGATTAACTATTGCACAGTCTTAAGTTTACAATGACCTTGAATCAGAACCATTACAATGGACCTTTAGCCTACACACTGCAAATGCCACAACAATTCTGGAGCCAGCTCACATCTTACAATTCTTTATTTATCAGTCACTTGAATACACTGGAATTTTTATTTATAAAAGCTATAACAGCAGATATACTGTGAAGATGCATGCATAAACTGTGTGTATAGTGCATTTCATTCTCTCTCCCAGTGAGAAACTTTCACAAGGCCAACAGGTGACCCCTCCATCCGCCCTCTTCTAGCTACCTCCAGCAGTGTCCCCTCAAGCAAGCAGGTGGAGAGAGAGGCAAGCCGTGCTGGACAGGTGAGCCCCAGGTGAAGGAAAGCAACACCTGTGGCTCGCTGAAGTCTAGGCTACCCACTCCGCCGTTTTTTAAACCACCACCAACATCGGGCCCCCAACTTTTCTGGCATAAAACATCTCCCACCTACCAACTTTATCTCATGGCGGTACTTCACATGGGGACACTCTGGCACTCATTCCTGGAGTAATGAAAATTGGATTATCCTGTAATTTAAGGAGTTATGAGGCCCAGCATGGTAGCCTTAGCGCTCAGTTCGAAATGTGTGTCACAGGCAATTTCCCAAGAGAAACTGGTACGTCTAACCACAAAAAGATCCAGACTATATTATACGAGCCTTGAACTCTAAATAGGCTTTACCTTGGACAAGGAGGCTTGCTATGGACTTCTTGCAACTCTAAAACCGCGTTATCCGATTATTTTAGTAATTTAATAAACACATCGCACTCCCGGATCACTATACGGTACACGTCAAGCGACACCTACACTGACACTGACAAGAAATCTGTTTCTCGCACCTGCGTACCAAGGGTCTGGGAAGCCACCAGGAGAACAAGCTAGCATCGCACTCTTAGGACTCAGGATGCTTCAAGTACGTTTAAAACTTTCACTAGCTGTACTAAACTCTGTTATCAATGTACTTCGTGTTGCTTATTTAATGAACTCGCTCGACGTCTGGTTGCCATAATATTAAAGAAAACTGATTTTAAAGTCATAAAATTATGAGGGATTGTGAGATACAGAATACGCTAGCCTGTTTAAACCAGCTTATATGAAAGTGGTTCGTAAATGTTCCAAACGTAAGTTGTATTCGGTTGTATAGCTTGCCTTTCAGTGTATTTAATTCGTCATACATATTACATGTATTTCTTTGCATAACTATGCCCCTGAGAACGGCTTTGGAGGTATGTGGAAATACTCTGGCCATGGCTCTTCGCCCATTCCCGCTGTCCTGCCCGCCATATTACCACTCCCAGTACTCACTATACCACTATGTGGCAGTGCGAAAAGGGAAATTAAAGATTGTAGCGAATATTTTATATGTAATTGTTATGCTAGGTGTTTTTAGGCCAACTTCTCCTCCTAGAAACACCGCTATAGAGCCGGGACCTCTTTCGAAACCGGAGCTAGAACACACGAGAAGAGCAGGACAAAAACTCTGGACAACAACCTTAAACGAGTATTACCTCAACTACAACTCCCAGTATACAATATGTATGTTAAGTTATACACAGTACGCAATTCAATATTGACATGATAACAGCGAGCAGTGACACGATACCCCAAGAAGGCGACAACAGAGTGTTAGATGTAGCGTACGGGATATCGGTACTATATGGGCACAAGTCCCGGTGTCGTATGCACGGAGTAACTTATGCTGCCACGCGCCCCTACTCCCCCGAACCGACCCGACCCGTCCACTTCAGCCCAGGCGCACTACCCTCTCTCCAGCCCGGCCTGCGTCAGAATCGGGGTAGAGCTGAACCTTATGCTCCATACAGCCCCTTGGAGACAGCCTCCATTTTAGAGACGGCCTCCAGCCGCTCCACCAAAGAGACGGTCTCAAGCTGCTCCACCAAAGAGATGGCCTCTAGCCGTTCCACCCATACTACCCGCAGGGTCAGTGACGGTCCTGATGGACACGACACAGGCGACGGCCTCCTGCCTCTCTATGCCCACATGTCGCCCTCCCGCGTCTACCTACCGTAGTACCAGTCCCCAGCCAGGGAGTCCACTGCTAGCAGCCTGGTGGCAGGGCCCTGTACTGTCCCCAGGGCTGTTTTCCTTGCAGCCGGCCCCTGAGGAGGATCTGCCCCTGACGGTCCCCTCCCCGGAACGATGCCGCAGTCCCCTCCTGATGGCGGAGTACCCCGACGGCGCCCCTGGCTCCCTGGGGCGAGACCCGCCACACCCCCGGCCGAGGCGATCTGGATCCTCCACCCAGCAGCTCAGAAAGCATCTGGAGGAGCTCCTTGGCCCCTACCCCACCAGTCAGTCCTCTGCCCCCAGGCACCAGCACCCGGGGTCTTGGAAGTCCAGAAGAAGGCAGCGGAGGCTGTCTGCCTGGTGGGGTGAGAGATGTTCAGGTAATGGGTGGGCAGGGTGGGAGTGGTGCAGGACTCGGCCTCCTCCATCTCTCCTACCATTAATTCCTTAAGTAGCGTGAGGGTGGTGGTGGAGATGTTGGCTACTCTGACTGCTGCGATGTGGGTGGGGATGAAGGTAGGGTACAGCAGACAGGCCGAGAGGGTCCCGAGCGGTAGGGTGGGGGAGAACAGGACGGAGGCGCCAGTAGGCCTGTTCAGATGTAGCCAAGCCTCGTGCTGGGAAGGGATTGTTAGGGCGGAGGCAATGGTCGCTGGGAAGGTGGGGTGTGGGATGTGGACTGGAGAGGGAGGGAGGGGGCAGTGGGGAGGAGGGGGGGTCTGCACATGCACTGGGGCTGGGGAGGTCTGGGGACTTCTGGAACTGAAGCCGTCACTTGTGGCAATCAATATTCATGTGTAACTTCTGCAGGAGGTCCAGTCCCAGATAACCATCATATGCATGGCAGGTCGAGTCATATACTGTACAATGAACTTGTGCCGAGTAGAGGCTTGTTGGTGGGTGTCGGTGCATAGGGCCCAGGTTTCCCCATGGACCGGCAGGGGGCCATCCCCTGCATCGACGAGATGAGCTGACATAGGGAAAAGCGGGCCAAAAGCTGACTTATGGCGGGAGTAAAAATGACTATAGGGGCAGGATCTGCCCGCTCCCAGTAACCTCACTTTTATCCCGTTCAGTCTCATCTTATCGTAGACTGGGGGGCGATATTTCTGAGAGGTGGTCCCCGCCACCGTGGGGAGGTGCAGGGTGGGCCTAAAAATCCAGCTGCTGCGGGATCCTTTCTTCCTCTGGCTCAGTTTCCCCAGGGTCAGTGTCCCCAGTTGGTGCAGCATCGTCCTCGGGGCCCCCGTTATATATCTAGGGAGAACACTTTTTGTCACCCTTGAGTGACTGGTCTGAGCCAGGCAGCCTTTAGTTGTTCTCTGATGTCATGGAGTGGACATCTGTGGCTGCAGGCGGAGAATCCCCATAGGTTAATGGAAATTAAATACTGGTTCTCCTTGGGGTTGGGGCACTTGTTGATGGGGTGAGCCCTGGGTAGGTTGGGTGTTGGCGTGGGTTGAGGGTGGTTGCGGTTTGTTGTGTGGTGCTGGTCTTTGGGTGGTGAATTTACTGATGATGTTGATCTGTTGCGAGGTGGAGCGGCAGGTTAGGAGGCATCGTATGAGCTGGATATCTTAATCTTGGTCTCCTATAGGTTCATGTATTGTAAAATGTTCCTTGACCATGCTGGAGAGAACTCTTAGCAGTGTGTTGAATGTGTGTTGTTCCTGGGTTACTACATCAGTTTCCGGCTATGTGGCAGTGACGAGTCGCCTGGCCTGGATGAGTGTGTCATCCAGGTTTCCGTCATAGGTTAAGCTGTTGAGTTGCGAGAGTGCCACAACTCTTCCTAGTGATGGCATGATGGCTTGGATCACTATTTTGGTAAAATTTGCCCACATCAGCTCCGGGACAATCTTGGGTGCAATACTGGCCACTGCTTTTCCCAAGAGGGGAAGGGTGACTGCTATTTTCTGTTTGTCATCCTCAAACTCTATATCTAGCAGTGGTATGATTACAGATAGGTATGTGTGCATGTCATATTGTTCCTGGTCGAATTTAGGTAATTGCACATGTCGTTTTGTTGTCATTTTTGCTGTTGTCCCTGTTTTGCTTCTCCCTGTATTCTGCCCAGGTCAAGAACCACCGCTGGCCACCAGTGTTATGCTAGGTGTTTTTAGGCCGACTTCTCGTCCTAGAAACACCAGCTATAGAGCCGGGGTCCTCTTTCAAGACCGGAGCTAGAGCACACAACGAGAAGAGCAGGACATAAAAACTCTGGACAACAACCTTACACGTTGACTAAGAGGGTGTATGTAGGTGAGGTGGAGGGAGGGAGAGGGAGGGGTAGACTGAGGATGAGGTGAAGAGATGGAGTTGAGAGGTATATGAGGGAGTGGGGAGTGAGTTGGGGGGAGAGTGGTCAAATTGTTGGTGAGATGGCAACTTGGAGGCGTTTTATCTGCGGCCACCCTTTGCGGGATTGAGGTGTCGGGCTGTAGGTAGATAGATAGATAGATTTAGAAAATAAAGACAGTGAAGTTAAGAAGCCTGTGTTTATCTTTGCCTCAGCTGATCTTGTGTGCTGTACACTGAAAGGCTGACCATAGGAAGGACAATTCACTAGGCAACATCCTTCCTATGCTGAAGTACTGCTGTTGGAGCCTGTGGCAGTGTGGGATGGGGTCATAACAATATGGAGGGGATGATGAGAGGAGTAAAAACATGGGTAATGGATAGAGGGATGACATTGCTAATGACTGCTGATAGATGGAATACCTTAAATTTGATGTATGCTGATGATGCAGTACTACGTGCAAATACTGGACAAGGGCTTAGTAGACTACTG
The DNA here is from genome assembly GCF_032717465.1 of Coenobita brevimanus. Taxonomy (NCBI): domain Eukaryota; kingdom Metazoa; phylum Arthropoda; class Malacostraca; order Decapoda; family Coenobitidae; genus Coenobita; species Coenobita brevimanus. The sequence continues at coordinate 47,806,035 of NC_137031.1, read as the reverse complement.
CAGAATTTTGTAGATGTCTGTGAGCGTTGTGCCTTGAGAGCAAATGCAGAAAACAGTAAAGTGATGATTATTGAGAGAAAGTGACTCCCAGTGTGATGTTACAGTGAATGGAGAGAGACTGGAAGTAGTGAGGGTGTTCAAATAGCCTACCTGGGTACAGTGATAGAAAAAAGGAAAATGTGCAAAAGAAGTGGAAAGTAGAATGACACAAGGAAGGAAAGTAGCTGGTGATATGAAGGCCCCGATATGAAACATAAGGTTGAGTGTTGCAACAACACGAGGCTTACATGAAGGAGTGTTATTGCCAGCTTTAACATACAGGTATGAGACTGTAGTGTGGCATGAAAATGAGAAATCGAGAGTAAAAGCAGTGGAGATGGGACTGATGAGGAACGTATGCAGAGTACAGAGAGCGGATAGGATAGGAAATAATGTGATTCATGAAAGATGTGAAGTGAGGAAGTCTGAGGACACCAGAACCAAAGAGAGCATACCTCGTACTGAGATGGTATGGCCATATGGAGAGAGTGATTGACAACAGGGGCGAAAGAAGTATATTTGAGCAAATATGAAGGAGAGAGGAGGTGAGGTAGGCCAAAAAGAAGATGGAGAGATATGGTGGATAAGTGTGTGAGGGAAAGAGGTATGGAAATTGGTGAGGAGTAGGGAATGATGAGAGATCGAGCTGGCTGGATAAATTTTGTGCAGAGAAGTGCATGACCTGGGATTTGGTACCTTTTTTTATTGTGACAGCGTTCAGACTGACTATCAGATAGGTATACACGAAGCTACAGTACGTGGTGAAACCTTTTGTCGTATCGGATGAAGCCAGGATTCCATGGTCTTGAATGATGAGTGAATGGAAATGTGGCCCATTGACCTGCTCAAACTTCAGCTGTCTGGATGCTGCTACTCCTCACCCCGCCCTAGGGTGAGAAAGGAGGTCCATATGATGATGGTGATGGTGATATTCATCAAGCCTGCCCCATTCATGGTCCAAAACCAGTCTTCCTCATGTCATCTGTCTTGCCTTACCTGACTGGACAACTGCTTTCTCATCCTCTGTGACTCCTGCTTTGTCCCTGTCTAGCACTGGCAACTGTAGTTTCCAGAACTGCCTGATCCCATGTGAACTGCAGTTTGTTTTGTACCTATAGTTATCAGCGTTTTGTTCCTTAATACTTCTATGATGCTTATACTCAAAATATCTTTGGGACACAGATGCCATTTGCATATAAAGATGATTCTATCTATCTATGGCCAGTTGCCTTAATCCCATTAGAGGTGGCCACAAACAAATCACCTCAATGTCTCCCTGTCCCCTGCCACTTCACTGCTCTCCTCCAACTCACAGCCTCCTCTCCCATATACCTCCACTCCATCCCTCCATCTCATCCTCCATTTCTCCTTCCCTCTCCCACCCTCCACCTCACTCACATACACTCTCCTCGTTGGTCACTCACTCGCCATCCTCTCCACATGGGCTGACCATCTCAATGTATTTCTCCCAACACTTTCTATTACATCCACATCTACACCACAATGCTTCTTCACTTCCTCATCTGTCAGTCTGTCTCTCCATGTAACTCAATGTTTTCCTCTTAAATAACTCATTTCCACTGCCCTCACTCTTTGACTTGTGTCACTTCAGCAAGATGTATGGCAAAATGATAATGCAGAGCACTCTAATTTATAAAAACCTTGCCATCTTTATTTACTATTCCAAAAGCAGATCATTCTGAATGTTAATTTACAATATTCTTTATAAACATGTCCTAGTTTTGAAAAATATTTTAATTGAGGCCAAGATGAAAATATCTTAAATAAGTACAGTACAGCAGTTTGAAAATGCTACCTGAAGGAAAGTCATGTAACTTCAGGAACATTCTTCTCGCATTTTACTAGCTTCCATCTGGCCTTCAGACTAAAAGGTCATTCACTGGGTCACATTAAAGCCAGGTTACATGCTAATAATAAATTAGGCAGCTCAGTTGACTCACTTGATACACCTGCAGTCAAGTGTTGCATTGTTCTTAGAAAAAGAGTACAAAAGGCATGCTGGACTAGTAAATAACACCCTTAAAAATGTATTAAGTAACTCCATAAAATACCCATATTCTTGAATGCCATTTGCTACTCTACAGCAAGATACCTATAGAAATATTTTCAATAATGTATCTTAAATATTCTAAAATCATCCTAGCTGACTGAAATTTCGTAATATACTACCAGTACAGTATACATATACTGTATATACTGTATATATACACCACGATAATTATCACTGTAAATAATTTTACTTCCTGGTTCCTGGTTGGTCAATCTAATATGCTTTTACTTAATGAGTAAAAGCACTTCAATGATATCCTTACCCAAAAATACACCCCAAAATTAATTTTTCTCTTTTACCATACAGTATAAAAAAGAATATTAAAATCACACACACCTGAATGCCATTAACATCCATAATATCACATCTTTCTCACAAATCATAATTTTCAAGAAGAGAATTCGTAGGTCATATTTCATTTACGTGATTCTCAGTCCTTGGACGACGCCTTACAGAGAGGCTATTGTGTCTTTTGAAGGGCTTCTTTTCCCGCCAGAACTCTTTTCGGGCTGAACTTGAACGAAGGTCGAAGATATGCTTACACTTGTCCAGGATCTCCTGTCCCATTGTTGAATCACATTCAAACACATAATCCTTGAAGCGGTTTTCCCCTTTGCAAGTTATCTGTACTTCCATTTTTCCTGTTGGAATGAAAAAGAACCATCAGAGCTGAAAATGCATCATTATAAACAAAGTCATTAGTGCTACACTGCAGTGCTGTATATAAGTATAGTACGATCCTAAAGAGACAGAGAGACATATAATAATCATTCTTCACCAAACAAGGTTCAGATTCCAGAAATACCCAACTCACTGATGAAGTCTGGTTGTAACATGCTTGGTGAGATGAAAAACATGGTTTTACGAGGAACAACACCTAATAATTTAACTAGCCAATGGTCAGGGGCTAATTCAATATTGTACTCCTGGTTGAGAACTATTGTATCCAGGCACAATGCACAAACTATTTCTATATTTGCTGAATTGCTTTAAAATACTCCAAAGCTGAAAAAAAACGAAATTTGTGGAAGAAATTCCCTATGTTGTGAATAAAGAGCACTCCCTGGAGAAATGAGGTAAGCGACTGGTACATCAAAAATGAGCTAACACTTGCATTGAAGGCATCATGATGTATATTTTCCCTAGGTAAAGTTTTTACCACATAAGCATTATGGAAATGTTCTTAAGGGAAAAACTGCACAGAAACTCCAAGAAAAAATTTCCTTACTGCAGTTCCAAGCAACAGTGAGGTAACAACAAGAGAAGTGACCACAGACAGTCAAAGGGCACATGCCAGGCCATCTATTTCAGCCAATGAGGAGTATGCCTGCCTCAATCTCCCTCCCATATTCATACTGATTACATCATTCTCTTCCCGTTGTTAATTGTTTATCCTTTTTTTTGGGGGGTGTATGGTTTCTGCAGCTAGCAATGGCAGAAAGTGAACCAAGTGGATTTCATATTACAGTATTTTGATGTTATCATATAACTCACGGTGAATGTAACATGTTTATTATCTCTCTCTCTCTCATGACAAACCAAATTTCAACTTCACCACACATCAGCTTCAGTATACAGTCTCTTAACATGGCAAGTGCACCCGGATTTCGTATGTATCTTAATGTTATAGTGCAGGTATTATATAATACATAGTGCATATAGTGGTAGGTGGGGGCACTTACCATCCACTCACTCGATGTAGTGCTGCTCTAGGATGTCTGCCCTTTCCCCTCTTCCCTCCTTTCCTTCCTTCCTCTTCTGTCTTTACTTCATTCTTTCCTAGTCCTTCTGCCTACGGGTGACTTTACATTTCCTCTTTTGTCTTTCATTCTTTCATTCTCCCATCTTCCTTCTGCCTATGGGTGACTCTACACTGAGTGACAAGCCGAATGATTTCATGTACACCAGAAAACCATTTACTATGCTGGGTGGTAACCATATAACCAAATTATGGCACTTGGTGGTTTAGTGGGTAATTGCAGCACTCCAATCGGATTGAGCCAGAGAAGGTTTATATCCAAGGGATGGTTGGGGTTTACTGCTCATGTAATGCCACTCGGGGATGAGTGAGGCTGGTCACTCTCATCTTAAATGTCAGGACCAACCTGCCTAGCCTCGGGCTCCTACGCTCCTCATGGGGCAACATAGGATTGGATGATGGATGGATGTGAATACAACATGTTTATTCTCTCTCTCTCTCTCTCTTGTATGACAGATCATACTTTTAAACGAGCAATGATAGCAAGTGAAATACAAGAAAACAGTGGGTGATAGTTGGGAGGGAGTGCCCTGGCCCATCCAGTAAGCCTGTGAGGTAAAGTCAAGCTTCACATAGGCCCCTGTCTGATGGGTCCTCCCAAGTTCAATCACTGCTTTCTCACTTTTTACCTCTTGTTGGTTACCACATTTCCGCAGGGAGCATCTCAGTCATATTATATCTTAATGTCCACCAGCTGAAAGCAAGACCTGGCATCCTGATGCATATATATTTTCTTGCATTATTGTCATGCTGACTCTTGTTGGCAAATGCATGGTGGGAGGATTCAATGGTACAGCATTACGACTTGTCCTCTGTGGTCTTTTATTTGTAAATCAAAGTTGTGTGTGTGATCGGACTTACTCATATGTTGAAGACTCCATCCTTCACTTGTCCACTTATTTCTCGGTGTCCATTACAAATGTTACTATAATAATAATGGGATGAGGCTTTGGCACAGCTTACCCGACTTCTACCCTGTCCTTTCTTTCTGACTGAGACAAAGGAAACCTAGTTTTCCATCCATCATCCAAGCCTGACCTCATCAAAGTACAGCACTGTGGCTCTGGGCTTGGCTATTCAGTCTACATATTTAGTCCTTTCACAGTTTTGATAAGCGTTTGATGCTTATGATCTACTTATTCCCCCTCACGGTCTTCCTGGGTTACAGCAAACCAGTTAGTTATCACTAAGAGTTGTACAACCAACAGAGTAAGTTAGTTATCACTAAGAGTTGTATAACCAGCAGATAGTAAGTCAAATGGATTTCAAATGTATGCCATCTTTTATCAGTCTTTAACAATGCTTTTACTAGCATAACACTGAATCAGTACATGAGTTTTTGTGAAAAATAAAGCTGAAAACACAGAAAGAGGTGTTTCATGAAGACAATCCCAGCTACATTACCTAACCCACATCATGTCTGATAATAAATAACAAGACACTGGAAGTGAATGAATTCACTGAACTACAAACCTTTCTTCTCAGCCTTGCGGCAGCAATCAACCACCAGTTCCATATTGTAAATGACAGGACTAGGAGGGCGCAGAAAGGGACCCACTGCCCTCTGTTGCACAGGCTGAACCTCCAGTTTTTCACCAGATATACCTGAAAAATCCAAAACAGTTAACACTACACCATTAGCACATTTGCACCCAAAAGTCTTTTTTTTTTAAAGGGGGACACAACCTCCACCACTATCAGCCACACAAAAGTGCAGTGGTCATAAGGAAGCGTTCTCTAACTAGCCATCTGTCAAGGTGAGAGGAGCTGTAGCTCCTCTGTCCTCCTAACTGAAACTGTCTTTAACATTTTGTGAACTAAGGTATTGGCTGCATTGGCAGGGGGAACCACTGCAGAAATCAGTGATGACCTGAAGCAGTACAACAAAACCCCCTATTTATCATTATGTTTGGGCAACCCAGGCTCTTCATGCATCTGCCCCCTATGTATGCTCAATGCTGCTCATGAATCATCAAACCTATTTCTGTATTTAACATTACATTTTGGGGAAACATTATATTGTAGTATTGTTAGCTGCACTAGGCACCATATGGCATTCTTGCAGCCTTCTCCCTAGGGTTACCTTGGAGATACACAAGGTGTATCACAGCACTTTCTATAATTCACTTATAATATCACACATTTCACTCAGTTATGAAAATACACAAACTTCTGCACTGCTGTACACTATTTACACTTCCCCACACACCTGCTCAGTACTCATACCACTCCTGAAGGGCCTGATTGTGGAGATTCTGCCCTTGAAGTGGTAGGCTGAGGTGTGGGAGAGCGCTGGAGGAAGATACATCAGCAAGCAGGCAGCGAGAGTGTGGGAGAAACAGCTCTGCAGCGTTTTTTCCGCAGATGACCGCCAGCTTCGCGTCACTTTCCCGGTGTCCTGGGTCATCTTGCGCCTCCTCATCGCTGAAATCATCACTCTCGTAGACTGTCCCTTCCTCCTGGAGAAGTCGGAGAGCCCTCTCTGACGTCAGAGGGCAAGAGAGCTCACTCTCCATGTCCTAGCTTTTTTTCTCCTCAGAGGATGTATTCCAGCTGAGTGTACAAGAGGAGACAGTATCGTCAAGGGCACGTCCTATGGCACCATTACTAAGCCCTTTACGTGGCACTACGGGCTGAATTTTCGCGGGGGTTGATGAGGCCCTTCATGCGGTGGGACGGAATCAGACAATGTCAAGGAAGATGACATGGCTCCTCTCGCTACTACTGCCGAGCAGAAACTGAACTGCGCAACTGCAGGGTACCTGGGGGTCCTACCTACCCTGTAGGTATCACAGAAAATGGTCCCACGCTCAAACAGTGGCGGGAAGGTGAGTGCAGTATATCAAGTCAACCGGCGGCCCTCTGCGCCCTGAATCCTGTCATGCATACACGTCAGCCGGCGGATAGGGGTTAAGGCTTTCATAATTATTAATATTCATTTAAAATTATTATTATGTGTTCCATGATGGGTTAGATGTTCAATGGTAAAACAAAATATTCTTTGCTGAGTCGCATAGTTGTCCACACTGTTTTGTATCTCATCTGATGGGTGAGAATCCGTACCCCAAATAACAGTGTTCACCTCACCCATGACTAAAACACATTAATCTACGTCTAAAAACAGTTCATAAATCAACCTAAACACAAAATTTAAGTCTAAAATATCATAAAAATCAGTTAAAACAAAACAAAACCCATCATTATACCAGGATCTGGCCATCGTTAGGCAGGGTAGGTGGTATTTCTACCTCCATCGTTAAGCTGGGGTATCACTTATCGAGGTATTGTATATCGGGGTTTGCCTGTACATATCATGAAGAATAGTGTTCCTGTCCAACCCAAACCCTTGTAGGCAAGCCCAGGCCTGCAAATCTCTTCCACATTCAAGTGAACTGGGGCAGAGATAATCGTGAGCAGATCATTTACTGACTGCAAAAATATAAACAGATTGGTGCCTACAAACTGGTACCAAATAGTGTGGGGAGCCATGTTGGTAATATACTGATGAGAAGCCTACATGTGGTGCCACTGTGTGCCCTGGGTGGAGCAAAGCAACTGCAGCATCCACCCTGAAACTAAACCTCATAATTATTATTATTATTATTACACATATCTGACCAACTATCATTACTACTTCACTGGAAATCGATGCCACTAAAACTGGGTGATGAAAGTATAGCACTAGTACTTACCAAGACAAGCTTCACACTTGCTGAACTTGAGCAACCAGATAACCTTATATGAACGGTAGAGTGTTGCCTCAACAGTGCTCATGTTGTTCGGTTCCAGAAAAGCATCAATCCTCTTACCTGGGAAATAAAAGTACTACTGGAAACAGTAGAATATACCAAAAAATTATGACATGAAAAGTCCCATTAAAGAAAAAAAAAAAAAAAAAAATTGCACAGGGATACTGTTAGAGGGAGGCTTCCTCACCAACCTCCCTCCATTAAAGGCCAGCAAGTTGTTATGCACAAACACTACCCACCAATGAACATGTTCAATACCAATCTTATATTTTGCATAATGTATTTCATATTGAAAAAATGCAGGGAAATAACTTTAAAAAGGGAGGAAATGCAAAATCAAAATTTCACTTCATTTATATAGTCACTGACCTTTGGAGACACCCTAGGCTGAGAGCTTAGTGAACTGTACCCCAAAATGACAATGTTCAACCCACGTTTGGCTAAAACACATTAATCTAAATCTAAAAACACTTTACAAATAAACCTAAACACACAATTTTACTCTATAAATATCATCAAAATTGGTAAAAAAAAAAAAATCATAACCCCATCATTAAACTGGGGTGTGGCCAGCATCAGGTGGGTATGGAGCTACTTCTACTCCCATCGCTAAGCCGGGGTATCGCATCTAGGGGTATCGTATATCGAGGTATACCTGCAGTGTCACTACACATTTTACGATGGGGTTACGTCAGGTCATACCTTATCGTATACCGATTTTATCATAAATTGAGAGATTGAAACACATTATAAAAGGGGGGTTACGTCAACTCAACTTCCCAAAGTCACCTAACTGAGACCGAACTGTAAATGACAACCCACCTTCACTCCTCCCTGTGTTGGTCCAAGTCATCTCCAAGTCGTTCCCCCTGAGGCTAGGGGACAGCCTGTGCTTATGGGCACTAGTGGTCAGCCTCTGAGTCAGACAGGAACAGGTTAGGTGGAGGGGAAGCCAGCCCATACCTTCACCAACCTTAGCACTGGGGCCCAAACCTGCACCAACCATAGCACTGGGGCCTACAATGGCACTGACCTTACCACTGGGCACACAAATCCACAGTACTGTACAGTAATTCACCAAAAGAAACACTATCACACCAGTACAGGCAGAGTTACTCACGTACAGTAAATTGTTGCAACAACACAATACAGTACAGTAATCATACTTGCGTAAAGTTGGCCTGGTGCTACACGATGTCTACTGTAGTACAATGTTTGGCTGAGAGGTGACGATAACAGAGGAGCACACATGAACAAGTTGAAAAGACAGGGCTTTGAAGGGGTGGCGGGACCTGAACCATGACAATGTGCTGCATGCTGAGGCCGCCATCTTGCCTGAGACAAGCGACGGTCACCTTGCATGTGCCTGGCGCTTTCCAATGGCAAAATCGTTATAGTAGGAAATCGAATATTGGGGTGGAACTTTCTATTATCGTTGTAGTGAATTATCGTAAGCCGAATCAACGTAAAACGAGTAGTGACTGTATTTCTGTTTTCAGAGGTCCCTTCAGTCTGAAAAAAACAATAGTCCAAAAGACCCTCGGTCCCCTGCCATTCATATTACAGGACTTTTACTGTACATGGTATACAGTCATCCCTTAACATCCGCGGTTTTAACATACACGGTTTTGAATATCTGCGAATGGCTACAGAAAAAAAGAAAATCTCATTGAACTCTGCTGACACTGTAACATTATCCCAGGCACAGTTCATAGCTGTTCTAGTATAGTAATGGCATTATCCAGTGAATGAAATATACTGAAACACTCTTCCTTTTGGAGGGAGCTGGGATGAGCACAGTAGTCAGAAGAGGCCATGCAGGAGTACACTATTCATTATTTTTAACTTTTAGTGTTCTTGTATTAAATAATGTAGTTGTTTAGTGTTCTTGTATTACATAATGTGGTTGTAAACATGCACACAGGGTTTTTCTGTAGTTATATACAGTATAGGGAAATGGGGGGTCCAGAGGTGTTTTTATGGGGGGGCAGCAGACATCCACGGATTTTTAACATTCGCGGGTGTCTCTGTTACCTAACCCCCGTGGATGTTAAGGGATGAATGTACTGTACCTAAAGTAACATGGATGGGGATTTCTACCCTTTTTCCCCTTTTCGTTTCTCTTTACGACATAAAAGGAATACATGGGGAATATTCATTCTCCACTAACCCTAAAAGTAAAGCCACAATTTTATTTACAGAAACAAGCAGACAAAGTTCTTGTCACAATACATACTGTTATCTCTCACTATGGCAAACTCAGTACAGTTAATGTCAGCCAGCGTCTTTTCTGGGTCCAAGGCAACACCAGGTTCATGTTCTTTCTCCAGGTGGTAGTCCAACCCAGCATCTGAAACACCACAGTTATTGTAGCTTGATTAACAATACACAACAACAGTTAAAAAAAATGTTGCTTGAAGACCTCTCATGTGATTTCAGAAATGGACTCCCATGGGAGATGTTGTATGCTGATGACGTGGTGTTGACTGCATAGAATGAAAGGGAATGAAAAGGAAGTATAGAGATGGAATTGGGCATGAGGGTTTGAAAGTAAATGCAGATAAAACAGAAGGAATGCTATCTTGGGCTGGTGGTGATACTGTCAGGGTAGAGGGAGTGTGGCCATGTGCAGTTTGCCACAAGGTGTGGGAAGTAACTCCATCTTGTGCAATATTTGTGATAAGTGAGTGCATTAGAGATGTAGTGGTATGAGAGGCAGACTGCAAAATAATGCTGATTTCGTGTGTGCAGTGTCTCAGGGAAAGCATGTAGAAACTGTAAGGTATGTAAGGACTGATCTTGCCGGTATGTCGTTTGAGTGTGTGGAAGGGTTTTGTTGCTTGGGGGACATGTTTTTATGTGCTGGAGGTGGGGCTGGAGCTAGCTCTGTGGCTAGGGTAGGATTGTCTGGAGGAAGTTCAGGGAGCTGTTGTCTCGCCTGACAACCAAAAGGCTCTCTCTTCCTACTAAGGGATCTTTGTACGTGGCATGTGTTGGGATCGTAATGCTGTATGGTTGTGAGACCTTGGCAGTATAGGAAAAGGATATTCCTAAGCTCAAACATACAGAAATGACAATGATTAGATCGATGTACAGTGTGTCCTTGAATGCAAGGCCGGGGGAAGGGGAAAAGGGGCAGGGTTCATGACCAAAGAGTTGACAGGAACGATGGGACTGGAATGTACAGGCATTGTGATGAGCAGGGGTAGACTGGGATAGTTTGGGTATATGGAGAGGATGGATTATGACAACTTGGTGCAAAAAGTGAGAAGCATGCATGGGGGTAGGGCTGCAAGAAGCAGGCCTAAAAAGACCTGGGACAAAGTGATAGAGTGTGGCCTCAGGGATATGGGACTAAATCGAAAGGCTGCCAGGGATCGAGCAGAGTGGACAGCCACCATTAGATTACCAAGGCTGAAGCATGCAAGCATGCTGGAGCCATTATACAGTAACCTAAATGAACGAACCCATGATGAGTTGAGGAATATGAAACAACAAACCACTTCAATAAATGGTGTTACAATTAAGGCCAAGAATTCCTACACCTTCTCTTGAAAATGCTTCAGTAACCACAGAGAAATGCCAGACTACATCAACCAGAAATAATCAAGCAGACCTGAGCTCAATACCCTGGATGTTCAAATGGAGTCACTGCTTACTGTACAGCAAAATATCATGTGTTACAGCTTTAAACCGTTTTAACTTCCCTCTCATAAAAAAAGGTGGGAGGGCTGCAAGATCCAAAACCCAATATTTACTTGCAGTGAGTGATGTTGGAGGCATCCTGCAGAAGAAGCACTGAGGCACTTACAATGCCATCCAGGCACATTGTAGTACAGTACTTAGATACAGCCTTCATTAACCACTCCTGAGGTCTCTCCTACTCTGAATGAAAGCATCTGGAGGAGGCAAGAATAAACTAAACAGTGTCACTGTAGCAAAGGGGTTATGAATCTGATACAAGTCTCTCTCTCTCTGTATAGCCTGACGCCCTAATCCCGCAAAGGGTGGCCGCAGACAAAACGCCTCCAAGTCACTCTGTCACCCACCATTTGACTACCCTCCCCCCAACTCACCCCCCCCTCCCTCATATACCTCTCAACTCCATCCCTCCACCTCATCCTTGGTCTACCCCTCCCTCTCCCTCCCTCCACCTCACCTACATACACCCTCTTAGTCAGTCTTTCATTCTCCATTCTCTCCACATGTCCAAACCACCTCAGTGTATTTCTCCTAATCTTCTCAACCACATCCACATCTACCCCACAATGTTCCTTCACTTCTTCATTCGTCAACCTGTCCCTCCACGTCACTCCACATGCTCCTCTCAAGTAACTCATTTCCACTGCTCTCACTCTTGACTTGTTCCCCTCTTGCAAGGTCCACGCCTCGCTTCCATACGTCAGGGTAGGGATCACAATACCATCATGCAGTGACTTCTTAACTTCCATACTCACTTCCCTATTTCTCATCACTGCTTTCAGTGTACCAACAACCTTTCTTCCCTGCTGTACCCTTTCACGTACTTCATCCCCCAAAGTTCCATCCTTACTCATCACACTACCCAAGTACTTGAATGCACTCACATTCTCCATATCCTCATCATCCAACCTCACTGCACACTCTGTGACTTCATTCCTCTCAAACACCATAACTTTACTTTTGTTTACATTAACTTTCAGCTTCCTCCTCCTACACACTGTCCCAAATTCATTCACCAAACCTTGCAACTCCCATTCATCTTCACTCAATAATACTGTATCATCAGCAAACAGCAACACCGGAAGCTTCCAAATCTCACCCTCATTCATTAGGGCCACCCCCACATCCACTGCCCTACCTTGCACCTCCTTTACAACCCCATCCATATATATATTAAACAGCAATGGAGACATCACACACCCCTGTTTCAGTCCCACAGTGAGATCAAAGAACTCACTCAGCTCACCATCCACTCGCACCGTAGCCCTAGCTCCCTCGCACATACTCTTCACAGCACTCAACAATTTCCCCTCCACTCCATATATTCTTAATACCTTCCACATACCTTGCCTATCTATTCTGTCATAAGCTTTCTCCAAGTCCATGAAGGCAGCATACACTTTCCTTCCCTTCTCTAGATACTTCTCCACTAAACATCTTAGAACAAATATCTGATCTACACACCCTTTTCCCTTCCTAAATCCCCCTTGTTCTTCTCCAACTAGCTCCTCTGTCATATGCCTAACCCTATCAATGAGTATACTGCCATATATTTTACCGGTCACACTAAGAAGCCAAATACCCCTATGGTTACCACATACTTCTCTCTCCCTTTTTCCTTTGTACAGAGGAAGAATTATACCTGATTTCCAGGCAATGCTAAATGATATTCAACTATTGGAAATAATTAGTAGAAGTATCAGTAATTAACTCATATCATTATCTGATTAGCAGACTACTTTTACTGCATTTTATACAATCACCTGCAATAAAATCCAACAATATGTACAGTTTGCAAGTACCATTCCTTAATGAATTTCAGGAAGAATACCTATATCATCATCATCATAACAAAATTTCCCATACTGAAATGGGTTAGCTAAAACATATACTGTAATGGAAAAGAAATAAAATGAATAATATATGTGCCTGCTTGCACATCTGACAGTAGATCCATTATAGGAAAAATCAGTAAAGCACTACAGAGAGAGGGAGAGAGAGAGAGAGAGAGAGAGAGAGAGAGAGAATGTTAAAGGGGATGAGGAGGATAGGGAGGTTGGGTGAGGAGGAAGGAAGGGGTAAGTGGAACTAAGTAAATAAAATAAAAAGTTAAAAATGTTATGAGGATTATATGTAGATGGGAAAACATAAGAGGAGGAAGTAAGAAGAGGGAGGGTATGGTTTCTGAGAGCAACAGAATTTCAGCCATGCTGGCAACAAATTAAAGTGTGGTGGGAAACTGGGCAACAGGAACAATAACAAAGGTTAAGGGTCATACTGGTGCTCAGTGTGAGCACACAAAACAAGGGGTTCAGGTGTGTGACTTAAGAGCTGCACTGTATTGATGGACTACCATTAACTATACCGTTTTTACTCTAAACTGGCTAAGATGCTATCTCTCCTTCTTGGATACTAATTTGTTACAAGAGATAAATGACAGAATATGATGCTCATCATGATGAAGTACTACAGAAAGGATAAAGAGCCACAATATTATCTTATCAGCTATGTTAAATATGCTGTGAGAGAGCAAAAATCTGGGCCAAGCTATGGTGAAAAGGGTATATTATGATCAATTTGCTTTAGACAAAACTAAGTATTTGACTCATTTTTTAATGTACTGACATGGCTTGTGCTGAGCAAAATGAAGACTTTCTCCTTCATATTGTAAATTAAAGGAAACAAGGATACTCAAAAGTACAGACAGCCTTACAGGTAAGTATGATACTTTACAGATAATAGTAATACAGTACTATCCAATAATACACATTCTTATTAATATCTATGAATCAATAATTCAAGTATTTTCTGACTGCCTCTAAATACTGCAGCTGAAATTCCAACATACCAGACTTAAATATGGTATGATTTACTTTAATGCTTTTTCTGCCCCTACTTCAGGACTACTGAATGCTTCAACACACCTACTTATCTTGTGAGCTAATCAGATTTGAACATTACAGGCCCTCGGTATAATCTTCACTTGTACAATTTTGAAGGGCCAATGGATATGGGCACAAATATCTGATCTGTCTATTTGGTATTTTTTTTTTTTTTAACCTGGCCCAGATTTTTGTCCTTTGGTAGCTTATTTCAGAGAGCTCAGTGCCAGAAAAAGAATAATATGGCTCAACATCCTTTCCACAACACTCCATCAGAACTAGCAACATATTCTAGTGTTAATCAATGATTACATCTCAGGACTAAATACGAAGAGATGGCAGTTTTAGACCAGGTTTGAGTAAAATGAGTATAGATAAGAATTCCTAGGGTAACGTGTAACACTAACTACAGTACCTGTGAGGAGTAAGAAAAATGCATCTAAAATCCCCAACAACTTATACTGTACATTGTTACATAATTTAACACACCAGATAGTTTCAATCCACATCCCAGTTTCAGAACAACTTTTTAAAACCCACACACATGCTGATATAACTAGAAATGCCACAATCTGCTAATTAGTAATACATGAAGTAGAGATCCTACGGATGTGAAGTTGGTTTTCTGGTAATATATGTTACAGTATGTAAATATATATGACACAACCCTTATTTGACTGTCCTGCATGCTGGCTTTTCATTATAATACTCCTGGTAATGTCTCAATCAGATACATAATACAGGTACAGTACAGTACTCATATAAGTACGGTCCTACTACTGTACTGTACTCTGAAACGTTAAGAAGCTAGGATAAAAACAATCAGTGAGAGGATGTGAAAATTAAATTAGGGTAAATTCTAAGATGTGGGTTTACAGAAAATATATACTGTACAGAATTTTATTAATAATACTTCTGCAGTACACCTCACTTATTCAGGCTGTCAAATATTTCTGTTTCATATTATGTTAACCTTGGTACCTAAGTTAGTTTCCCTTGATCACTTCCATCCTCTCTGCAGTGGTCATAATCATCCTCTTTGCTTTTTCAGTGGAGGAAGTGCTAAGAGATTCCTTATGAGATGCCATTATTCACAATAACTATGGGAAAACACTTGCCACACTTGAGAGAAGCAGGACATGCCAGAAGTGATGTTGATGCAACAAAAGATGCAGCAAGACTGAGGCTGACCACGTGCAGTACAGCGTGCCCACAACCTTTGGTCCCGCCCAGGCCTACCGGAATTAGCATACAAATATCCCAACTCACCACCATTTCCCACACACACCTCCCCAACCTAGCCCAAGTGGGTGGGAAAAACTGCCACCAATGTTGGTAACTGTGTTCTGAGTCACCCCATGAGCAAAGTGTGATACCACAGGCCTGCATCATAAGTTCTACATAACAGATAGTATGCATTAACGGTGAAAGTGTGTCCAGTCGCCCCAAAACCATATATATACCGTAAAACCTCTACAACAAAGATGATGCAAATGTTCTACCAAACAACTGTTCCTCCATTCTTCAAAGAAGCATAGCTGCAATGAGGACTGCATGAACACAGTAACCACTTAAAAACAGAATAACCAAACCTTTGATTTTCACCATGTCCTTTCTTTTCGCTATCGTTCTGTTCAGAATTTCCTTCAGAGTGATATCGTGGTTTTCCACTGTCAATTTGCTAAATGCTCCTCCAGCAACATTTCTGAAATGAAGGGGAAAAAAAATTCAGACAAATAACAAATGGTTCACATACTACAGAAAAGAACAGAGCATTGTAATGTTTCTGGAAAAAAAAAGTGCATATTATAAAGAATATTGTAAGTATAAACAACCATGCAAATACTGTTAATAACAAAAAGTTCTCTTAATCCTATCAAAGATTTTGTAATTATATGTAACAGTTTGCATTTAGCTTGTTACAGTGCACTGGTGCTTTCACTGTACTTCTGGTCCACTTTCATCATTCAACAGTTAAGGTCATCATGTTCAGTTTGGTTTATTAGTCAGATACAGATCATTTATGTCCCATTAGGTCCACTTGGCCATTTAATGTCTATCTGGAACCTTCACATCTATACTCTTTTTCCCTTAGCTCGACCCTGGTTTTCATCCTTTTGCAGATTATTTTACAGTTCAATTCCAGAATGAAATGGTGCTATGGCTCTACAGCCCTTTCACAGTACTTCTTCAAGACTTGTGCCATGTTCCATTACTAATCTGCTGCAACACTTCAGCATTTACAATGGTGAGATGGCAATTTTAGGCCAAGTTAGAGTAAAAGGAATACAGTCTGTCTTAATTCGATTAGTCCAGATTCATATAGGGCTATTTGGGAATAATTAAATCCATCTAGGGTCATCAAATTTCACTTCAGGTCCAATTAGGTCAATCACTTCCATAATGGCCTTGTCAGGTCATTTAAGGTCAGCTTAAGACAAATCAGGTCCAGTCAGATTCCTTCACATCATTTTATATCCATTTAATTCTTTTATATTCAGTTTGGCTCAGACAGATCAATTTAGGTTCTTGTACTCAGATCATTTCAGGTTCTTGTAAGTCCAATTACATCCAGGTTCATTAATGCTTCTTTCTTGTCAGTCAAGCCCATCACATCTGTTTTGAGCTAGTCAGGCCATTACAAGTCAGTTTGAGGCAATTCAGGTCTAATAAGGCTCACTCAGGCTGTATGGCCTGTTCCAAGCAATTTATGTCTAATGATGTCCATTCTGGATCTTTACATCCAATTTTTTTTTAAATAACAGAACAGAGGAAGGAAAAACAAATGAATAACAAAAAATAATCCATACACCAGATTACTGGCATCCTCCATTCATAAAATATCTGTAAGAGTTGGACTTGAAAAGCTGTAGGTTGAAGTTTGAGGGGGAAACAACTCTGGGGAAGCAAGTTCCAGAAGGATGCAGTTCAGGGAATAAAAGAATTCTGATAGCCAGAAGTTCTGCAATATGGCAGTAAGGTGATAAATCAAGGTGGAGGAGCAAGAAATGGTCAGGGTGGGCGTGGATAGGCTGCAATGGTGGTGGGTCACAACAAGCACACCATCATGCGTAAATGGGCATTGTACGATGGCTGGTCCTGGCAGTGGGAAATAGATAACTGTGTGTGTGTGTGTGTGTGTGTGTGTGTGTGTGTGTGTGTGTGTGTGTGTGTGTGTGTGTGTGTGTGTGTGTGTGTGTGTGTGTGTGTGTGCATGTGTGTATTTACCTATTTAGCAGTTGGTGGTATACAGGAATTGAGCTAAGCTCATGTTGTCCTGTCTTCATATCTACATTTATCCAGTCTAGTTTTAAACACAGGAATGTTTATCACCTCCTCATCTAAGTCATTCCAAATACCTATGCTTCTATTCGGGAAACTGAACCTTTTATGATCATTAAGACATCTACTTTTCCCCAACTTGAAGTCATGAGCTCTTGTTCTTCAATCATCCAACACAAAAAGATCCTCACTATCCACCCTTTCCAGTTCTTTTACATTTTTAAACATCGTGATCAAGTCACCTCTTTCCCTTCTCTCATGCAGTGTTGGCAACTTCATATTTTCCAATCTCTGCTTGTAGGTCAGTTCCCTTAAGCATGGTATCATCCTTGTTGCCATCCGGTGAACCCTCTCCAGTTTATCAATATGCTTCTTCATATGAGGTGACCATAACAAGCCGGGTACTCTAGTCTTGGTCTTATCATGGTCACTATCAAAGCCCCTCAGCATTTCCTTGTCCATATAATTAAAAGCCACTCTCATGTTGGCCAGTAATCTGTAAATGCCTCCAACAATTCTGTTTACATGCTTTTCTGGTGACAAGTCATCCTGAATTATCACTCCCAAGTCCTTCTCATTTTTTGTTTTACTAATTATCTCAATGCCCATTTTATATGTCCAATGTGGTCTTTTTTCACACAGTCCCATTTCTAATACATGACACTTCTTGGTGGTGAAATTCATTATCCAAGTCTGGCTCCAGCTGTGGAGTTTGTCCAAGTCCTCTTGCAGTACAGGTCTCCCTTGTTTTACAATTGGTATGCGTTCCTAGAAAGGCAATCGTAAACCGAAATATCGTAAAGCGAAATTAAGGTTTAATGGGAAAAATAGGGATCCGTTCCTGGACTCGTGTATAAGGAACCCAAGACCCATACAAGTGATCTAATATGCAATAATAATGATGATGTTTTATGTATTGTAGAGTCGTGCTTGTCTCCCCAGCTTTCTTAATGTTGACAGGATGCTTTATAACAGACGATACTGTCGACTGTGCAAGACTCATGGAACGAGCGATGGAGTTTGTCCCCCCACCTGCTTCGTGCTGCTTCACAACATTAAGCTTAGACTCCAGGGTTAAGGACGTTCTTGCTTTCTTTGGCTTCATATCACCAGCACCAGATGTTGCAGGGCGTTTACAAGACATCACGGTGGTGGCACTAGGGGTGCAAAATATGAAGAACAGGAGAAATAGTAATATCATGGGCACTGATGCACACAGACACACAGAGGTTGTATGCTGAAAAAGCACGCGGGTGAGACTGGCAAAAGCGCGGGACACTGTGTGGGTGGGGCAGGTATGCCACGCAACTCTCAGCTGATCTGCCCGTAAGTGTGGGATTTCCACATGCCCAATCATAAATGCAAGGGAGCTCAATCGCAAAATGAACACTTGGTACTAAAGCAGAAGGATCGTAAATGTGAAATATCGTAAAACGAGGGAGACCTGTATTTTACAACTATCATTCATTCATTCATCATCCAATCCTAAGTTGCGCCTTGAGAAGCATAGTAGCCTGGGGGTAGGAAAGTTGGTCCTGACATTTAAGATGAGAGTAACCAGCCCCATTCATCCCTGAGTGGCATTATGTAAGCAATAAACTCCAACCACCCCATGGATACGAACCTTCAACTCAATCCGACTGGAGTGCCGTAATTACCCACTAAACCACTAGGTGCCAAAATTGTTATATGCTTGCCACCCAGTGTAGTAAATGGTTTCCTGGTGTACAGAAAACCATTTGGCTTGTCACTCTGTGCAGAGTCAACCATAGGCAGAAGGAAGAGGAAAGAATGAAGGAAAGAAAGAGAAAAGGGAGTCTAAAGTCACCCGTATGCAGAAGGACGAGCAAAGAATGAAGGAAAGACAGAAGAGGATGGAAGGAAAGAAGGTTGGAGCAGAGGAAAGGGCAGACACCTGACAGCAACACTACATCAAGTGAGTGGATGGTGAGCACCCCCACCTACCACATACTGTACATCAATACATTTAATATGTTTCATGATTTCAGCATTAAGTGAATGTAGGGAAGAGTAAAGTGATGCTCTTTGAGAGAGGTGGAGTCAGTGAATGTACAGCGAGGTTGGATGGTGAGGAATTGGAAAATGTGAGTACGTTTAAGTACTTGGGTAGTGTGATGAGTAAGGATGGAGGTTTGGAGGGTGAAGTGCTTGAAAGGGTACAGCAGGGAAGAAAGGTTGCTGGTTCCTCGAAAGCAGTGATAAGAAACAGGGAAGTGAGCATGGAAGTGAAAAAGTTACTACATGACAGTATTGTGATACCAACTCTAACGTATGGAAGTGAAGCTTGGACGTTGTTGGAAGGACACAAGGCAAGAGTGAGAGCAGTGGAAATGAGTTATTTAAGAGGAACCTGTGAAGTCACATGGAGAGACGGGCTTACAAATGAGGATGTAAAGGAGCATTGTGGTGTGGATGTGGATGTGAGAGGATGCGTTAAGAGGAATTCACTGAGGTGGTTTGGCCATGTGGAGAGGATGGAGGGTGAAAGACTGACGAAGAGAGTGTATGTGCGTGAGGTGGAGGGGGGGAGAGGGAGGGGGAGGCCGAGGATGAGATGGAGGGATGGGGTGGAGAGGTATATGAGAGGGAGGTGTGAGTTGGGGGCAGGGCAGTGAAATGGTGGGGGACAGGGTGATGTGGAGGTGATTTGTTTGTGGCCACCCCGAACGGGATTGAGGCATCTGGCAATAGATAGATAGATATATTTCAGCATCATCTGCAAACATACTCATGTAGCTAATCAAACCTTCTGTGTGTGTGTGTGTGTGTGTGTGTATTTACCTATTTGTATTTACCTATTTGTAGTATACAGGACTTGAACAATGCTCGTGTTGTCCTGTCTCCATATCCACATTTATCAAGTCTACCTTTACACACATGAATGTTTTTCTCATGCACCACCTCTTTGTCTAAGTCGTTCCAAATATTTAAGTATTTACCTAATATACCTAATTGTGATATACACGGAATGTACTATGCTCGTGGGTTTCCGTCGCAGTTTCTCAATAAGTCGAATTTAGCTTTAAACTCGTTTAAGTTTTTAGACCGGACGATCTCTATGTCCAGGCTATTCCATAAGTCTATACTTCTGTAAGCAAAGCTATATTTCTTGATATCCTTCAAGCAGCTTGACTTTTTCAATTTCATTCCGTGTCCTCTTGTTGCTCTCTTATCCCATACAAACAGATCTTCTTTGTCAATTTTATCTACTCCCACCATGGTCCTGAACACTGCAATCATGTCTCCCCTCTTTCTCCTTTCCTCTAAGGAAGGCAAATCCAGTTTTTCCAGCCTCTCTCTGTATGACAGGTCTGTCAGACTGGGGACCATCTTGGTTGCTGTTCTTTGTATTCTCTCAATCTTGTTTATATCTTTCTTTTTGTGTGGGGACCACACTACCGCTGCATATTCTAACCTGGGGCGGATCATGGCCACTATCAATTTTTTCATCATCTCCTCATCCATATAATGAAATGCTACTCTTATGTTAGTCAAGAGTTTATAAGTCTCTCCAACTATCTTGTTAATGTGCTTTTCTGGTGACAAACTATCTTGGACCAGCACTCCCAAATCTTTCTCTTCTCTCCTTTTTGTGATTAATTCATTATCCAACATATAATTCAGTGATGGCCTCCTGGTACTTTTACCCATTTCCAATATTTTACATTTCTTTACATTAAATTTCATTTCCCACATCCGGCTCCAATTGTGTATCCTATCCAAATCCTCCTGCAGTATTTTACAATCCTCCTCAACCTCTACCTTCCTCAAGATCTTTACATCATCAGCAAACACACTTGCATAACTGTTCACTCCATCTACCATATCATTTACGTAAATCAGGAACATTACTGGCGCCAACAATGAGCCTTGAGGGACTCCACTTGTTACTTCCCTCCATCCAGACATCCTATCCTTTATTACTGTCCTCATTTGTCTGTCTCTCAAAAAGTCTCTCATCCATTCCAGAAGTTTCCCCTTTAGTCCTCCTATATATTCTAGTTTCCACATTAGTCTCTTATGAGGTACCTCGTCAAAGGCCTTCGCTAAGTCTAAGTACACACAATCCACCCAACCATCTCTCTCCTGTACCACGTCAATCGCTCTTGAGTAAAAGCTCAACAAGTTAGAAACACATGACCTTCCACTTCTGAATCCAAACTGACATTCAGCCAAAATATTCATCTCTTCCAGGTATTTTATCCATCTGTCTTTCAGGATTCTCTCACACAATTTTGCGACCATGCTGGTTAGAGACACTGGTCTATAATTCAGGGGTTCTTCCCTGTTTCCTCCCTTGTAAATTGGTACCACATTTGCCCTCTTCCATTCATGTGGCACTTTCCCCTCTTCCAGTGAGCATACGATTAAACTGTGAATTTTACCCGCCAGTTGTTCTCTGCATTCCTTCAGTACCCAATTAGAAATTCCATCAGGTCCTGGGGCTTTCCTTACATCTTGAGTTTCCAGTAATTTATTCACTTCCTGTACCTCCACTTTTATATCTTTCATCACTGGAACATTTCTAATCACTCCCTCCCCTTCCACAAGCTCCTTTTCTTTAGTGAAAACTGACTGGAAACGTTTGTTCATTATTTCTGCTTGCATTGCTGCATCCTTAAAGACCTCTCCTTCTACTTTCAGTTTGGTGATTCCTTCCTTTTGTTTCAGTTTGCCATTAACAAATCTATAAAATAGTTTGGGTTCATCCTTGCATTTGTCTATTATACCTTTTTCAAAATTCCTTTCTTCTTCTCTACGTATTCTTGTGTATTCATTTCTTGTTCTTTTATATTCTTCCTTTGTTCTGTTGTTACCTGTTCCACGCCTTATCTCTCTCTTTTTTTGCTATCATACACCTTCTATTAAACCACTCCTTTTTCCTGTTTCCTTTACCTCTTATTATTGGTACAAATTTTTCCACTCCCAAATTATAGAGGTCTAGAAAGATATCCCACTTCCTCTGTATCTCTCTTTGTTTCTCTGAATTTTCTCCAATCCGCATTTTCAAAAAAGTTTCTCAATCCTGTAAAATTTGCTTTCCCAAAGTTGTATCTTCCCTGTCTATGAAGCTCGTCTCTTGGCTCGACGTTCCCTATTAACATCTGGAACTCAATGACCACATGATCACTTTTTCCTAAAGGACAGAGATATTTCAAAGATTCTATTACATCGGGTTCTTTGGTGAACAGTAAATCTAACCTTGCTGGTGTGTCCTCTCCTCGAAACCGTGTCTCTTCTTTGACCCATTGCGTCATCACATTATTCATTATTATATTTAATAACATAGTGCCCCATGAATCCTCGCCGCCTCCCGAGTACCATTCCTCCCAGTTCACCTCTTTACAGTTAAAGTCACCCACCAAAATTATATTATTGCTTTTCTAAATTTTTTTTGCAAATATTTAGCTAGCCATATCTGACAACATCTCATGGTATTCGTCATCCTTCCATGCTCTCGTCTTCGGGGGAACATACACTACCGCCATATCTCTCTTAAAATTCTCTCCAGTTTCTAATTTCATATATATCACTTCAGCCCTGCCTTCTCCCATTTCCACGGTATCTACATTTATGTTGTTCTTCACTGCTATCATCACTCCTCCTCCCTTTTTTTCTTTTCTGTCTTTTCTCCACAGTTTGTATTTACCATCTCCCAAATGAACATCAATATCTTCTCTTAATTTGGTCTTTACAAAGCACATGACATCAGGTTCATGTTCTCTCAAGAAATCGTTAATTTCGATCCTTGTCGATATGAAACCATCAACATTAGTATATATCACCTTCAAATTATATTTGACGTTTTTAATACCCTCTTCTCTCCTACTCTCTGTCGGTACCACTTCCTCAACTTCTGATCTTTCACAGCCATCCCCCTTAGTCTCCTTCACTTCTATTTCCTTAAATACCATTTCCTTACTTTCATATCCAATACTCTCCAAAAAAGGGTATTACATTCTTCCTATGTCCTCTTATCATTTTTTTCCTTTACTTCTTCCTTTAGTGATTTTAAAACTTCTCTTTCTTCTTCATTCAGATCTTTTCTT
Source organism: Coenobita brevimanus (assembly GCF_032717465.1). NCBI lineage: Eukaryota > Metazoa > Arthropoda > Malacostraca > Decapoda > Coenobitidae > Coenobita > Coenobita brevimanus. The sequence continues at coordinate 47,782,480 of NC_137031.1, read as the reverse complement.
ATTATAATATTTTCCATCCCCGCCTCTTTGCTTAATTTCCAGGTCACTTTAAGTACTGTATCTCATTTATTACACTTTCTGATGTAAACTTGACTCTCATTGGTCTTGTTTCCCCTTTCTTATAAGGCCCTATCCTTCTTACTTCCTCAATTTCTTTTACCCACTTGTCTCCTTCGGGGTCAATCTTGCCTAATATTCCTCTCACCAGGTTCATGTCTCTCTCAAGTCTTACGAACCTAACCTTTTCTTCCTCTTCCCTGTTTCCAAATACTACCACACATCTGTTCGTTTCTACAGTTTCTCTCACTATTTTCTCTTTTTTCTTCAGTATTTTCACTACATTTTCTTCCATTTTTTTCTTGTTCATTTCCCTTTCTTCCTGGATGATCTCTCTTAAGCTGACCACTTCTTTCTGTTCTTCTTCTATGTGTGCCCACTTTGCCTTATGCTCTTCTAATACACTACTCACCTTCTCCATTTTATCAGTACTCTCTTCTAGTTTCCTCCTCAATTCAACATTTTCAAGCTTCAAATTTCTAATCTCTTCATTCGCTGTTTCATTGGATTGGATCAGACTCTGTATGGTAGTATCCGTATTTTCAGACACATCCTTTATCACTAGATTCTCTACTTTCTTTTCAAGTTCACTAATCCTCATAATTAATGTTTTAACCAGGTCCATGACATTGGTATTTGTATCAAATCCTTGAAATTCGAGTCCCTCATTGTTAACATTTTTGGCCATGTTTGATGTTGGTTAAGTACCAAAACAGCTGTTACCGAAAAAAAATACAAACATTCATGTATACTCTAGTCAATAAATCTTTACATTTTTGGTAGTCTATTAACTTTCATTATTTTAAATTTAAAACAAGACCTTAGGAGACAGGACAGACAAAATTCCTGAAACTACTTAAGGTTAGCAGCGATGGCTGGGACGCCTGCTCTCTCCGGCTGTTTCTCCGTGCGTGCGTGCGTGCGTGTTTTAGGCATTAGGGTGGTTGTTAGTGGAAAGGGCAGACTGGGTTGCAAGTGGTTGGTGGTGGGGTCAGGTGGAGGTATTACCGTACAACCCGTAGAGATGATTATTGTGGGCTGCCCTGTATAGATGTAGTAACTGCTTAACTCAAAACTTCTGCCTAGGACAAGAAAAGTAAGAAGAACAAGAAACCAAGCACATGATGCTCATTTGCCTGGTATCAACTAATACAAGTAAAAACGTTACAGTCCTGTTGTTGTTCCTGTTGCTTCCACTCTATTGTGAACATGAATCTGGTGGACTATAGGATAATATGACGACCACCTCTTGTAGTCCTACATCCTCCTTTCAAGGGATAGGCTGGGATATGAGAGACACTAAAACAGCTACTGATATAGGCCAAGACTCATACACTATGAACTTATAACACTGTCAACCCTGATCCAATCATCTCAAACTAATGTAACATCCACAGAACTAGAGTACAGTGTGCATGGTTCATTACACTACAGGTTGCTCAAGAGGAGGTGCATAATTACCTTCCAATACGTTACATTATTAATGACATACACAAATTGCCATTCAATAACTCTGTATCTGTTTTTGGTTTGACTCAATCTAAAAATTTACCAAACAAATAGTTATCAAGATTCTAATGGCCTTATTTAATAACCAAACAGACTACATCATAATTCAGAGTTGTAAGATATTATACTATATGTAAATCACCAATGACAGCCAATGTAATGGTCACGTGTTCCCTCATTACTTATGAAGCATGGATTGTAAAGTGCAGAATAGTTACCTACAGCCCACTTAAATTAGGTATTTCTTCGGCATTCAAAATGTTATCCATTAGTAAAGTAAACAGTTCATGTACATCAACTGTTTAAAATATCAACAGGCATACTTAAAATAAATGGTTAGTCTCTAGCATACATGTGAGTTTCCACATTATCAGCTATTACTTGCACATACGAGATCTGTTCAGAAAGTACCCAACTTCATTATTTTTCTCACCAACCAGCTGGAGGATAGGGGAGGAGTTTTGTGTACTGGAATGCAGGACCTTCATGCGCATGCGTGATTAATGCCAGCCGCCACGAGTGTGTCAATGGCTGTCAGTCAGCCTGTGCTCATAGTCATGCACCTTATACTCGTCCTGTTCCTGCGAGGGTCATCACGACAGCCGAAAAGTCAAACAATATTACAGCATCAAAATTTGCCAAAAACAAGGTGATACCCAAGTTGAAACTACTGTATCACGAAGATCCAGCAAGTTTTGGAGAATGAAGCCATGGGGGTAATGCAAATAAAGGAATGGTACAATCACTTCAAAAATGGCCGAATGTCAGTCAAGAGCGATCCACGTCCTGGGATGCCATCAACAAGCAGAAGTGCTGAAAATGTGAGGAAGTCTGCGATTTGGTCATGGGAAATTGTTGGCTGACTCTCACAGAAATTGCTAATGAAAGTGGAATCATCGATGGATCAGCACACGTAATTTTAACATATGATTTGGGCATAAGAAGAGTTGCCGTCAAGTTTGTTCCAAAGCTCCTTTCACGAGAACAACAAGCTCTGTGGAAGAACATTGCTCAAGACATGTTCGAGTGTGCAAATTGCGATCCAGACTTTCTTTAGACTGCTATCACTGGAGATGAGATTTGGGTGTACAGGTACAACCCAAAAACCAAAGCACAGTCATCCCAATGGAAGCATGCAGGGTCACCTTGGCCAAAAAAGCAGAACAGGTCCACAGCAAGGTGATATGCACGTTGACGTTTTTTTCGACTACCATGGCAGTCTGCATCACAAATATGCACCAGAAGGTCAAACTGTCCACAAACATTACTACCTCAACGTTATCTGTCATCCTCATGATGGACGCAGTTCAGTGGAAGAGACCAGACCTCTGGAAAGTGGCAAGTTCGATGTTGCATTATGACAACACCCCTGCCCATTCTTCTCAGCTGATTCAGGAGTATTCAACCAAGCACAAAAATGATGGAGGTCCAGGAAGCTCCCTACTCACCAGACTTGGCTCCATGCGACTTTTGGTTATTCCTCAAGCTCAAAACTCCGCTGAAGGCTTCCCAATTTGAGACGAGAGAGATCATGACAAATGCAACGAGGCACCTGCAAGAGATACCGAAAACCGACTTTGAAAAATGTTTCAGACAGTGGAGAGAACACTGGGCTGTGTGTGACAAGTCATGTTGAAACTGAAATTTTACCAAATGGATCACTTTTCATTCATTCATAATACAATATGGCACATATTAGCATTACGTATTACACAAATTTTTTACTTAATAATGTATTACTGAAGACACAAACTGTAATTAGTAAATTACGAGATGTTATGGGCTGTATAACTCATCAGTAACGGGTAGTGCTGAAAACAGCGGTTGTAGGCAGGTAAATCCAATTAGAGAGAGTAAGTCCAGGGTTAATAATAATATGCTCGCATTGTAAAAGCACAATTCACCATGAGACAATTCGCCATCAAAGTATGGACGATTCCCCATCAGGACGATTCCCTGTCATTTATTTACATATCAGTTTATTTAACAAGTACACTAGATTTTGAATACTTGTACTTCTACAAAGTAATTCTAAAATATACCCAGGAAGTTGTAGTACCACTGGAAATTAATGAAAACTGCTATGGGTGATGCTAGAATATAATTCAAAGTCAACTACAGCAAGGTAGAAACAAGCTAATTATTGTCTAAAAGTGCAACTTTTAAATGATATCCAAAGCTTACTATTGAATGAACACAGACTTTAATAGATTCCCCTGAAAATTAGTTATTAAAGTATCAATTAATCAATAATAAGTATATTTATAGAATGGCGGGGAATTGTCCAGGGTGCGAATTGTCCGGACAGTGAATTGTCTTGTTGTGACGGCGAACTGACTTGATGGCGAATTGTCCCGAAACCATCAGTGGATTTACCTGCCTGGTTGCTCATTCACTTCAGCCAGTCACGGATATCACCCAGCCTGACAGGGAGCGCACCTTTCTTGTAGAACGCAAGATATGGAAATTGATCACCTCAGCCCCACTGTCATGATTATTTTGTTCAACGAACTGCACCAGTTTATCAAAGTATACAGAAGCTTCCTTCCATGAAACTTCCATGACCACACCCCTCGGCACTTCGGCTCATTTGGTGCCCAGTTTGAATTTTTTAATTTTGATTATTTTACTTTTGGAGTCAGTCTTCTTCAAAAATTCGGATTATTGGGATTTTTGGATTATCAGTATTTGGATTAATGGACTTTTACTGTATACAGAAAAATTATTATAGAGAAAGTAAAAGAGGTATCAGAACTCCTAGTAAGTGATGAACAGGGTGGCTTTAGAAGTGGCAAAGGATGTGTGGCTCGAATATCTGCAATAAAAGAGATAGTGGAGAAGGTTTGTGAGAAGGACTATAAGGTGTTTATGCAATTCATGGATTTGGAAAAAGTATATGACAAAGTAGACAGAGAAGGATTGTGGAAGGTTTTGCACAAGTAGGTTGTAGATGGTAATCTGCTAGGTGTTGTCAAGAGTTTTTATGATGGCAGTGAAGCATGTGTAAGGGTAAATGGGCATCCAGGTGAATGGTTCACGATCAATGTGGGTGTGCAACAAGATTATGTAATGTTCCCATGGTTGTTCAATATATATTTGGATGGGGATGATGAGAGAAGTAAAAACACAAGGAATGGAGAGAGGGATGGCATTGGTAATGAATGGTGATGGATGGAATATCTCAAATTTGTTGTATGTTGATGATGCACTACTACTTGCAAATACCAGACAAGAGCTTGGTAGACTACTGCAGAGTTTTGCTGAAGTCTGTGAGCATCATGCGTTGAGAGTAAATGTAGAAAAGAACAAAGTGATTGTTACTCAGAGACAAGGTGACTCCCATTGCGATGTTTTACTGAATGGAGAGAGCCTGGAATTCGTGAAAATTCAAATATCTGGGTACAGTGATAGAAAAGAGAGGAAAATGTGCACAAGAAGTTGAAAGTAGTATGACAAAAAGAAGGAACGTAGCTGGTACTATGAAGGTCTTGATATGAAACAGAGGCTTGAGTGTTGCAGCTCTACGAGGTTTACATGATGGAGTGTTAGTGCTAACTTAAACATTTGGATGTGAGACTATGCTGTGGCATGAAAATGGAAAGTCAAGAGTAAAAGCAGTGGAGATGGGACTGCTGAGGAATGTATGTGGAGTAGAGAGTGGATAGGATACAAAATAATGTGCTTCATGAAAGTTGTGAAGTGAGGAATTCTGTGGACACCAGAATTGAAGAGAGTGTACTGAGATAGTATGGTCGTGTGCAGAGAATGGATAACAACAGAGTGGTGAAAAAGGTACAGTACATCTGAGCGAATCTGGAGGAGGGAGGAGGCGAGGTAGGCCAAAGAGGAGGTGGAGGGGTATGGTGGATGAGTGTGTGAGGAAGAGAGGTAAGGAAGTCAGTAAGACTAGGGGAATGACACGAGATCGAGCTGGCTGGATGTTGTTAGGAGAAGCGCATGATCTAGGATTTGGCACCCCTTTTTAATGTGACAGCATCCAGACTGACTCTGTTGGATATGTTATGTGATGCTACAGAACGTGATGAATGTTTTTGGCATATCAGATAGAGCCAGGATTCCACGGGCTAGAATGATGAGTGAATGGAAGCGTGGCCCATTGGACTGGGCAAACTTGGGCTGTCTGGACATTGCTAGTCCTTGCTCGGAGGTGAGGTCTGAATGATGATGATGATGATGATGATGATGATGATGATGTCTAAAGTTCTGTCTGGAAAACTAAATTTCTTTATATCACTAAGGCATAAACTCTTCTTCAGCTTGAATTCATGTCCCTCTGTTTTTCCATCATTTTTCACAGAGGTCCTCTCTGTCCGTACGTTCTATTCTTCTTACTCCTCTAAACACTGCAATGGAATCTCCCCTCTCTCTTCTTTCTCTCACTGTTGACAATTTCAGCTTGTCTAATCTCTCCCTGGTGGCAGGTGGGGCACTCACCATTTACTCACTTGATGCAGTGCTACTTTGGGTGTCTGCCCTTTCATCTCTTCCTTCCTTCCTCTTGTCTTTCTTTCCTTCATTCTTTCTTCTTCCTTCTGACTGCAGGTGACTTTACACTCACTCTTCTGTCTTTCTTTCCTTCGCTCTTTCCTCTTTCTTCTGCCTATGGGTGACTCTATGCTCAGTGAGAAGCCAAAAGGTTTTTTGTAAATCAGGAAACCATTTACTTCGCTGGGTGGTAACCATATAACCAAATTATGGCGCATGGTGGTTTATTGGGTAATTTAGGCACCCCAATCAGACTGAGTCCATGTAGGTCTATATCCAAGGGGTGGTTGGGATTAATTGCTCACGTAATGCCACTCTGGGATGAGTGGGGCTGGTCAAACTCATCTTAAATGTCAGGACCAACATGCCTAGCCCCGGGTTCCTATGCTCCTCATGGGGCGACATAGGATTGGATGATGGATGGATAGATGGACATTTATTAGTACTGAATTCCTTATCCATGTTTGACTCCACATGTTGAGTTTATCAAGATCTTTTTGCAAATCCTTACAACAGTTTACTCCTTTAATATGTTTCATAATTTTTGCATCATCACCAAATAAATTCATATAAGTACTCAACCCTTCACATTTATATATACCAAGAACATAATTGGGGTCAACACTGAACTCTGGGGCACTCCACTAGTTGCCTTTTTCCACTGGGAAAGCTCGTCTCATGTTAGGGTTCACATTTGTCTTTCTATCAAATAATTTCCCATCCATTTCAATAATTACCCATGCACACCTCCATAGGTTTTCAATTTCCATTTTAATCTTCTGTATGGCACTCTATCAAAAGCCTTCTTTAAATCCATGTAAATACAGTCTACCCATCCTTCACTTTCTTAAACAATGTCTATCACTCTACTATAGATGCTCAACAAGTTCATAACACAAGATGATCCTTCTCTATATCCAAACTACTTGGACGTTATTACCATATGCCCTTCACGGAATTTTATCTATCTTTTTCTAATGACACTTTCACATAGTTTGCAGACTATACTAGTGATGGAGGCCAGTCTGTAGTTAAGTGGGTTCTTTCTGTCACTACCTTTATAAATCAGAACTAAATTTGTTCTTTTCCATTCAGTAGGTAAATTCCTCACTTTCTACGGAAAACCATATCCAGTAGACGTTCGATTTAACAAATGCCAATTTAGTGAATGCCCGATATAACGGAACGACTTTTTTTTGGTATTTTTTGTCCTATTTAAGGGAAAATTTCCATTTATATGAGTATAATTTCAATAAGGAAATTCCATATACAATAATGCATTTGTGGGGGTATTAATTATGCGTTCAGACTGCTGTGTGTAGCATTGAGAGATAGCATAGTTTGCTAGGTTTGGTTGCCTACTAGGATTTAGCGGAAAGTACTGTACCTTGAAGTATCGAAGAACTTTCCTTTATACTGTGCTTTGGTTACGGAACTCAATTTAACAGAAAATTCAAAATAATGGAATGGGAGTTGGCTGAATTAGTTCATTAAATCAAGCATCTACTGTAATATCATAGACAGACCTCAATAACTGGTCTAAACATTCTCTCAAGATCTAACCAGCTACTTCATCCACACCCATTATCTCACATCTAAATCCTCCATCAACTAATGTATCCCTCATTAACTGTGTGTGTGTGTGTGTGTGTGTGTGTGTGTGTGTGTGAGAGAGGCATGGGGTGTCCCAATACTCCACCATGAAAGAAAGACTGAAGAGTTATTTCCAAGTTTTCTGTGAAAGTGAGTGCTTTTGCAACTTTGCCATGCTAGGAACTTCTTTAAACTTAACTGGAGCCCACCAGTTCCCCAAGCTTTATCATATGGTGATATTACCTTACTACTAAGGATTTATTACCATCATCAGTCCATCCAAAGCTGGGGCCAACAAATCAAAGAGAAAAAAAAATGATAGTGGGAGAACTACTCAACAGCATCTCCAATGTAATGAGTCACACACTCATTCACCCACCATTCAAACCCTCAGAATGTTGACTCTACCTCACAGGCAAACCATTCCACAATATGTATTTCATAATTAACTATCAGTAAAGCCGTTTCCATGACTACCAGTATTAAAATGGGGACACCAAACCCTTGTCATGTACTCCTGTGTACAAAGTTCATCTAATCAACTCTATCCCTTGTTTGCTGCATAGCTTCATCAGTCTCTATTACTTGCTTTCTCACACCTATTTCTCACTTTCTCACACCCTCATCTGCCATATCTATCCATCTTCTTGATCTACCATGCCTCCTCCCACACTAAATTCATTCACATACACTCTTTTCACCCCCCTATTTATAACCATTCTCACCATATGACCATACCATCAAGCCACACTCTTTTACAAAATGCTTGAGATAGAAAAAGCATAAGGTGCCACTGAGAAAAGACTAGATAACAACACTGCTCTTGTATAGTGGAAAACTATGTTAATACTGTACAGTAGCTACACAAAAAGTTGTTTTCCTCCACTTTACTTCAGTGATGTCACCAATCCCAAGGTAACGCCCTTGAGTTAGACATGAGACAAGAAACTTCCCTTCCCCTAAGCTCAAAATTTGACAGCACAGAGGCAGATCAGCAAAGAATTGGCCTGTTGCTGGTTCCACACAGAAAATCATAACCAATATGTGGTAACTGTTCATTCTGGCAGTCCTTTGTTGTTGTTGCTTCACCTTGGTCAGTTTGGCTGAGCTGACCTGTCAATTACAGGTAAACATCTGCTTCTGTGGGGCAGTCCTACAGGTACACTCACTCCAGAAAGTATCGGTGCACTGTGGGTCTGATGACATACGGAATGATTCGACCATAAGCCAGTGACAGCCCGTTAATACCTGTATATATTATATCATTTACAGCCATTCTCTACTCATTATGAAGGACACAAGAGTTATCTAATATAGCAGTCATCTATCATCTGTGATGCCTGAGGGTGCGAGGTCAGAACCGCAGTTTCTAGTTTCCTTTGTTCCGTGTGTCATAATATTTAACACATATTCTGCACCGATACTTTCTACAGTGAGTGTACAGTACACTATACTGTATACAGTGTGTAGAGATCCAGCACCCTCTTAATGCTATACTGTACTAGGGTTAGACAAGGGTCCTTCCCTGGGCAAGGTGCAGGAAAATATGAGGAGGTCTGGCTTCTGGGTGCATGCTGCAGCTGCTCTACTCAACTGTAAAGAACCACTGCATGTGGGCTCTTTATCTGTATGTGTGTGTGTGGGGGGGGGGGAGAAATTGTGTGCTCCTTCCCTGTCACCCTGCTTTTTTAATGGTACAGACATGAGTGGAGGTCAAAGCATGTACAGTCCAAGAAAATACATAAGTGGGCATGCCCTAGTGTTTTCAGCATACAACAGGATTTGAAAGTCAGCAAGGAAGCCATAGGCAAAATACTGCAATTATGAAATAAAACTACATGCCCCCTGCATATGATGACTGTCTCTAACAAATGACACAACTTACACATGCAAGTCTAGCAGATGTATTAGAGCAGGCAGGTTCATTTCAAGGGTATAAGAATATCTGGCTCATTCTGCAAAATAGGATCAATATGATTTTCTTTCCAAACAGCGTAATGCACAGCATGGAAATCCTCATCTAGGCAAGGTATGCATATACAATGCAGCTTTTGCAGGCACCAGATATTTTGAACCAGTAAGTGGTGGGGTTTCATTCTGAAACCTACCAATATAGCGATATTCAAATTACCATAATGATACGGAAATAATGTTGCAAAATTATTAACTAACTGAAATCCATTCACAAAATAAACAAGACACACACAGTTATTTTAGCTGAAAGACAAAAATGAGTGCACACAGAAAACCCAAAATGTGTCCAATGCCGTAAAAAAATAATAACAACGAGAAATAATATCCTAAAGCTTGTGATGGCTGCAAAATTACCACACATAAACCTGAAAGTAAAAGCTAACCTGCCAGAATAAGGTGAGAATGGTACAAACTGTACCACACATGTTCAATAATAAAAACAAAAGGGCAAAACAAACATAAACAGAAAGAAGAAAAGCAGAACAAACAAGCAGGAGGATGTATCAAATTATCAGAATGCTACATACATGAGAAAAAAAATGTAGCAGTGTTGAGAGTGTACAGAGGCTAACACCACAGAAGTATGACATTATCTTCATGTTACAGCATGGGAAGTTGAAGGACTCAACATAAGCAGGAAGGAATGATCTGGCATGGCTTAAGACAAAAATGCTCTTACATCTGACAAAACTTGGGGGCAGTTATGATTTCTTGCTACATGGTGAGTATCCATACAAAATAAGCCTCAATCCAGTGGCTGGCTGAGGTGCACCCTTAATATCCACAGAACATAGTGGTTGTTGCAGGTGCTATTATACCTCTTCCTCAACCTTTGTCACAAGGAAGCCTAATTAACCCTGTAAGACTGTCTGGTGATATCACATTCAAGCAATCCTTACTACAAGTCAGGGATGCATATTGTACTGCATGGGAACTTCCTCCACACAATTGGTACTGTACACTGGGGGAAACTGGCAAATCAGCTTTGTACTGCAGGTTACAAGGGAATCTTTATTGGGCAATTTTTCTCTTGTTTATTGGGGATAAAGTCAAAATCTACATCAAATCTTTTAACAAGAACTTATTGTACATAAGTGACATCCTCCCTAAAGGGGGTAAAGGTGCTGATACTGCCAGAGTAAAAAGGGAGGGGGGGGGGGGGCTCAGATCATATATTTTTCAATGCATCTGGCTTAAGACAACAGCTACAAAACCTTATTATGTGAATCAGATGGCCACTCACACACCAAGAGATGGCACCAAACAATATCACATCCTATCAACTGGGTACCATAACATCTGTTTAATACTAAGAACATTAAGCAGGGCAATTCAATAACTCATAAGCATATTTTACTAGAAGCAGTGAAAACTATTACACTGGTCCCTGCAACAAGTGGGAATCAGCAGTCTACTTCTCTACCACAAGGTTAGGATGCCAAAAAGCAGGTCACAAAAGCAATCATTCCAAGATAATACATTAGACTGTAAAGCTACATAGATACAGATGCATTCCATTCACATGGCACAAAATAATTCAAAACAGTCTTTTAATATCAGTATATCTAAAGTTAATTTCTCTGTTCCACATGGTTGACATCAAGCACTGTATTTAGGAACACTAATATGCAATACCCTGTACTTCTAAATAATGTACATATCTTCACATTGCCTGGTTTAAGACATATATGATAGTAGAATGAAGTACCATAACTCCCTGCACATAAGCCATGTACACCAATCAGTGTGAACCTGAAAGCTTCTCAAAACCTCACACCTCGAGAAATCTGAAATCTTCAATCAAAAGTCATATCTTTAATCCTCAAGGGTAGTGCTGGTACCTGGCACTGACATAACATGAACTAACATACCTTTAGCAAATTTTGGGTGCTCCAAACAACGCAATTTAAAACAACTGTAATCATTATACAGTATACAGGCATTACTTGTTTTACAATGGGGTTTCGTCAGGTCATACCTTATTGTATACCGATTTTATCGTAAATCGGGAGATTGAAACCCATTACTGTATAAAAGGGGGGTTATGTCAACTCAACTTCCCAAAGTCACCTAACCAAGACTGAACCATAAATGACAACCCACCTTCATTCCTTCCTGCGTTGGTCCAAGTCATCTCCAAGTTGTCCCCCAAGGCTAGGGGACAGTCTGTGCTTATAGGCACTAGTGGTCAGCCTCTGAGTCAGACAGGAACAGGTTAGGGGGAAGGGGAATCCGGCCCATACCTGCACCAACCTTAGCACTGGGACCCATACCTGCCCCAACCATAGCACTGGGGCCTACACTGGCACTGACCTTACCACTGGGGACACAAATCCACAGAAGTAATCCCTTAATTCACGCGAACTTTTTTCATGCGATTTCGGTTATCGACGAATTTTTTGTACAATAATTAAAACATAAAATTATAGTATTAATATAAATAATTTTAATATAAGAGAGAAATAAAATATAAAAAATGCCTACCTGCTGCCCGTGTGCATAAATGTGTGTGTGTGTGTGTGTGTGTGTGTGTGTGTGTGTGTGTGTGTGTGTGTGTGTGTGTGTGAGAGCTCAGTCTACCACGCACCACACAGTCAGTTTGAATCCGACGGTCGAACCGTGCATGACTCGCGAATTGTTATTTGTGGCTTATTTTTCTGCCTTCCAGTGATTGCTTGCCTTGTTTGCCAACATGGGGCCAAAGCATAGTGCTAGTGACGCATGTGGTAATACACTAAAACGGACTTGTAAAGTGATGTCGCTGACAGAGAAAGTTAAGGTGTTGGACAAACTTAGGGAAGGAATGTCGACGACAATTCACCGTCAGGACAATTCCCCATCATTTATTCACATACCAGTTTATTTAGCAAGTACAGTAAACTAGTTTTTTACTTATATGAGTTATAAAATCCCCCTGAAAATTAGTTATTAAAGTATTAATTAATCAATAATAAGTATATTTATAGACTGACAGGGAATCGTCCAGGGTGGGAATTGTCCTGACGGGGAATCGTTCATGTTTTGATAGTGAACTGACTTGATGGTGAATGTCTCAGAACCGTATGTTTGGGGTGAATGAGTCAACTGTTCTTACAATAAAGAAGGCAGAATGTAGCATACGGGAGGCAGTGAGGGATAGTGCACCAGACTGTGCTAAAGTGTCTCCACTTACGCCATCTCCTTGACTGCATGCACGGTGTGGCATGGGGCACTGTCCTGCTGCAGCACCTCAGCACCAGTTGCTGCAAAACAGCCGGCCACACGGTTGTCTAAAAGGCTCAGGTAGACGTCCTTGGTGACTGAGTGGCCTTTGGGGAAGACATGCAGATCAGCCACGTCCCCGTACGAGAATGCATCCCACACCATGAGGGAAGGAGGAAGCTTGGTGGACTTTGCGGTGTACTCTGGGTCGCAAGGATCCGATCCTTTCCGGCGCCACACCCTGTTGCCTTTTGTGTCACTGACTCTAAATGAGGATTCATCGGACCACAAGATTTGTCTCCATTCATCTATGGTCCAGGAGCTGTACTTATGTGCAAAAGCTAGCCTCTTTTTCCACTACACCTTGGAAACAATAGGCTTGCTTTGAGCTCGCATCTTCTGATATCCCAGTTTTATTTGGATATATTTCTGAATGGTTCGTACACTGACATAGTGGAGAAGCATGGGATTCTGTTCCTTTATCTGTCTTGCTGTAGCAGCCGTGGCTCAGTGGGTTAGAGCGCTCCGCTCTGGCCGAAGGGTCGGAGGATCGAATCCACCCACGGGTCATTGGTAGACATCAGGAAGGGCATCCGGTCATAAAATGCTACATGCTCCAGTCCAAAAGTCCTCTACCCAGAGGCAACGCCTTAGCCCTTCGGGGATACCTGGCGTAAAAAAAAAAAAAAAAAAAAAAAAAAAAAAAATTTGCTGTAAGGGTGGGATTTTCCTTCAACTGGCGCCTTATGTGAGCCAAAGTCCTACCACTAATCTTGGGACGCCATCCCCCACCATGTTTGTGGCGGGGCATCTCACGCTCTCCAGAGGCCTTAAACTTAGATACGAGGCGGCATACTGTAACTTGGTTTATGCCAGTTTGCTGACTTATTTCCTTGGTACTTTGCCTAATTATGATGCTTTGACTAACCTATCACTGAATTCAAAGTGAAATAAAGCTAAACAGGTTTATGGATTTTCATTGCCAGTTTCCCAGCCCTCTCTCAGCGGATTACGAGAAAATGCTCTATAGCAGGAAAGCTAATATATTTTGGGCAGCCAGAAATGTGTGAGAGTACTTCTCTTCCACTATACCCTCAGTCCAGAATACTAATTTCTAGTCTGAGGGAGGGGGGGTAATTGTTCCCTGGTCCTGGGGTACCAGACAATAACACTATGCCGGTTTCTAATGTTAAATGAACAAAGGACCTTCTACCATATGTTGATTTCATTCCCTTAACCATTTAAATTCCAGTAACATTCTTCTTAATCTATTCTTGCTAACATCAAATGACTTTATTCAACTTGGGAAAGATCTATTGTATTATAGAGTTTAATGAAAACTATTCCCTCATGATGTCTGAAAACTCTAACCTTAGCTGAATAAAATCAACAGTAGATAGTAAGAATAAAATAAAAGAGACGTCCCTGGGCTCAATGGAATAAATGATGCATTTTGAAAAAAAATCACTCCCCCCCCTGCCTTATTTTCTGCACAACTCATATTTGAGTTTTATGGTGTTCTGGGAAGAGAGAAGGAGTACTGCTCTATTATGTGCTGGGAGATATGGTAATTATCTAAAGTCTAACACTACATCAACACAAACATGTGCACAATAATAAGTTCCATACTTCATTACAAGTCACTCTAAAGCAACAGAAGTGGACATAACAATGTGAGAGAACAGAACTGAACATTCTGCATTACAGAAAGAATGACATAACTGCATGTTAAAAAGTGCACTATTAGTACAGTAACTAATTATTTATAATCTGGGAATTGAATGGAATGCAATGTGTTGTCTTGAAAATGTTTTTGTTAAGAAGCAATAAAATGAAGAAGCCTCATACAATCCAAGTTAGTGGAATATTTACAAAAGGTTCTTGTGACTTACAAAGTGACTACTATGTCCTGTGAGGGTCCTCGGACATTCTTCTTCTCGACTAGAGCAAGGACATTAAAGCCAAATTTGTCAATGACATCTCGGCTGCGAAGCGCTTGAAAATCCCAGTCCACCTGGCCATCCTCCTCTGCTATATGAAGTGCATAGTTCTCCACACCACCTCTGCAACACACACATCAGATTATTAATCATTATTCTATGGTGGCTGCAACAGAAATCGTGACATAACAAATGCAACAGAAATTATGACATGATTGTGTATCAAGATTAACCCCTTAAACGCGGATCGTCGCGTTTGCGACGCTCGCCAAAAAGGACATGACGGCGGAGCGTCGCGTTTGCGATTCAAGTTAATTTTGAATAAACGCGGGCAAGGATGCTCCAGCTGGTATTGTCTATCAGTACCACCACCCTTTAGCTACAATTAGCATACTTTACCTTTGTACTACTGACCTCCGTTGTTGCCAAGTATCGCGTTTTTCCCCCTTCCCCCCCCCACCACGGCCCGGCCAGCCTGGCTGTGATACATGGCAGCGCTCTGACTGCTCAGAACTGTAAATCTGCGCTCTCCTCTCACAAGCAGTTTATGCTAATAGGAAACGTTTGTTTCCCCAGTTGTAACACTAGCTTTTTTTCGCATGGTTTGCCCCTGTTTAGCGTCAGTTTACCGCAGGCTTTCAAAGTGACATTATGGCGAGTTCTAGCTCTTCTGAGTCAGTGCGAGCGGCTGACAGGAACGAGAATAAAGTGACGGGCATAAGGAAGAATAAAAAGCGCGCCGCGGTGATCTTTTGGGAAGTAATATGATTGAAAATAATGTAGTATACGTGTTTTTAGCTGTGAAAATGGAAATGTTTGTTGAGTGACAGGAAGACCGCCGCCGCGCTGCATGTCGGCCGTATGCTCCGTTGATTTTAGCCTTATTTTCAGTGCTTATTGTACAAATACGGATTCCAAACTACCTGTACGTTGTAGTATAAAGTTTACTGTGACAGAATGAGGCTGTGGTAGATGGGAAACTGGGTTGCTGGAGGTGTGAAAGTGAAGATTTGGTTACCCAACTTTGCAAGTCTCCACAAGTCCTTGGGTAGTCCACGAAGGCTCAACATATATATATATATATAATATTACCATACCAGCAATTTCACATAACTTTCAAAACCAGTCCCCCATTTTCAATTAACCATGCATTAATATTCCTTCACAGTGTATCATAAAATAATACTTACAGTACATATACAAAAATAAAGTACAGTACTATCCCTACATACTTTAAAGGTGGTTGTCTGTTTTCTTTGGTATAAAGCCAGCAGATGAGGCCGATGAGATCAATGACCCGAGCTTGTTGGCAGTTGATGATGGAGACAACCATTGGGTAGCTAGGTGTAGGGTCATCCCCCAAGAGAAGATAGATGCTTATGCGCCTTGAAACTACAGCTGTGTGGATCTGTGCAAAATACAACATACTGTATATACTTTCAAAATACATAATTTCTAGGCATTATAATGCCTCTTCTGAGTAAGACGAGGCTGTACAATGTCAACCACAATGTAAAATTTCTTATAAACCCTTCAGTGTGTACAAACTTTTGAACTTCTATAAAGTTATAAAACACTGAACAATACAAACCCACAAATTTACTGATTAATAACACTTTATCTTGTACCTTGATGTAATACAATTGCTTTAAGATTTCAGAGCAAAATACAAAGGCAAACAGCACTGAATATTTGTCATAATGGTACATCAGACTACATGCCACTGCCACATACATATAAAAGGTAATGTATTTATCTCATAATACTTTGGTGTAAACGTTTCTTGCACAGACAGATGCATTTTGGAGTGCAACAAATATCAGAAACATCTGGTAACAAGTATCCGATGTGTATGGAAGAGAAGACTTTAGGAATGAGACTGTGTGTGGTGGAATGAATAGGGAAAAAATTTTTGAGGTGCTATGAATACTGTCACTGATTTCACATACATAATATACTGTAGCACTATAGAATGTGCCTGGGGACTAGTAAGCTATGGTGCTTCAACTGGATGGGGCCCATTAAGGTGTAGTTCTGAGCTATGGGTGGGGTTTATCACTCAAATAATACAACTCAGGTAAGCAGTTGGTCACTCTTCCAACAGAGCAGCAAAGCCCCAAGCTCTAATGCTCCTAATGGGATAATATTGGGAATGCTGGATGATGATGATGATGATGGTATCTTGAGGCATCAGGTATGTCAACTTTTGCATGGAAACTGACTAGTTGCATTACTGAGGAGGTACACACCAACATGGTGGTAGGTGGGGGTCCTCACCATCCACTCACTTGATGTAGTGCTGCTCTTTCCTCTCTTCCTTCCTCCCTCTTATGTCGTTCTTTCTTTCATTCTTTCCTCTTCCTTCTGTCTACGGGTGACTCTACACTGAATGACAAAAGGGAAATATTCCCCCCGAGCTAGACCTTATTAAATCATATAACCCTGCTAGGTGACAGGAGGGCACCATCCCTCCCGGCATGGCAGCTACCGGGCGTTGCTTGAATTCAAGACCCTCTGGTCCCGAGTTTGATGCTCTACCACTGAGCCACCCTGCCCCCCAGACACTGAGTAATAAGCCAAATGGTTTCCTGTACACCGGGAAACCATTTGCTATGCTGGGTGGTCACCATATAACCAAACTATGGTGCCTGATGGTTTAATGGGCAATTAAGGCACTCCAACCGGATTGAGCCTGTGTCAGTTCATAGCCAAGGGATGGTTGGGGTTTACTGCTCATGTAATGCCACTCAGGGATGAGTGAGGCTGGTCGTTCTAACCTTAAATGTCAGGACCAACTTACCTAGCCCTGGGCTCTTACACTCCTTATGGGGCAACACAGGTTTAGATGATGGATGACTGGATGGATACACACCAACTACTTCTACTCAACAGTGAAGCATGAGCTGTGAGCTACATGGGCCACACTTGTGTGGACAACAAAGAAGTCCCTTGGGCCTTCTGATGAGGCTAACAACTGGTTGTAGACAAGCCAGCAACCAGAATGGGTTAGATATGACAATCTACAATTTAACCACAGCAACTACAGTCATCTAAATGGAGGAGTTAGCTACCCTGTGGCACCTGAGTACTTCCCCATTATGGGAAAATTCTCTGATGCATGAAGGGAGATTAAGAGAGGGCCTTCATGCTATGTACTAATGTAGTGTATTGGCCCCACTGCCTAATACTGTTTTTTAATGCAGTGTACTGGCCCCACTGCCTAATAGCGTTTTTAAACACCTGGTAGTCAAGTGTGTTTGGGTGTTCCAACCAGCTGTTGCCCACTGGAGTCTGTTTCCAAGGGGCAATTGGGGTTTTTAAACACCTGGGGGAGGCGGTGGCTGAATCGGTAGAGAGGCGGCTTGCGGTCCTAACGGACCCAGGATCGAATCCCGGCTGGGGCAGGGAACAGTTTAAGGATTTGAATTTCATGAAAGCAGACTTTCCTGATCTACCAGATGACCCGCCGACATGTCGTAAAAATACCCCCGCTAATACCAATACACCAGTCCTGTATGAGACAGCCCTAGCATGTATTCAATATGGACGGTGGGTGTTAGCGCCGAAGTGGTGACATGTGGAGGTGTAGGAGGACTACTGGGCCTTGGGATAGGCAACTGCCCCCAAGAAATAGGCCCTGAGCCTTTGCCCAGAGTCGGACACAAAAAAAAAAAAAAAAAAAAAAAAAAAAAAAAAAGTGTGTTTGGGTGTTCCAACCAGCTGTTGCCCACTGGAGTCTGTTTCCAAGGGGCAATTGGGGTTTCTTGCTTATGTAATGCTGTTCAGGGAAGAGAAACTAGTCACTCTCACTTTCACTGTCTCAACTAAGACACTGGATTGGTTGAAGGTTTGGTGGACAGATGATGAGTTAGTGTCATGACAGAAGTCACATGCCACACCATTCACTGTTAGGTACAGCAGAAAAGTAATAAAGGATTTAATACAGTTAAATAGCAGAAATAAATATCTTGTGACTTCATCCTGGCAAAGGAGTAAAGAATCTGATGGAACTGTTATACGAAAACTTCCATTCCTCATCCAAAATGAGATATAATTCCAAAATTCCCTTGGATATGGTAATAACAAAGAAGAGGATGCATAACAAATGCTAATGTACAGCTTCAGCCCCTACAGTGGGTCTCCCTGGTTACAAATTTATGGGTGCATGCCATGGAATACATGAAAAACATAGAAATTTTTCAATGTCCTATCAGGAGTGTATAAGTCATGGTCTAGGCTATTCAATCCAGACACTAAAGTTGAAAGTGATCAGTTGTTCTCTCCTGAGTGACATAAGCAATACATATTAAATCTCAACCAACCACTGGATTAGACCCTTACAGGGCACTTCTGGATGAAATGCCTCAACTCTACTGGGTGTCTATTTGTGGGTTATATGGTTACCACCAAACATATTACAATATTTCACGCATTACATGAAACCATTTGACTTGTCACTCAGTGTAATGCCTTCTAATATTGCACTACAGGAATGACAGGATGGTGGGCAGCCCCACCTACCACACAAATGTTTCATAAACTGACAATTTTTTACACAGTTCTAAAGCACAGCAGGAAAACATGAGACAAATGTAGATCTTATCAGAAAGAAGCAGAGACTTCACATCCATAAAACAGTGTTCTGAATGAGGAAACTAAAGTAGGAGCATGGCAACTGCACCACCATAATGTAATGTGAGAGAATGAAGGAAACAACATGCATCATTATCTTGCTATCAGTCGAAGATTAATGCTTGTACCCTATTTATCATACAGTTAGTACTGTATACTGTACTATACTTTACAGTACAACAATGTACTATTGCGGCCAGGTGTTGTTATCCACCTTCGTCCAGCCAACTCGTGTATCTGGCAGAGCTGCATTCACGAGCACAGAAGTTGCCTTCTATGCATTTCTGTCGAAAAATATCCCTTCAACTTAGGGCTTGTACTAATGAATAAAGCAATAGTAATACTGATTTGAAGGTTTGACTAATAACATGAATATATCACATTTATTATTTAATAACTGTATTGTTTCTCTTATAATGCAAAGCAAGTGACTTTTACATTTGGTTCCATGCCACGACTTCCTGTACATAAGAACATAAGAAGAGAGGATAACTGCAGTAGAGCAGTTGGCCCATGCTAGGCAGCTCCTCGAAGAATAACTGAATTACTACAATGAGATAAGGACAGCAAAGAAGAAGGCTCTCCCCTGCCCTCAAAACCCTCCAGCCGAAGCCGTTAGGAAAAAATCAGAAAGAACACCACGCAGTACAGAAAAACTAGCATCGACATTTTATAGGAAAGTGTGAAAGGAGAATAGAGACTACCAGACAGTAGTGTAACCTGAAAAGGAAAAGGTATGAATGAGTACTGTATTGGTTATAAGATTTTTTTTTTTTCTATACCCAACCCTTATTTGTAATATGCTTATCTAGCTTATGCTTGACACTTTCAATGGAAAAGGCAGCAACTACTTTACTAGGTAGCTTATTCCATTTGTCTACTACTCTATTACCAAACAAGTTTCTACCTATTTCCTTACTGAAACAGAATTTCTCTAGTTTGAAACCATTACTTCTAGTTCTATCATGTATGCTCACTTTAAGTACCTTGCTAATATCTCCCTTATTTATACCCTTCATCCACTTAAACACCTCAATTAAGTCTCCCCTTACTCTTTGCCTCTCTAGTGAGCGCAGACTTTCTGTCTGTCTTCATATGACAGGTTCCGAACATCATGTACCATTTTTGTCATTCTTCTCTGTACATTTTCTAACGAGTTAATATCCATTCTATAGTAAGGACACCAAAATTGAACTGCGTTGTGTAAGTGTGGCCTCACTAATGCTAGATAAAGTTGCAGTATTACTTTAGATGACCTATTGCTCATGCTTCCCGAAATTAATCCTAGGACCCTATTTGCTTTATTTCTTGCATTAATGCACTGTTGCCTTGGTTTGAGGTCATTATTAACCATAACTCCTAGATCTCTCTCTCGCATTGCGATTTGCTAATTTCTTTGTTATCTAAGCCGTATTTAGTATCTCCAATGGTCTTGCCCACGTTGAGTACTTTACATTTTTGAACGTTAAATTCCATTTGCCATGTTTAACCCGCCCCATCCCAACGTTTTCTGGGCAGTGGGATATTTTTTGACAGAAATGCATAGAAGGCAATTTTTTTCTCATGAATGCAACACTGCCACATACATGGGCTGGCTGGACGAGGGTGGATAACACCTGGCTGCAATAGTACATAGTACAGTACTGTCACTAGTGAACAGTACACTTAAAACTATCTCAACTACAACAATACTTGATAAAGCAGCTCAACTAACCGTGCCATCAAACTTCGCATATTCAATAAAAGGATTATTTACACCATCAGGATACTGCAGCACAAGGCGGGAAAGAAGAGAAACTGGGGGTTGCCGAGCCACAGGGGAGTCTTGGCCTGAGCCCCCACTTATCACAGCTTTACGCGAAAACATCTCATTCAATTCACTTTCTGTAAATAGAAATACAAATAAAAATAATACAACAAAATTTTACAAATTAAATATGCAATATGATACAAGGCATATATCACTTTCCAACTTTTTCCATTGTTCTTTATTCCCTCTTCCCTCCCTCTCTCCATCTGTAACAGTTCCTTAATTTCTGATATATAACTCTCCAAGAGAACACTGTCTTCTCTTCCTTCCTTCTCTGTTCGTTTTTGCCTTTGCTTCCTTTACTAGCTCCTTTATTTGAGCTCTTTCTTCCTCATTTGCATCTCTCCTTATCCAAACATTCTTGAACTCCTCTTTGTTTGATAATTTCGATGTTCTGTTGATGATTTAATTTACCATTACCTGAGACTTAAACTTTACTTTCTCGTACCTTCCTAGCCAAAACACTTCTTCAATCTCTTCCTAAACTTCGTTGTTACCCTCCATAACTACTGATACTATCTCTTTAGCCTTACTCAGTTCTTCTCTTTCTCTTTCTGATGTTACTGTCATAAGAATTTTCTTTTACTCCTGAAATTATCACACATTTTTTCTTGTCTGCTATATCCCTGACTAAAGATTCTCTACTTCTTAGTGAAGGAACGCTGTAGGGTGGATGTGGATGTGGTTGAGAAGATTAGGAGAAATACACTGAGGTGGTTTGGACATGTGAAGAGAATGGAGAATGAAAGACTGACTAAGAGGGTGTATGTAGGTGAGGTGGAGGGAGGGAGAGGGAGAGGTAGACCGAGGATGAGGTGGAGGGATGGAGTTGAGAGGTATATGAGGGAGGGGGGGGTGAGTTGGGGGGAGGGTAGTCAAATGGTGGGTGACAAAGCGACTTGGAGGCGTTTTGTCTGTGGCCACCCTTTGCGGGATTAGGGCGTTGGGCTATAGATAGATAGATAGATAGACAGACTTATATCTTCCCCTTTACATTCTTGAATCTTACCAACCCCACTGATATACTATGAAAAATGAGATATGATGATGATGACACTGAAATACCTGTACTGTATACAAAGAGAAAGCAACAAAAAACAAGTGATTAACATTACTTTAGACTGAAAGCAGAAATACATGATAAGCATAGCCTACCATCCACAGGGGCAGGATTGTGTTTCCACACCACCCTCTTAACTTTGGAGGCATTCTTTTTCTCTTTTCTCATTATCTCCAGCCGCTGGGCAGTGTATGACCTCTGACGGTGGCCAACAAAGTCCATATCTGGAAAAAAAAAAAAAAAAAAAAAAAAGTCATGTGTAATAAACTAGAGGGGCACTCGGTGGAATGCATCTCTCCGACATGGGCAATGTAATTTCCAAACTACTCTTCATAATGGGTTAGGGTTTTTCATCACTGATTATGGTTTCGCAAAAAGTGTTTTCCAGATCCAGAATCTGTAGTACAATCTGGATCCATTAATCGATTGTTCCCTGGGACATGGACTATCTACTCACCAAATCTGGTCCAAATCTCTCTTTACTGTAGTTGTTGTGTAATCCTGCCAACAGACAAACAAACTACCAAACAAACAAACAGGGGTGAAAACATACTTGCCCTGTCAGGGAGGATAAATAATCATCAATACTGCAGGCAAGCATTCATATACTAGTAAAGTCTATACCGGTACTATAGTGTTGTAAAATTTACAGGACAATTTGCAAAACATTCTCTACTGCTATTAAGTACTCTGCAAAAATCCAACTTTCCCTCCATTTCATTGGTTCCTGTGCCATATTTTCATTCTCCAGCACATACACAATACAGTACAGTGTATACGGTACATATGATATATAAAGATGGAGAGCGAATGGCCTAACCTGAGGCGATGTCGAGGGAGTGTGGGGGAGGCTCATCTGATTGGTGATGTGGTGGAGAGTCTGTATCAGCCAGAGCAGGGAATTCCACCACTGAAGCTGCCCCAGCCTCTGGCTGTACCACCACCTCACACAGACCTGTACACAGGGGACAAATGTGGTAATGAACTGGTCACAAAATCAAGCCACATTCTCACTTTGAACATTTCATCATATCGTATCGTATTGTTTGGAAAGCCCCCAGCATGCTTGCTTGCCATGGCCCTGATCACCTAATGGTGGCTCTCCATGCTGCTTGATCTCTGGCAGCATCTCCCTTCATCCTTATCCCCGAGGTCACACTCTATGACCTCATCCCAGGTCTTTTTTGGTCTGCCTCTCACAACCCTACCCTTGACGTTCACACTTCTCACCTTCTGCATCCAACTGCCATCTTCCATCCTCTCAATATGCCCAAACCATCTCAATCTACCCCTCCTCATCAAACATCGGTACATTCCAGTCCCATCCTTCCTCTCAACTCTTCAATTACAATCCTAGCCCCCCCCCCCTGCCAGACTTCACATTCAAGGATGCACTACACTGTACATCCATCTAATCATTGTCATTTGTGTACATTTAAGCCTATGCATAATATCCTCTTCCTTTACTGCCCATGTCTCACTACCATACAGACTTACACTCTTAAGACATGTCACATACAAAGATCCATTAGCACTAAGGGACAGACCTCTCAATGTCAGGAGAGGCAACAGCTGCCTGAAATTCCTCCAACCACTCCTTTCCCTAGCCACAGAGTTAGTACCAGCCCCACCTCCAGCACACAACATGTCCCCTAAATACCAAAACTCCTCTGAACGCTCATGAGACACTCCAGCAAGATCAATCCTTTCATCCTGACAATCTTTACATGCTATCCCCAACACACCTCACACACGAAATCAGCATTATTTCACAGTCTATATCCCTCAGATGCCTTGAAGTTCTGCACATTGTGTAGGCATGCAAACTTCTCAGCAGCAGCCTTCACCTCGGTCCCACATACTAGCATCCCGGCACCACGTTGCTGACCTAACCACACCAATGCCGCCTGGTCGATAATGGCATGCCAGGCCTGGGCCATTACCTTCCTGCCGCCGCGACGTGTGGTTTCGGCAAAGTCCTGTCTGTACTGCATAAGCTTGTCACGTGACTTCTTGATATCGAACAATGTTGAACAGGCTAGATCATATTCACGAAGAATGCGTCCTGTGGTCTAGCCCGCATCAACCATGCCCAATATCTCAAGCTTCTTCTCCAGACTCAGAACCTTCTTCTTCCGTTTCTCAGGTGGTGGTGAGGCCATCACCACACACAAGAATAAAGCAGAGCAAGGCCACAACCTGAAGAAGGTAGGAAACCACGACAAACACAACCGCAATCACAGCCTTTGTTGCAAGCGGAACCACTCACGAAAGGCAGAAAGGCGGGAACTGATGTGCGGGCATCCGTTCGCCAGCAAGCAGTACAGTACAGCGCTGCCATATCGCACCCAATGGTTGCTTTCGAGCACAGAGGAAGCAACACGCAGCAAAATGACCTCTGCTTATGAGGGTCACTTTCGTTTGCCCTGGCAAGGGTTAGTACGTGACGTCAACAGCGGATGACCAGTAGATCACTGACTTCGGCAGTGTATGACTAATGCGTCCTGCCAGGCGACTCTGACCATTTGGTAGGGAAGTGGACAGGCACGCGTGGTGGGGTGTTTCCGAACTAATCCCGGAAACCGGGGGACTCCCACCATTCAGTGTAACGGCGGACAGGCGGTTTTACTGTACGCTTACTCGTGGCTTGTGGCCTGTGCTAGCCTAAATGCATGGTGGCCACTGGTACCCCTCAGCCAGGAACAACATTCGCCTCCTCCGTTCAAAAATAACCACAGTATTTTCTCGAAGATATGGTAAATGTGTTTCCCAAGCAAAATTACACAAGTTACATTTACCTAACATTACCAAACCTAACCTATCCCAATAGGGCTGCTTGGCTAAGGTGTAGAATGTGGTATTGAAATGAATACCCAAACTGAATGGAAGAATGGAAGTGTATTGTACATTTACCTAACATTACCAAACTTAACCTATCCCAATAGGGCTGCTTGGCTAAGGTGTAGAATGTGGTATTGAAATGAATACCCATACTGAATGGAAGAATGGAAGTGTATTGTACAGTACAGTATTGTACTGTACATACACACATACAGTACTGTACTGTGTACAGTGCAGTACTGTACTATCATATACATTGGTACAGAAATTACTGTACTGATACTCTTATTGTAATCATAACGTGGGAAGGAATTTCTCTCTTTGTGTGTGTGGTGTGTGTGTGTCTCCTGGTGGCCACACGATTTTCAACCTTCGATAGAGAGGCAGACAGGCACTGGAACCAAACATGTACTGTACCCCTCAGCCAGATACCATGCTCACCATGTCCTTTAAAAAACAACCAGGCAAAATTACAAATTACGTACCGTAGGTTAGCTTTACCCGACTACCAACATGCACTATGACTATCACTGGCTGCGTTGTGTCAGTTCCCAACGCATTATGACTGAACCATAATTTGGGGCCTCTGGCCGCATTATGTCTAACGCTGCTGCGAAGTACTGTATGGAGTAAAAAAAAAAAAAAAAAAATGGGCAGCTTTTGCCGCCCGCGTAAAGTCCATCATTTTTGCGTTGACTAAATTTGGACATAAAATTTGCCTCCCATGTTATATGAGTTTTGTGCTACAGGATCATGTGAGCGCTGACTGTACTTCAATATTCTCTCTTACACCACCAAGCTGCTGGTAAGTAATAGAAGCCTCCTATCATTCTGATCTGATAGAACAATCCTATCAATCTGATCTGATAGAACAATCAAGTTACTAAGGTGAGGCCAAGGACACTACAGTTAATTATGGCTAAATGATTGGCTATGGAGTGTTGGATTAAAAAATGTTCTTTTCATGATACGGTTACGGCCCACTTTACCTGTCACTGGGCAGCTTGTCTCTTATGCCCCACCTCCTTCCCCAAATTGTGGCCTCATGTCTACAGCCTCTCACTCTCTAAACAGTGGCTCTTGGGGTGCGGCTTAAGAGACAAGTTGCCTAGTAACGGATACATAGTCTTTGTTAGCTTAATACCCATTATGTGAAAGTAAGACTGAAGAGGTTCTTTAATCAATAACATAATAATCATGGATTTTAATTTTTTTTTCTCTTGTACAATTTGTGGCATCCTAATATATTTTTAATATTTATGATGTCCTTTATACAATTCTGATCTTCATTTCTAGTACCACCCCATGATAGAAAAAAAAAAAATCATTGAAATTTTGGTCATACTCATTCATTCATTCATTGCCAGACGCCATGTATCCCAAACGGGGTGG
The DNA here is from genome assembly GCF_032717465.1 of Coenobita brevimanus. Classification (NCBI taxonomy): domain Eukaryota; kingdom Metazoa; phylum Arthropoda; class Malacostraca; order Decapoda; family Coenobitidae; genus Coenobita; species Coenobita brevimanus. Next base: position 47,755,965 of record NC_137031.1, on the reverse strand, counting down.
CCAAGGGCTTAGAGTTACTTGTTTTACAGGGAGGGGCACTAATCCTCCACCAACCCCACTTGACGTAGGGATGCCAACAGCATCTGGTGTTCCCAGGCGGTCACCCATCCAAGTACTAACCAGACCCAACGTTGCTTAACTTCGCACTTATAAATACTGCAAAAATACCATATATTATTGAGCTCTAACTTAACCTAGACCTAACCAGGGCATTCTCTAGTTCCACTCGCCTTGGAACCATTGGTACTACACCACCAACCTGCAACAGGCTGAAACTCGTAACTCTAAGGTATGGTTATTATTTTACAAGCGGACCCACATCGAACTTTAATCTGATAGAAGTGAATGAATGTTTAAAGTTTATTAAACTGGTTGTTTGTATGTCCTAATTTCTCCTAAAATTCCTTGGTTGTACAGAAGTTAAATGCAAAAATACATTTTTTATGCCTATTAAAATTGGGTGGAATCCTGTAATAGGTATATCATACACAGTCATATGAGTGAATTTTCGGATTTCATTAATTTGGATATGTCCTTCACTATCCTAACTTTCAATATATACAAGTGCCTACACAAGCATGCTGAAGTACACACTTCACACGACTCCGTTTCCTGGAAAACCACCCTATCAGCAACTTCCAAGTCTCGATTACACACACGGTTTTGCACCAACCTGTGTCATCACTGGTTACATAAGAATTCTGTATATGTGCAAGGAGCCATTGTCTATCATCATAAGTTGCCATGGCTAATAACAATGCGGTGTCATGTCTGGAGTGGTCATGATGCTGCCTCTACCCTCACCAATCACTACCATTCTGGATAAACCGACGCGTTAAAAACACTTCATTACTGCCCCATATAACCTAATATTGGCGTCCTTTAGTAAGAGTAATCTTACACTTTTCATCTATAAATACTACTATCCCAAATTCTGCAACTTAATTCGGTTGAACATTCATTAACTTAGGATACTAAAAATACAATATCACAACCGTGCCGATATGCTCCTTACAGCGAAATATCCATTTTCCAGTCATAACACACGCCACAGTGCCTACTCGCTTGTACTTCGGATGGTCTACCCATCACGTACCCACAATACCCAAACCTTTCACTTGTACTGAGATCGTATTGTGAATTTTTTACATAAAATTATACAGAAATGAACATTTCGCTTTCAAATATCATGAATAACGATAAATCACTGCAGCTTTGAATGGCGACTTAGAATTACCTACCTAAGTAAAAGCTACGCTGATCAGCTGATGCAAATGCCATTCTTATTTAAAATAAATACGACATATGAATCATCAAATCCGTAACGCTTTAGGAAACTGATTGAGAAACCAAAGTGGAAAGACTTTACTTACTTCAAATGACGAAGTCAGAGCATGGGAGTTAAACTGTGATGTTTCGTTAGGGATGAATTGAAATGTTATTGTCGTAAAAGGTACAGAGCGCTAATACGAGGAAAGGTGGTGGGTCTTGCCACACACCTTCAGAAAAAGTTATAGCCTACAGTCAGTGGGTACAGGTTTGTGCATACAGTGTACAGTAGGGCCCATATACATATGTAATTCACCGGGTCGGTCAGGATCACTTGATGGTCGTGATCGTCAGCTTTTACCCTCCCGGAAGGGAGCTGAGAGCTCATATAGTCCGATCTAAGGGCAAGGCTGTGACCTTCACACACGCACACACCCGTCCCCTTGCTCAAGGGGGACAGTAACCACCCACTTCGTCAGTGAAACTTTCGCAACCTGAGCGAGGCGCGAACTCTCGTCCACCAGTTGGCAGGCGAGAGTGTTACCACTGCACCAGCGAGCGGTATATGGGCCCTGGTGTACAGTACAACAAAAGGAGGTGACGGGTCTTGCCACACGCTTCAGCAAATAGAGATATAGATATAGTACATAGTATGAAATGTAAATGAAGCCATAAGATATGTCACTTATACTTGCATGGCACAGAAAAATGCAGTAGTTTAAAGGCGTTGCAGTACTTGGCACCGCCTGAGGATAACATCGCGTTCACCGGGTCGTACGGGGTCAGTGAGTGATGGCATAAACACACCCACCTCCAGCTACAGGGTTCTATCGTGCGGTAACAAACGTAAGTTTTAAATTACAAAATACCTAACGTTAAAATATGTATTACTTAGTGAAGTGAGAACAGTTGTTGATGTCCAAATGTGTTATACACCGTAGGCTATACTGCATCACACATTTGGACCGGGACAGAACATGGAAACAAGGAATAGGGCTCAAACACAGGCTAACCAGTCTTACACGTATACCTTACAAATACACAGTGGACTTTCATGATACAGGACAGTACAACACTATATATGAGGCACAGAGCACAGAACGGTGCAGTAGAGTCCGGTGGACTCTACTGCACCGCTGCTCCCCTTGGGGTGTGTAGGTCTAAGAGGACTGGAGGTCTCTCCTCCTCTTGTGAGGGCAGGTCCGGTTGACTCTGCTAACGAGGGCCTACTTGGGACTGTATACAAACAAGTCCCACCCTGACTCTGGTGAGTGCTGTCCTCGTTGGAGGGTAATGCACCTAGACGATGCACTTCCCATGGGTCTGGCTGGGTGGAAGATGGGAATAAGGTAGCTGGGGACGTGGGCCGGTGTGGCTCGGGGCCCCTGTGAGCCTTCTGTGTCCTCCTTTTGGGATGGGTGTCGCCTCCCCGTGTCCTCCTCTTGGGATGGGTGTGCCGGGGTCGCTCCGTTGGGTGGGTATTTCAAAATGGTTAAGTTTAGCTATTGATGGAGTCTCTTTTGCTTTTTTTTTTCATGCGAAGAAGAAGGAACCAAAGGCCATGAGCCCGCAGTAACAGTCCCCTCCAAGAGAAAAACAAAATACAATAGAGAGCCAAATTCAAGATCCGATCATTTTGAGATGCCTGGACACACTGCGTTTGAAAGACTGGAGATCATAGGCAGCAGGAAATACAGACAGAGGGAAACAGTTCCAGAGCTGACCTGTTGCATAAATGAAAGACTGGGAGTAACGGTTAACTCTTGCATTAGAGAGTTGGACAGAAAAGGGATGAGAGTTTGCTGCTAGACGGGTGCTACGCGCCCGTCATAGAGGTGGAGGCATGCAAGCAGACAGTTCAGAGGAGCAGTGACCATTAAAAGTAGCGATAGAAAAGAGATAAAGATGCAACAGTGCGGCGAACAGACAGAGGTTGAAGGGAGTCAGTAAGAGGAGGAGTGTTAATGAGACGAAAAGCCTTTGACTCCACCCTATTGACAAGAGCTGTATGTGGGGAGCCTCCCCACACATGAGAGTTGTACTCCACACAGGGGCGGATAAAACCCCTGTATAGAGTCAACAATTGTGCAGGGGTAAAGAAAGAGCGGAGTCGGCTTAGCACACCCAATCTCTTGGAAGCAGATTTTACAAGAGATGTAATATGATCTTTCCAAGATAAGTCCCGAGTAAATGAAACCCCAAGCATGTTCAAGGATGATACAGGATTAAGCTGAATATTATTAAACATTAGTGGGTATACCTGTGGAAGATTTTGACGGGTTGATAGGTGTAAGAACTGAGTCTTAGATGCATTAAAAACAACCATATTATTTTTACCCCAGTCAGAGATACGAGCCAAGTCAGACATTAGGTGTGCCATAGCCTCATCCCTTGTTTGTTGAAGTAATTGTTGAGATGGGCGTTGCGGGAACCGAATGGAAAGGAGAAGGGTGGAGTCATCAGCGTATGAGTGGATAGGATTAGATGTACAGCTTAGAAGATCATTGATGAATAAAAGGAATAGAGTTGGTGATAGGACAGAGCCCTGAGGAACACCACTGTTGATAGATCTAGGAGAAGAATGATGGCCGTCTACAACAGCGGCTATAGAACGACCAGAAAGGAAGCTAGCAATGAAGGCACAGATAGAAGGATAGAAACCGTAGGAGGGCAGTTTGGAAATTAAAGATTTATGCCAGACTCGATCAAAAGCCTTTGAGATGTCAAGTGCAATGGCAAAGCTTTCGCCAAAGTCCCGAAAGGAGGATGACCAGGAGTCTGAAAGGTAGGTGAGAAGATCGCCAGTGACGGCCGATAGCCACACCCGCAGGGAGGAGACGGTCTATAGCCGCTCCTCTCCTGCATGGTGCCCTACTTGCAGGACCTCGGTGATGGCCGATAGCTGCACCAGCAGGCAGGCAAAGGCCTATAGCCTCACCTCGCCTGAGTGCCCATTAGGGAGCTGGGCCCCGGTGACGGCCGATAGCCGCGGCGACAGTGAAGGGACGGCCTGTAGCTGCCCTCCATCTGTTGCCCAAGGGAACCTAGCAACAGCCAATAGCCACGCTGGGGAGAGTCACCAAAGTCTCTCGTCCCCTGTGACTCCACAACGAAATGGTGAGCTGTGCTCAGTCCTGCCCTCCAGCAGGAGCACAGGTTACCCGACCATCCACCCAGACTGAGGCAACCTCTAGGAGTAGGATCACCACTCGGAGGATTGGTGGAATGGCCCAGTACTGTCCCTGGGGTTGTTCTCCCTCTGTCCAGAGGAATAGGACGCCTACCTGATAGACTCTGGCTGAAAGCGATGCCGCAGCCCAGCCCTAACGGCGCTGCCCCCACCAGAAGACCGCAGCTGGCGCCCCTCTGGGGACGTCCACCGGACACCTGGGCGGACCCACTCCCCACCCCGATGAAGGCGACGCCCATCCTCCACCAGGCGCTTGAGTGAGTGCCCCCAACACCTGTTCGGCTCCGGTCCCAAAGGCCAGCCCCCATTACCCAGCCCCGACAGTACAGGGTCTTTCGCCACCCACAGCCCGAACCCCAGCAGAGAGACGACTCCCCTGGGAGTGGTCTCGTGGCTGCGGGACGAAGAGACTCCCACAAGGCCTCCGCCCACCCCGGGCCAAGAGTTGTGAGCCCTGGACTTTCCCTTCCCCCAACGAAACCAAGTGTGCATGAAAAGACAGTGAACTTATTGTGAACAGTGACATCGGCACTAAGAGTATACAAGTGAGTTTACAGTAAATACAGTGAAGCCAGAAAAGACCGAGGCAAGTGAATAAAGAAGTACAGGTGCCCTAGTGGATCCCAGTGTGCAGTGGGGCCATGTGAGACTCTAGAGCACAGAAACATAGACAGTGAATATTACCAGCAGTGATACTACCCTTGCTCCCTTGTAACGACACTTGTAACTGTTTCCCTCCCTTGTGCAAGTCAGTAACACCCTCCCCAGTATTCAGCTTATAAACTCAGTGTCAGAATGGTGAATGCCCCACGACAGTGCCTCGCCACCTCGAACAGTGTAACAGTGCCTTTACCCTCTTGAACCGGACTTAGACTCCTGTGTATACAGTATCCTGTGCGATACACCTCATGCTAATGATGTAAATGTTCCACACTTTCACTCTGATGACGAATAGTATGTTCCACCACTTCACTCTAATGATATATGTCCCACCACTTCACTCCGACGATGTATGATATATATACTATTAATGCTACCGTCAGACGATTTTATTCAGTTTTGGAGAGGCTTTTTACACTGAAGGAGTTAAATCCAGCCTTCATTTACTTTTGTATTAACTAACGGTCTCTCCTAAGTTGAATAAGATCGTCTGTGGTTAGCAAGGAAAAACAGTGAAATACGTCATGGGATGAAGGTTTTAGAGTACCCAGTCTTATAAATATGCAGCAGAGGTCAGACTGGTATTTGTTGTTAGCTCTACAGTCAAAAGTCCATTTACTTTTCTGAGGTCTCTGTTATACACTGTGGGCATATCCGTCACCTTTCTTCCTGATGACACATTATATCAGAAAGAATTATATGAGACCAGAGAAACATATCAGGCCGCTCTTTGTTTAATAACATTTATCAGAAGAGAATATTGGGAGGTAGAGAAGGTGAATTATTAGGCGTTTGTCTCTGAATTTATACATTAGCAGCAGGCACGTAACTAGGATCAGGGAATTATAGGGGGCTAAAATAGAGCCAGGGAGAGGGGTGGGGGAGGAGAGGGAGGAAGGAAGACGGAGGGGGGGGGGAAGAGGAAGGGGAGACGGGAGGGAGAGAATGGGGCAGACACTTTACGAAGAAATACTGTAAGAAGAAAATATTGTTAGACCTCTAATATTAGATTCATACTCGTATCCCATGGTAATAAAGAGAAATAATAAACATGCAAACATTTTCATTAACGAGTGTCAATAGATATTGTGTTAAATTACATGACTACAATCGCAGGTACACTTGTTGTGCGATGTTCACGTAATTCTTAATATTCTGAAGTGCAAATGAGAATCTTACTTTATTAATCAATTTTTAAAAAGTAAAAGTAAACCGAGAAAACGACAATTATTTTGAAGATATTATGATAACTTACATCTAAAAAGCTCGTCTCTCCTTCATGGATGAGATAATTTGGAACTGTAGCCACGAAAACGAGAAAACGACAATTATTTTGAAGATATTATGATAACTGCATGTATTTGAACAGTTACCTTTTCAGTTATACGGATGATGAATACGTTTTTCTTCAGTTTAGACACATATTGATTGTTTCTCTTTCAGCCGGGGGAACACTGTATATATCTTTAATCAAAAGAATTTTTTGTGGTAAAAAGTCCAAAAATTAACAATGTTTTCTTTAATTTTTTTTGGAATACTGTCGTATTTCCATAAGTTTATGAATAGTAATGAATATACTTTCAGTGTATGACCAGCCATAATATTCTTCATCCGATTTCAGGACTGCTGCCGGATTTTCTTCATTTTATGGTCACAGGGGTTTTAGTAATGCTACTATATTTACGTTTCTTTCAGAAATGCTGTGATATATTTTCTTTCAGCTCCGGCAGGAACCGCGGTCATACTCGTATATTTCAGTGGCTGCAACAAAGCACAACATCTATTTTCCCATTTTCAGGAAAAGCACGATTTCCTTTCCTTCAGTTTCGGGAAAAGCATCTTTAGCTCCACCTTCAAATTTCACCTTTTCCTACATTTTCAAAGCACGACATTTTCCCCCCATTTCCACGCGCACTTCTTCCTCTTCTTTCCAAGCATGACTTCTTTTCCTCAATACTTAAAACAATTTTTTTTATTTCCTTTCAACGTACATATTTTCATCTACTTCAAAATATGACATCGTTTCCACCATATTCAGTAATAGCGTGACATTTTTTCTACAGCTTCAGGTAAGCACGACATTCTTTCCTTCCATTTTCAATGTACATCTTATCCTCCATTATCAGCAGGAGAATTACAACTTTTTCTCTAGTTTAAAAACGAGCAGGGCATCCTTTCCTCCCACTTCAGAATGAGAACTACAGCTTTTCTCCTGTTTCATGAAAAGCACAGCATTTTTTCCTTCCAGTTTCAGGAATGGGGTCATATTTCTGGCTGCAGTTTGAGGACGAGGGCTGGTGTTCCCCGGGCCGCCAGCAGTTATGTCCCCGAGAGATACGACGCTCGGACATTATCTAAATCGCCTTCACTCCAGCCAACATAATGGCGATTTACTCTGCTCGCATCCCTCTTCCTCTCACAGCCAGTCCTCTCCAGTTTTCCTGGATTGTATTTTTCTTTTCTTTCTTTTTTTTCTTTTTCTTTTTTCTTCTGTGCTGCTGTTTTAAGTTTTTGAATTGAAATGTGTATTTTTTCTTTTATTCTTGCATCTCCTAGGGATTTTATTCAACTTAGAGAGCCCTCTTTAACTAAAACTATATTAAATTCTTCCAGTTCGAAAATCTCTTCTAAGCTGAAGCAAGCAAAAATTAAATCAAATAACGTCCCTGGAAAGAAGGGGTTCAATATCATCATTTCACATTTCTTTGAATCAGAATAAGTTTATTGCATTCTTATCATTCCCAACGTTAAACATTTCCAAGAACTCTCACTGTTTAGGAAGAGGACCACATTCAAAATGATGTTACTGCCATTAAATATTACAAACTCCATTAATCATAGGGTTGAAGAGGGACGTTTAACACGTGGCACCAGTATAACCACTCGGCTCCGCTTCCTGGGCGTACAAAGTCCTTCAGCTCCCTCCCTATCCTTGCAAAGGAGTACAGTGGAATGCAGGAAAAGGGTTTATTCAGGCTCCAGTCCAACGAGTTCACGTCTTGGTGAGCTTGGGACCGGCACAACCACCATAGCTACAATCCCTTAATTCTAAGGGTTAATTCAAAGCTGGCTGACAGCAGCGCTAGCAAAACAGGAAAATCGTAATCGTTATGTAACGCCTGATGGTGAATGTTTCTTAATGACCCCATATTTCTTTCCTGATTTAGATGATATCGTCTGGATGTAGGGAATAAAATACCATGCAATAGGTCCACCTTACAACACAAAGTTAGTGCGTTTTACAAGTATTTGTTGTACACACCACAGACATGTAGCCTATATACAAATAATACTAATAAGAGGAGTTCCCACAAGTAAACTCACAAAAAGTCCCAGATAAATAAAATACAAGAGGTTGTCATGATGGCGAGAGAGGCGAGTCATTTTTCGCTTCTCGCGAGGCAATTTGGTGGTGACAGGCTGTTCTCAACCCTTTCCAGGCATCGAGATGGCCAAATAGTGGGAAGACGATCACTCAGTTTTTATCCTAACGCACCCAAGTAGTGGCATGACTGTCTTGAGCCTTTCTTATGTTTTCGTGGTGGTGGGTGAGGGGGGGTCAATTTGCATACAGGAGATATTGGATGGTCGTGGTGAATTGCTGTTTTTGGACTACGGGAGAGACGGATCATTCCGCATTTTTCTTGGCGCAGCAGGGTAATGATGGGATGCCTTGTCCTTGTCTGGGGATGTCTCCAATTGAAATCGCCGAACTTATTTGATCATGAACTCTTCGTCGATTGTGCCCACGTTAACAGTAGCACATCGATGACTGTCTTGTTGAGGGTGCTCGATGGGCACCACTGAGAGGTGCTGGCAAGCTTGGAGGGTATCCAAGTGTCATTTCTAGCTGCCCGGGATGCGGTGGAGAAGCTCACAGCAGTTGTCATGGCATTGTGAGGTTGCTGAGGATGGAGACGGTGAAACTTGTCTGGGTGTCCCGGCAATGGCAAGTGCAAAGTAGGCTTTTTGAGGCTAGTTGTTCTCCATTCCCTTCAGCATTTCCTTCAGCAACCATTATAGGGATGCTGAAGTTCCCTGCTCTCAGCTGGGAGTATGGTCTCAGTTGAAGCTTTGGGCTTACATCCCGGCTGCAGAAGGCAGAAGTAGGTCACTTGAAAAGAAGGCTGTTGGGCTGGCACCTATTGTTCCTAGCCTCATTATCGCTGTTGGATCTGTCTTACATTCACAGTATTATTTAGAGGTGGGATTCTTGAACATATTTACGATTACATCCCTCTCGTAACTTACATATTGATGCATGGGATGAACAAGCAATTTGAGATGTTTCGGCACATTCTCTTCTTTGCCAATTCAGCTGTAACATAATACTGCTCTTGATAATTTCTCTCTCTTAACTAAGATTTCGTTTTGCAAAACGAACAAGAGACCCAATAAGATTCAACAGATTCATTGTCCTTTACGCGAATATAAAATCTGAGTTACGACATGCAATTTGTCGTAAGTGTGCCTGTGAATCCTGTGCCAGATGTCCAGGTACAATCAGGCGGCTGCCGGGTGAGGGTGTTATCTGGCTTTCATGGATACAAATGCCGGGGAAAAACTGCTGGTTCAGCCCAGAGCAGCGCGTCTATCTTTCCTGTTCTGTTCTGCCTGTGTGATAATTTTTCCTTCCCTGCTGTCTCCATCTCTGTACTACAGGAAAAAAAAAAATTGTCATAATGCTGAAGATGCTAGTCATGTAGTTATGCTATTCTTTTGCCAGCTTTTTATTCCTGATATTAATGTATTTATCATTGCTCATTATCATAGTTAACATTAGATTTCCTATATCTGTTGCCTGTTTATGTATATAAATCTTCTCCCATTTAAGTTCATTAATTATAATGAGGATCACATCCAAAATGATCTCGCAACGATTAAGCATCGCTGCTTCTTCACTATGCTCGGTCATCCTTAAGCCGAACAAAATCCTCTAGTGGAAAAAAAAAAAAACATCGTACAGAAGAGATTATTGGATAAAGTTTCTACCCTTTCGTCCGATGGCAGCAAAAAAAACAAAAAAAGTAAATTAGACGTCATCGTACTGACGGGATTAAGTGTGATACCTTAAGGTTCGTATTTTCAATCTGTGAGGCTCCCTGACGTCTCTTTCTTATCATTTTTTCTCCCATACCATATGCTAATGGCCTCATATATATCTTGAGACAAACTTTATTACCATTAAGATTTTATAAAGCTAAATTTTGGAAATGACGGACTGAAGGCTTATAGTATATGTGAGGTGAAATAGTTTGGGTGAAAAAATGACACGGTAAGAGAAGAGTGTGGAAGGTGACGTAGTACGATGGAATGGTCCTTGGTCCGGTCAAAGTGTACTAAAATCTTAACGGCCATGTGGAGAGAACTGGTGGAGAAAGCAGGGTAAAGACAATATAATGTATTGTCTTTATCCTGCTGTATTAAATGCTCTGTACAGAATCGAGGGAGAGAGGTGAAGCCAAGGAGAAGATGGAAAGATGGTGCGAAGGATATTCTAAATTACAGGGGTTTCAAATTCAAGGAGGGTGAGAGGCGTGTATGAATCGTGACTGCTGAATACAAAGGGGTTAGTTACACAAGGGAAGTACACGCAACAACAAAAGCCCTGCGCAGCTCAAAATCGTCGTTTGAACCTGAAGCATCTGAGGTTCGAGGGATGAAGCAGATGTTAGTAGTAGTAGTAGTAGTAGTAGTTGTAGAAGTAGTGCTCGAACCTCAGATACTTCAGGGTTCAACTACAATTGTGAGCCGCACAGGAGGTTGGGTGTACATTACGAGTAGCGTCGGGTCCCACGTTCAACCTTTAGGATGGGCGTCTTTTCCTTGAATAAATCATACCGGTAGCGGATAATTTTTGAGTCATTCTTGTATAATAAAAGAGAGAGAGAGAGAGAGAGAAGGGATTATTAATTACGAGTCTGCAAAACAAATCGCAATGCAAGAGGAGTCAAGGCAGCCTCCCAAACCCATATCCATATTAACTAAGTCTTCCCCTCTCCCTTGCCTCTCGCCTCACCAACTCTGGCACGAAATCGAAAGCGGGACGAACTTTAATGGAAAAAAAAAAAAATCTCTGAGGCTTTGAGTGCTGACGGAGCAGAAATTTTCGCTCGGAGAATATTGCGGGCGGCGTATTTTTATTTTTCATATTTTATTTTTATCTTCAAATTTCCAAAGGCCATGAATTTGCGGGAGGAGAGAGAGAGAGAGAGAGAGAGAGAGAGAGAGAAAATCTGTGTGTGTGTGTGTGTGTGTGTGTGTGTGTGTGTGTGCGCATTTATATGCAAGTGAAATCAGCATATACTTGCCTAAAGGCCGGCTTCGGCTGCCTTGAGCGAAGGGCTCGATGTCAGGTCCTGTTTTCAGTGCAAGGGTAACAGAAATTTGATTCATGCATGTCGTGAGCGAAACGGAGCGAGGAATTTTCCCTTATTTTTATTCTACTGGGACATCAGTTGAGAGAGAGAGAGAGAGAGAGAGAGAGAGAGAGAGAGAGAGAGAGAGAGAGAGAGGCAGGATAGCAGCGTTTACTATTATACTAAATTATTCTATAGCACTGTAGTATATTACAATTTTAGGATTATAAGGAGGGATGAGGGAGAGGCGAGAGATTGATAATACAACAAACACATCACTCGTCTCTCTTCTGTCATGCTGGTAATTTCAATGCCGGACCAAGAACGAACTCATCCCCTTCACTAAAAGCAATGACTAAATTTGAAGCAAAAGGCAGGAAATGAGTCATAACTCCGGAACCGGTGGCCCGATTGGGCTGGATTTGTTTTATTCTTCAAGTTAGGGCATTTAAATAGTACCTTGTTGTAACAAGAACTGCGCTACGTTGCGCCGTTTCGCTGTGTTACGATAAAAAACTAACAATCAGAAATTGCATCATTATAATATACATTAATGTGTGTGTGTGTGTGTGTGTGTGTGTGTGTGTGTGTGTGTGTGTTTTCAGTGCTTTATGATCCAGGAGACTAAGATCTTCCTCATTCCAGGCTCATTTGCATTATTCCCTAATCTCTCTCTCTCTCTCTCTCTCTCTCTCTCTCTCTCTCCAGAGTTTTTTTTTTTTTTTTTTATTGTGTTACTTATTTTCTTCTCTCCTAACCCTTCTCCTTCGTTTCCTGTTATATTTCTCTTCTTTTACATACCACCGTTACTGTGTACTCTCTCTCTCTCTCTCTCTCTCTCTCTCTCTCTCTCATGGTTTCATTTCCCTTGTTATATTCTCTCTCTGTCTCTGTCTCTGTCTGTCTGTCTGTCTGTCTGTCTCTCTCTCTCTCTCTCTCTCTCTCTCTCTCACACACACACACACACACACACACACACACACACACACACACACACACACACACACATAGTATTTCCTCTCTGTCTCTCCCACACTGTTCCTCCCTCTCTCTCTCTCTCTTTCTCTCCATCCCTACCTCCCTTATCGGCGTCCTGCCACAGATATCGGAACACATTAACAGTATACACACCTATACCCCTGATAGTCACCACCCGACTGTCGCGCGCAAACTATTCCCCCTATCTCTCTCTTGGCGCCTCCTCTCCCATTCTCACTACACCCAGACTACGCTCAAATTTCCCGTTCTGTCGATTTTTCTTTTGCATTTTTTTCTCTCATTATCCTCACCTTTCCGTGTTCACTTTACCTTTTTTTTCTTGTTAATTTCTTCTTCCCTTTCACGTCTACTTTTATTTTTTTTACTAACTTTTTTTTCGTGTGTGGCTCGTCTTTCATTTTCATCACCCGATATTTTCTCGTTGTTTATTTTTATGTTCTTTGTCCTTTTTATTTTGTCCTCTCCACTCCTCCATTTCCACTCTTAATCTTTCTTTGTAATTCCTGTTCTCTTCATTCCACATCTCCTCTATGTTTTTTTCCTCCATTTTTTTTTGTGGTATCTCTCCTCTTCTCTCTTTCCGACAGTTTCCCCTTTTTTCCTCTTTGTCTCCTCTCCTCACCTCCATCTTTTCTGTTTATATATATTTTTTTTAAATCTCTCACAATACCTCCACTGTGTGCTTAATTTTGTCATTTAATTAATATTTTGTGGTTTGTCTTTCCTCACCATACAAACATTTTTTTTTCTCTACTCCTCAACACACCTCCATTTTCCCCGTTTATCTTTTTCTTTGTAGTTCCTCTCTTCTTCTTTCCGCACCTCTATTCTGTTTTTATCCATTTTTTTGTTCGTCATTTGCGTTTCCACTCTCATTCTCCTAAACCTTCCATTTTCTCGGCTTACCACTCTGGTTTTGTATTTTTTCGCGACTGTTTTTCGGGATGTGTTCTGTGTGTGTGTGTGTGTGTGTGTGTGTGTGTGTGTTCTTGTCCATCAATGTATCCGTCTATGATTTGGGTGTGTCCTTTCTGGTAGGCCTGGGCTTCAACTCCTTCAATATCATGACGTATTCTCTCTCTCTCTCTCTCTCTCTCTCTCTCTCTCTCTCTCTCTCCAGACGATTTTATTCAGCTTAGGAGAGACTTTTTCCATTGCGGCAGTAAATAAAGTCTGCAATCAACCACTTCATTCCGTAAAGTGTCCCCGTAGCTGAGTAACATCGTCTTTAGGCAGCAAGAATGAAGCAAATAATATCATCAGGCTGGAAGAGTTAGTCATAAAAGTGCCAAGGCTTGTAAGGAACCCCGATGAGTCTGGAACATGCAACTAGTTAATGCACAGCTGCCGACATAAATATTGATCCACTTCCTTACGATAAATAACGACACAGTGAACAACGTCTTTCGAAACCCAGTCATGCTATCTTCGGAACACTACAAATTCTACAGAATATTATGTGCGTTTTTATATATATTTGGCTAACGAGTGGAGGGATGTTACTGTGTGTGACCCTGTCTGCTTCTCCTCGGGTGACTACAGCATATAACGGATGATTCTAGCTTATCTCCATTTCCACCTTTCCCTGACGACGTGAACAAAAACGCTTGTTTAATAATTGTACTAAACCTATTTTGCCATTGATACATAGGGTGTGAAGGATCCAGAAACAGGGATGAGGAAATAACAGAACTTCAATTCTCAGCAGGGTGCCAGTTTGGATGGGTTATATATCTATTCACTTATCATTCAAGCTTTCAAAATTGTTGGCTCCACCTCACGGACTTAAAGAATCACGCAAACACAACGTCCTTCTTCATACCTTTGTCATAGAGATGGTTCCACTGAGTCCCAGAAACAGAAAAAGAGAAAGAAAAGAAAGGAAGACAGAAAACAGAAAAAAGGAAAGTGCAGCCTTAGTCATATGCATCTCTGTAGAGACTTCATTTGTCCACACCGATATCAACCCTTCATCAGTTCCTTTGCTTCCCCAACTTCCATAATTCAGTTATTTACACATTCACTTACCATTCACACCCTCTACCATCAGATTCACCCATACGTACCCATTTAACTACCCTAACGACATTCATTCTCTGTTCCGTACCATCCCGTTCGTTATGAGAGGAAGATGGAGGTTAGGGAGGGAAGCTTGGGCGAGCAATGAAGTTGGGATTGTAGAAGGGAAATGAGGTGAGGGAGGTGATAGTGAGGGAGAAGAAAAGGGTGATAGACGTTGGTGGAGTGAGGAAAGGAAATAGAGTGAGGGAGATGGAGGCGAAGGTGCGAGGGGGCGAAGAAAGGGTGAAAGGGGGTGGAGGAGTGAAGAAGGAAAATGGAATGAGGGAAGTGAGGGTAAGGGGAGAGGAAAAGGTAAGAGAGGCTGGTGGAGTGAGGGAAGGGAAGTTGAGAATGAGGGCGAGAGATTAGTTACAGATGTGGAAACAGCACGAGGATAATGATGATGCGTCCTCACCTTCAAAGTCAAGCCTGGATGATATGCCTGAGTAATACGTGAGCCTACAATATATATATATATATATATATATATATATATATATATATATATATATATATATATATATATATAATTTTAATGAAAACTTGCCACTCAACTAAAACAGTACTTTTCATGTCTTCATAATTACGATGTGCCATATTACAAACTGTTCGCTTCATACAGTGCGTACTATAGGTGACGCACTTGCTTCATAATAAGCCAGAATTGTATATTCGAAGTCTTCACAATGAAAAAATATGTGTAAATGGGTGTTGTGGTGTGGTGTGAGAGTATGGCCTTTGAACAGACCAGATAATTAGCCACTCCATTCAGACCATTTACATAGCTAGTGTGCTTCCTCATTGATTCGCAATGGAAGTGTATTCAAAAGACGTCAAGTGGTTAAAAGTATATGTATATGGTGTTATTGTGTGATAAGAGAGTTGGACACTCGAATTACCACATAATAAGCTATTGCCTTCATAAAGCTTATATGATTAATGTACTTTCTTGACGATATGCAATGGAAGTATATTCAAAGACTCTAAGCGGGTAAAAAAATGTGTGCTAATGGTTGCCGTGGTGTGGTGTGAAAGTGGGGTACTAGAATATTTCTGATAATAGGTTACTCTCTTCACACAAGTTGTGGGGCTAACATACTTAATCTATGATACGGGATAGAAATATATTCAAAGTACTTCAAGAGATGAAAAAAATATGTAAATGAGTGCTGCAGTGTAGTGTGGGTGGATCTCTCAAATACTCGTATACATGATACTATGCTACTCCCCTCACCCAGTTACATATCTAACGTACTTACTCTACGACACGCAGTGGAAGTGTATTCAAAGGCTTCAAGAGGTTCAAAATAGGTGTCAATGGGAGTTGTGGTGCGGTGTGAGTGGGTCGCGTCACAATACGCCGTAATGAGGCTCTTCACCACAACAGCCCGTAATGAGCCGCCCTCACTGGGGCATGTGAGGTCGCACTAACGAGGTGCTTCCACAACTAATTAGAGACCAAAGTTTTTTTTTTTTTTTTCCATGGCGTTGCATTCGCTGACGTCGTGATGCGCTGTTTACCCGAGCCACGGCTGGTCATTTTGTCACAAAAAATTATTTCACGTGCGGAACTGGGTGTGCCTGCTGTAAATAGTACCGTGGTTTAAGTAGGTCTATTGTTTTTGTAACATCTCATTCTCTGAGATTTATTTTGCTCATAAGCCTAAATATTAATCTGCACGCTACTGATGCAAATTTTGTCGATAATGAAACGAAATAAATAGCATACAAGAGAATATTAAAGTTTAATATACTAAATGCTGTATATCGCTATTGAGGAGGTGCTGCAGAGTGTTATGGCTGACACTCCTAATGACCTTAGAAGTCAACGCAGCGGATAATTCTCATTCATCATCACCGTGGAGTTCATAATGAGATTCTTTGCTTTGAACGAGTATATTTAGACTTCTGGATTTGACCTTTAGCATAGGTCACTTGTCTTGCCTGTCGACGCACTGGACCATGGATTAATTTAAACTGTAAAGATCTGTGAACACAGTAAACATGCAGATGATTTAAGGCAGAGAAGTTTCGTCCTGAGAAGCGAGGACGGATGATATTAGAGGTATAATCACAGAGTCAGCACGAAAAATCTGTGGCGTTTCTATTATACCTTGTCTCATCATTATGTCTCCCAAACTATAAAGACCAATTCGACGCACATCGCTGTTGTCACGAGATATGATTTTCACCGTAACTCGTGTTCTCACTTCTAAAAAGGTTGTGAGTATGCTGTAATAGAAAGACGAAAAAATAAAGGACGAACTGTATATAATGTCGGTAAAAAGAGTCATATTCACTCTTCACTGAAACCTTCCTTCATGGCGATATACCGTACGCATTCACAAATTTATAATCCATTCTTTGCTAACATGCTGACTCTCTATTTCCGCCATGTGAAGATATTAGCACTAAGGCTCCTGTAACTCACTCTCAGGTGGATGGCATCGCTAGACATCTGAGACAGAAAGTTAGACTTCCTTTGTCTCGCCAAGGAGATGGTTCACCAGAAATTGATAGCGTAAAAAATAATAATAATAATAATAATAATAACAAGAACAGCCGCTTAGAAATATCTCCATTAATTCCCGTCTAGAGACTTGTTAAAAAGCTTATTATCTGGCTGGCGAAAGACACATGACACAGCTGGAAAAGATCAAAAGAAACGGTGGGTGTACAGCAAGGGAAGGGCTGTAAGACGGGCAGCTGGTGGGGACAAAACTCCGCCGTAATGATGTCAAGATGTCACCGCTTCGAAAAATACTAAGGCATCACAGAGACGTAAAGGATGGGTTGAGGCCTTACAGTGGAGGCGAAATCAGTTAAAAAAAAAAAAAAAAAAGACTTGGGATTCTCTTTTGACAGGATCGTTCTTTGTGTTGAAATGCCTTTGGTACAAACTGGGCTTGGAGTGGCAGAACAATAAATAAATAAACAAATAGAAAGATAGATAAATAAACTAAGACTTGTCAGTGGTCTGTAGAGTAGGATAAGTAAAGAAAAAGAGAATATTAGACACAACCAAGGAACACATCCTTAACATATATCACCTCTAAATGAAGCCCTCCTACTGAGAGAAGGTTAGACCAATGGCTATCGACTACTGGAAGACTATTGAGGCAGACATTCGTAAATGAAGCCCCAGATTTCCCCTGAGAATGACACGCAATCGCTTAATTAGTTGATTAGGTCCTTATTTTATGTCTGGGTGTTAAAAGCTGTGATAAACTCATCTTTAAAAATAATGATGGCATTATTATTATTATTATTATTATTATTATTATTATTATTATTAGTAGTAGTAGTAGTAGTAGGAGTAGGAGTAGTAGTAATAGTAGTAGTAATAGTAGCTGTAATAGTAGTAGTAGTAGTAGCAGTAGTAGCAGCAGCAGCAGCAGCAGCAGTAGCCACGTAAAACAGAACCCCATGCAGCATACAGTGCATTTACCTATGGTGTAAAGCACAAGTGGAACCTTCGTGATGAGGACCATACCAGACATCGAGTTGCTGCTACAACCACTGGAGGATGCAATCAGGGATTCATTACTCCTATTTCTAACCAATGGCCACATCCCCACACCAGAAGAGAGGGACCTTCTAGCACTACCACCCAGGATGGGAGGCCTTGGCATTATAAATCCAGTAGCCGTGGCAAGCTATGAACACAGAAATTCACTCAGGCTCACCGAATCCTTGTCACAGAAGATCTGCGCCCAGGTTGAGACGAGTGAAATCGACCACCAAAGGCAGAAAGACATAAAGACACAGATAAGCAAGGAGCGTGAAGCAAGACAAAAAGACCAACTGTAGCACATAACCGAACATCTAACACCAGACCAGTGCAGAAGAGTTGAAATTGCACAGGAGGTTGGGGCATCGAACTGGCTCACAACCCTGCCTCTCAAGGCAAAGGGCTTCCACTTCAACAAACAAGAATCTATTGACGCCATAGCCTTGAGATATGGGTGGCCAATAGAGAACCTACCTCAACACTGTGCCTGTGGCACTGACTTTGATGCAAACCATGCAATGGTATGCAAGAAGGGAGGCTTTGTTTGCATCCGACACGATGAAGTACGCGACCTCACTGCCAAAATGCTGCAGGAAATATGCCATTATGTCACGATTGAGCCAGCTCTGCTACCCCTGGACGACGAGCACTTCACCCACAGAACAGCAAACACATCAAATGATGCAAGAGTGGATGTCAGTGCTCGAGGTTTTTGGACACGTGGGCAGAGGGCGTTCTTCAACATCAGGATATTCGATCCCATGGCAGCATGTCATCGTGAACTGTCTCTCGAAGCTGAACACAAGAAGAATGAGCAAGAAAAAAATAGAAATTAGCAAGAAAGGATCCAACACGTGGACCACGGTCGATTCACTCCCCTCGTGTTCACGACATCAGGTGGGATGGGTCCAGAGGCAGTGAGATTCTACTCGAGACTGGCAGAGGTTCTTTCTGAGAAGAAACGTCGACCTCAGAGTTCTTTTATGGCCTGGATGAGATGTTAACTGTCATTCTCCCTCGTGAGGTCTGCTCTGCTATGTCTCAGGGGCACAAGATCATCAGCCCTCAGGCCTGTCTCTCTGGCGGGTTTGGATTACGAAGCTACAGTGGTCGAGAGTAGCATAGACCAGCGACTCCAATAGTTTAATGTCTTTATTTACACTGTAATATCAATAAATATAAAATAAAATAATAATAGTAATAGTAGATGGTTGGTAACCACAGCCGTTGGCGTGCTTGGGCCCAACGGATTGTAATATGAGGGTTAGTGTTAACCTTCACATTACAACTCCAGATGGTGAACTGTATTAGGAAGATTGGTTTTGATCTTCACAGTATAATTCACCAATGGATGGAGGTGATGTAGTAGTAGTAGCAAAAAAAGTAGTAGTAGTAGTAGTAGTAGCAGCAGCAGTAATAGTAGTCGTAGTAGTAGTAGTAATAAAAAAATAATAAAATAAAATAATAATAATAATAATAATAATAATAATAATAATGATGATGATGATGATGATGATGTTGATTATAAAAATAATAAAAATAATAGTCATCATCATCATCATCATCATCATCATCATCATAACAATAATAATAAAAATAATCCATCCATCCATCCATCATCCAGTTTCACGTTGCCCCATGAGGAGAGTAGAAGCCCGGGGCTAGGCAATTCGGTCTAGACATTTAAGATGAGAGTGACCAGCCTCACTCATCCCTGAGTGGCATTACATGAGCAATCAACCCCAACCAACCCTTGGATATAAACCTTCACCGGCTCAATCCGATTGGAGCGCTGTAATTACCCACTAAATCACGAGGCGCCATAATTTGGTTATATGGTTACCACCCAGCGTAGTAAATGGTTTCCTGGTGTACAGGAAACCATTAGGCTTGTCACTCAGTGTAGAGTCACCCATAGGCAGAAGGAAGAGAAAAGAATGAAGGAAAGAAAGGCAAAAGAGGGAGTGTAAAGTCACCCGTAGGCAGAAGGACGAGGAAAGAATGAAGTAAAGAAAGACAGAAAAGGAAGGAAGGAATGGAGAGAGGAGAGGAAAGGGCAGACATCAGAGAGCAGCACTACATCGAGTGAGTGGATGGTGAGCGCCCCCACCTACCACAAGATAATAATAATAAAAGAACAATAGAGTAATCTGATCTCGTTCCTTAAATGTGCCAACTGTCCAAAGAAATTCGCTAGCGCTCGAGACACGTTTGCAAGTTGTTACATTATTCTTCTACACCAGAGACTATATCTGCAGAAGTACAGCAAATTACTATCAATATTAACAGAAGAGTGCAATTGAAACCACGGCAACTACGAAACAGAGAGGCTTAATGAATGCAGTCTCCCGGCCCAGCGACAAGTTGGATGAATTTGAAGATTAATACACAAACTTGGCCACATTCACTAATTCGCTCATATATACGTTCGCTCACACACACACACACACACACACACACACACACACACACACACACATCCGGTTCCCCATTTGCTCACTCTCACTCTCAGACACGGTGCACCACATTTTCTTTTCTTGCCTCCCTCCCCCTCCCCTCTCCCTTAGTGTGAAATGAAGAGAGTTGGATATACGAGCCAGAACAACTGTCACCGCTCATAAATCACACCCACAGCCACCCACCCACCCACCACACACTCACTAACCCATCCACCCAGCCACCCACCACACACTCACCGACACAACCACCCACTGACCCTCCTTCACAATCACACCCACCCACAAGTTTTCTGCTTTGTCGTTCAATAAATCTTCTTTTTAGTTGAGAATTTACTCTGTTTTTGTTTCTATTTTTTTGTTAAGTTGTGCCTATTTGTGCTTTCTGAAATTTTCAGCTTTTAGCTGAGTTGTAAAATATTTTCCTCTCTAGGACGACGTCTTGTTGCTCGCGTCGCAGATCGCCAAGTATATGAAGGCATCGCGTGCTAAGTTTATTGCTGCTTTTTATTGGTTGTTATAGTTGTTGAAAAGAAAGTTTGATGTACTCTAACCTCTTCAACTTCTTGACGTATGAGTTTGGTTTGTCATTGCTTCCCCAGAAGAGTTTATTCTACTTGGGAGAGATCAGTGATATGGGAGATGTTGGATATATGCTTAATTTACTTCTACTCTACTAGAGCTCGTTCCCATGCTGTATAAAGGTGTCTGGTGGTAGCATGAATAAAATGAAAAATTCTCCCCTACCCTAACACACGTCTCCTTTAGAGCCCTCCCTCCCACCAGCCAGACCACTATTGCCCCCCCCCCCTCACCTGCCTTCCTCCTCCTGTCTCCCAGGCACCCCACTCTGCCTCCTGTGGCGCCACCTTTTATGAAACTGTCAGTTAAAGAGGTCTACCAGTTTCAGAGTCACGGTCAGGGACGAGGTGGATCTCGGTAATTTTGTGATTATTATGATTGGTGCAAGAATGCAAATAATGTTATAATGGTTTATATGCAGACCGTCAGTAAATGTATGGTTAGTGATGTTTGTCGAAAGGCACACTTACTAAACCTGTGCGTTTGATGTGAATAAAATACGAATATGTAAGGTGTGAAATTATTTTATTACCATATTAACAAAACGTTATTTTCAGTATATTGTTGGCGGGACATTGTTTATTTATCACTAATAACTGCGCACAGCGGCATTGATCACAGCGATCGATTCGTCCTAGCAACCGAACGAAACCTGGTGAAGTTCCATACCAATCAGTGTTACCAGATGCGGAGAGCATTACACTACCTCGCTGGTGGATGGGTTATTTCTGTTTGATATGTCCGCAACTGTACTTTTAGCTCACAATAAACTAATAAATGTATTAATCATCTGCACCTTTATGTCATTCCACAGTGCATTTAGCTCCCAATAGGGTAAACAGTGTATTGATCATGTATACCTCTGCTGCATTCCACAGGTTAATGTGCTAAATTCAAGCCAGTTACTGAACCTTACATAAATAAGTGTTTAAAGCCTCATCACTAACTATGCACCCCTTTTACTGTGTTCTCCTGCCTCAGCCTAACTAGGTAAAGTTTGTGATGACCATGGATTTTTTGAAAACACACACTCTCTCTCTCTCTCTCTCTCTCTCTCTCTCTCTCTCTCTCTCTCTCTCCATTTTTTTTTTCCTCCCTGCGGCAAGGTTGGTCACCCTCAGTCCGCCGCCCTCGTGTTATCAGTAAAAACGCCATTATTGGGGCACAAATTAACATGAGAGAGCAAGGCAGGAGGGGAAGGGAAGATAATGAGAGGGAAGCCAGAGTTTATGAGAGGGACACTGTGGGAGAGGGGATGGAAGAAGAGGGGTGTGAGGGGAGATTTGAAAGGAGTGTTTGGAAGTGGAAGATTTCTGTGTGTGTGTGTGTGTGTGTGTGTGTGTGTGTGTGTGTGAGAGAGAGAGAGAGAGAGAGAGAGAGAGAAAAGTGGAGAGTAAAAGGATGCTTCATGGGTGTTTGGAAGGGAGGTGATGTAAGATGGGACGTGCGGTTTAAATCTCTGACTTTTGTATGTTCCTAAGAATTTAAATACAAATCGTCCATTGTAAGCTGCAATATAAAGTGAAGTTATTCGTTATTAGCAAAGACATAAATCGTAAGACTTTTTAAAAATGCGAGGGAATCCCTTGAAGCGGCCCTGTCCAACTTTCTCTCACTAACGACTTTCATAAACGTGGTTTTCACTGCCGTGGACTATACCAACTTTGTGCAATCTACACCACACAATCAAAGGGCATTGACTAAAGTGCCATGAAGCTCCTGCATATGACACTTTTGTACTTGTTAAGGTATCTGGTGCCTAGGTTGCACTTAATCACAGTAAATTTGCCTTTCATTAACCGAAATTTAGTGTAAATCAGACATTGCAAAGCCAAAGAGTTATGAGACGAATTGGGTCTTGAATAGAGCGTTATGAATGTGGTTAACAGACTATGAGGGATTAGAACGCGGTAGAGGAAGGAAGAATGAAATACTGCGTATATGTAGAAAAACAGCATCCCATAGGAGGGGAAGGAACCTTTTGACAAAGACACAAGGAAAATGAGAATGAAAGGAAAAATGAGAATGAATGAGGAAAAGCAAGAGACAGGGACCCACTATCGACCACTAATCAGGGAAAATACTACGGACCTGCTCTTAACTCTCCCAGGTCCCTATCATCCATTCGCAGCTGAATAAAATAATTTGGCAGCAGCTGCGGTTGGATATTAACAGTTGCCCCGATCATTAGGGGATGAATGATAAAAGTAGGCTCGCATGATTCATATTCGATTTAAGAAAATCGTCTGGCTTTCGCTGCAATAAATTACTAGGATTGTTCCGATCATGGGAAGACTTATGAGCTTGATTTACAGCAGCTCAGAAAGCACACCAAAATAGTTTAAAATGGCTACGTACTGAAGTTTAGTTAGGAGACATGATGGTAAGGGATCCACCTGCACAAAGGCTTACGTGAAGAATTATCGACAATCAACACACTGGGATGAGTTGGGTCCACACCCACCACAACGTCTTCGACTAAAATGATACCAGGTCATTTATTGGTATAATAGATTTCGTATTACCTCCTCCTAGCGATTAATTTGCATATTATACCTTCTTATCTACTTGGGCATTACTGAAGCAAGCTATGTCGATATTAAACGACATAAATAACATACACCTGGATGTTAAGTTGTAATATGCAAAATAAATGTTTAATGTCAGTCATTTCCACGTTCAAATACAATTGCGTTTGTCTGTTGAAGTATCAGTCATATTGTCCACGTCGCTTCCGGACCAAAACACTTCGAATTTTTCAGTTTTTGTAATTTTCCGACAGATGATGATGCCTATGATCCATTTTTGACTACACACCTATCTCTTGGAGCACTCAGCTTTTAGTGGAGGTCTGACATAGTCCCTTGACATCACAGCTAGCATCCGTTCCGATAACAGTGTAAGACGACCAAAGCGCCTGATAATCACTTCACTTACACTGGAAATAGCCTTGCATCATGGGGGCAGAAAGATGAAAGACAGAGAGAAATGGGAAGATTCTCTGCTCTCCTTTTCATGCTCTTCATGCATAAACAAAGCTGAGATACAACAGAGAACTGATAAATTTGTGAATCAATGTAATGACAGAGGTCGTATCTGTACTGGGCAGGTGCATCCCCTCCTATCGTGGGAGCTGTCATCAGTTGGAGCAGTTTAAGAGGTGATCAAACCCCTGCTGATAGGAGGGGCTTGGATCCATAATACAGTACAGTATATGAGACTGGAGCGCTCATCCCATAAGGTTCCAGGCCCATATAACTCCAAATACGGTCATATGGAGAAAATGGATGTTGAAAGAGAGGTTGAGTTGGCATATGTGAGTGAGCTTGAAGGTGGGAGGAGGCGTGGTAGGTCAGTGATGGATTGGGTAAATAAGTGTATGAGAAAGCGATTTATGAAAATCCCTTATACATATATATATATATATATATATATATATATATATATATATATATATATATATATATATATATATATATATATATATATATATATATATATATGGAAGGAGTTTATGAGTGGATGGGAGAATATATATATATAGAGTAAAAAATGTGAAGAAGCAATAAACATTATAAATCACTAAGGATGAGAAACTATGGAGAGACCTAAGCAAGAGCAGAAGCGGACAAGAGGGGGGAAAAGTGAGAGGAGAAAAGGGAGAAGCAATAGTGTGAGAGGGGTAAGTGTGCGGGAAAGAGGGGGAACAGTCAGGGGTGCAAGAGTGGTGGTGTCTTTCAGGTCACCTTGAGAATGGTTGGCGCGCCCCCCTACTGGTATCATATATGTCAGAGCAAGCTGGGTCAGTGCAGGCGTTATGGTACCTATGTGTGAGGGGAGCATGTACTGAGCAGAGCAGGGCAGGCAGGGCAGGGTAACGTAAAGCAAGGCAGAGTAGGACAATGCAGGTCATGGAAGGGAAGCGCAAGGCAGGGAAGGTAGGACAAATCAGGGTAGGGCAGGGCAGGGCAGAGTAGGGCAAGGAAGAGCAGGACAGAGCAGGGAAAGGCAGAGTCAGGCAGGGCAGGGCAGGGTAGGGCAAGGCAAGAACATGCAGGCCAAGGCAGAACAGGGCTGAACAGGGAAGGGGACGGCAGGGTATGCAATGAAAGGGCAGGGCTGGGTACAGTAAGACATGGCAGTGCAGGGTAAGGCAAGGGAGGGATGAGAAAGTTAAGGCAGTACTGGCCTCGACAAAGTAGGGCCAGGAAGGGAAGAACAGAAAGAAAAGGTAAGGCAGGTGGAAGGAAACTGTGAGAAAGTGAAAATCGGGAAGACATAATAAAGAAAAGCAAATACATGTGTGAAGAAAGAGAAATAGAATGAGTGTTATGGAGAAAGGGAGAGGGAAAGGAATAGAGAGGTTAGATAGGAAGTGAACGGAGGGGCTAGGAGGGAGGAGGAAATGGAGAATATGTGAAATTCGAGAATACATAATATAGAGAGTTATCTATCTATCTATCTATCTATCTCTATCTCTATCTATCTATCTATCTATCTGTCTATCTAGAGAGAAGGAGTAATGAGAGAAGAGGGAGGGGTAAAATGATGAGAGGAGGAAGAAGGGGATGAAGGAAGGGGAGAACTGAGGGGGATGGGAGGAGTAAATGAGTGGATGGGAGAAGAATTCAATGACGGGAGGGAGTGAGGAGCAGATGGTGAGAGAAGATGAGCGGGAGGAGAGAGGTGGAAACGGAGAGGGGAGATGATGAAGAAAGAGAGGGTAGGGAAGAGAAATGAGAGGGTAGGGAAGAGAAAAGATAGAAGAGGGGGGGAGGGGAGGGGAGGGTGAAGGGAAGGCGAAAATTACGAGGAGAGGGGAATATGGGAAAGGAAAGGGGATGGTGGGAAAGGAAAGGGAAAGGGTAGATGTGGAAAGGGAGTGATAGAAGCAAAAGGATAGAGAGGAGGACCAGGAAAAAAAAAATAAACCAAAGGGAATGCAAGAATCGAAGCTGAATGGACCGTAAGACTGAGAAAGGAAACGAAACCAAGGTGGGTCAGAGAGAGAGAGAATATAAGAAAAATCACATGAATCTGCTACTAAGCGCGTACACACACACACACACAACACACACACACACACACACACACACACACACACACACACACACACACACACACACACACACACACAGCAGCCAAGAGTCACCAACGTCTCTCTTTCCAACCCAGTGAATGGACAGAATGCGGTCACTTTCTAAGGGCATGATCACGATGCGGATCTTACCATAAACTTTGCCGCTCAGCCCAAAGAGTCCAGATGAGTTACAGGAAAATGTTCTGGTATTTTTATGGATCTCTTCTTAGGGTTAACTATGGTGTTATCTGCTCTTTCTGTGAGACTCGATGTTTTCTAGTTTCCTCTTGTGGAGTGGGCCTCCACAATTTTCGTTTTGCTTGCTTGTTTTTACTCTTTCCATGCTCTCTTTAGGTAATTTTATTTTGCTTGGATGAGACTTTCAGAACTGCAGGGGCCACAAATATCTTTCATTAACTCTGTGTATGGAAACGCTATCAGGTTCCTCGGCTTATTCAGCTGAACTATTATCTAGCATTGGCTGGAATACAGCTCTGGAACTGTCCTTAATAAGAAAATTAATGGTGACAGTGTTAACAGCTTTTGGCTCACACGCTTATTCTCAGAGGAATAAAATCGTCTGGTCTTATCTGGAACAAAATACTACAGTAGAGCTGTCCCGTTCACGAGAGGGTCAATCCTTTTATTGGGGTGAAGCCTTTTTCAGTGTAATCAGGGTACCACCGGGTGCGATAATGCCGCTTTAAAAACGACCCTGGTCGTGAAATGGAAAAGTAAGGGTATATCGAACCCCTCTAGTTGAAAAAATTTTCTCCTCAGACTCATAAAACCGTCTGGAGGTAGCAAAAAATTAATAAAAAGTACGTCACTGGAATGAATAGGTTAACGGGGTCTCTCACTCCAAATGACATCGAAAGCAGTAACAAAAACTACAAAAAGACGTGATAGTTCTGAAGGTGTTACTAATTACGAAGCGTTAAGAGTGGAGGTGCTTCCCTAATTTACTTATTATTGGTCGTGACGCTGATACTCGCCAAGAGCTCATTAGCATATACATTACCTACCTTATCACGGTTATGCATAATTAATTTTTCCATCCCTTCTTCCAGTGTGCACCTCCTCCTCCATCTCCTCCTGTTTTTTATATCCTTCCTCTCCTCCTCTCTCTCCTCTTCCTGTTCTTCCACTTACTTCTCTTCCACCTTCTTACCTTTGATCATTCCTCCTCCTGCTTCTTTTGATTCTCCCTCTCCTTCCCTTCCTCATTTACATTTCATCCTTCTCTTCGTTTCCTCTCTCCTGCCAGCCCATTTCTTCCTCTTCTTGATCTTCCCTTTCCTCCTCCTCTTTCCGTTCCCCTTTTCTTGTAAGCCTCAATTTTTCTTCCTCCTGATCCTCAGTTTCTTCCTCTTCTTTCTCTACAGTTCCTCAATTTTCTCTCTGTTTCTTCTTTTGTGTGATGCCTTTTCTTCAATCTTTCAGTTGTTCCTTTCCTTCTCTTTTTACTGTACATTAACTTTTCCTTCCCTCTCTGTTTTCTTTCTTGTGATTCTTTCTCCTTCTTATTTTCCATTCAGTCCTCTTCTCTTTCTAATTTCCTCCTCTTTCTCTTTGTTTTCCTATTCTTGTGATTTTATTCGTTCTGGCACAGCCGCAACTATTCCCATGGGATCGGAACTATTCTCACGGAGGCTGTGAGTCCAGGTTTGAGATAACGAAAGGATTTTGTCCAGTTTTAATTTAGTGGAGGTGTTGAGGGGTAGCCCATGACGAACCCAACGGTGTTTCAGAGTCATATATTAAAAATCGACGTCACAACGCGCGATAAATTTTGGCCTTACCCAGTAACCCCGACATTTGATCTATTGTGCTCAAATTCCGTAACTCGTCGTGAGGGGTCCATCAACCCTTCCACCAAAATAAGTAAAACTCGGAGCTAAGATAACTGCTTTGAAATGGCCGGAACTATTCTCATGGCAGCCGTGAGATTAATTACCGCCTTTAGATATTGAAGGATATTAATCGGACTTCAACCAGATTCGGTGGAAGTGTTGAGGGGTAACCTATTATGAAACCTACTGAGTTTCAGAACAATATCTTAAAGACCAATGTCACAACGAATGATCAGATCTGACCTTATCCTTTAACCTGGATGTTTAACCTTTGCGTTTCAGTCAGGTAACTTATGTCATGAGAGTTCCGTTAACCCTTCCCCTAAATTTGGTTAATATCTCAGTAAAGTTATTCGTTTTGGTACTGCCAGAACTGCTTGCATGGAACCGTAACTATTCCCACGGTGGCCGTGAAAATCGTTCCGGCCCCGAAGTAAAGAAGAGTTTTTTATTTCAATCAAATTTGGTGGAGGTGTTGAGAGGTAGCCCTTGGCGAAACCTCCTCTTTTTCAGACCAATGGCAAAGATCAGCGATAAACGTACGATTAAATTCGACCGAGCCCTGTAACCTGGACGTTTTTCCTATACTGTTCAAACGTAGTAAATTTTGACACGAGCGGCACCCCAACCTATACACAAAATGTAGATAAAAATCGTAGGAAAATTATTGGTTTTGGCACAGCCGGAACTATTCTCACGAGGCTGGAACTGTTCTCATGGGACAGGAACTGTTTCCACAGTGGCATTAAGAATAGTTTCAAACTTGCGAAAACGAAGAATTTTTGTAAATTTTTAACCAGATCTGGTGGAGGTGTGGTGTGCCTATGACGAAACCTATTTTTTTTATACCTATTCCTGTAAACTCCAAGTCAGACCTATTGCTCAAAGGTAGTAAATTTTGTCACGAGAGGTTCCCCAATCTATCTACCAGTTTTTCCCATTGCTCGACCCTCTCCTTCTTTTCATCCTCTACCATCCTCTGTTTTATCCGTTTCATCTTTCCTACGTTCCTCTTTTACTCGTTCTTTTGATCTTTGTGTCTTACAGCAGCGATCTAGTTCAAGGACTAGGAGCGGCATTATTAAAAGTACAGATTTTATTAAAAAAAGAAAGGAAAGCTCTTAACGCAGTATAATATAGCATCGGAAAAGCCTTATCATTTGAGTCAGATAGGTGTGACATAAGAAATTAAAAGATGTTAACTTGCTATTGTTACTAAGACAAATATTTTCTTCAAGGCAGATGTATGGTAGTTATAGTTGGCAAGCTTTAATATACAATAAAAATATTACTTGCTGCCTCTATATGCATGATTTCAAAGTCAGACAGAAGGTAAATGGTGTAAACAATGCGTTATTTTCATTCGCACTTTATGAGAAGCTGAGGCTTAATTTTTTTTTTTACTCCCTGATGATGCTTAGCCACACAATAGTTGGAAATATCATGTACACATGATAATTATAAACAAATGCACCTGTCACTGTATGTAGGCATTAATGCATACAGTCTATATGGCAAAGCGTAAATGAAAATTTTCGGAGGGATGTATTCAAGAACAAAAGTGAAAGTATCTGCAACCTCTAATGTAATATGGCGGCATAAGGGAAAGAAGTATTGCATGACAAGGTTTTAAAATAAAGTACCAAACTGAAAGGTGGAACGAAAGTACAGACGGGATGTGTAGCTTTTAATCAGGATGACATGTTTAGATACTATGAAGCTGTATTGCATAAATAAAATGAATGATAGAATAGAGATAAAACAAAGGGGGAGGGAGGTCAGATCTCCCTACAACTGATCAGTTTCTACCCCCTCCCTTAGCCACACGTTGAACAGTGAGAGGGGTACTGCAGTTCAGCATCAGAGTTGGTATTCTGTCTGTCCTGGCTAATTGGACTCCCGCATGTACAGGGTATAAATATACAGAGCTACATTTCGCTTGTTCTGGGCCTCCGGAAACGAGTTAATTGGAGGATTGTCAATAGTTTTATTTTGGCCACTAAATCTGTCATACTCCTCCGAATGGAAAACGGATTTTTGCTTCTCTGCAAATAACTAGCACATTTCCAAAGATGAATAATATATATATTTATTTTCGCATAAATGAATGCCGACACAAATTCACAGCTGCACACAAATTTAGGATTCAGTAAAGTACATGATCATAAGACTCTTTATCAAGTCATATGTGGATGAAGTACAGTGAAAACGGGAATGTATCTCCATAAACGATGAACTTGATGCAGCTGCTGTTCTGTTTGCCACGAACTGATCTCAGCCTTTTCAGTCCGGTGACGTATTTTATGATGTATTCGTCACGTTATTCTCAAACGTTTTTCATTCGCCTCACGATAGACTATCCGGACTGGAGGGGTGGGCATAATTCCATTGACCCTACATTTCTAAAGATCCCTCGTGATTTGAATAAATTCGTGTGTTGGTAGCCAGCGTCAACTAAATACTACAAATAATACATTCCAAGACTGACAGAGGTGAAGCTCAGTTTGCTTGGTGTCCCTGTGGTTGACTTCGTGTGTGTAAGAATTTTGATATTCACCTTCATTATCCCAAGTCGTTTTTGTTCGTTCCCTTCATCCATCATCAAATCCTGTATTGTTCCTTTGAAAACAGGGGCGTAGGAAACCGAAGCTAATTTTAAGGCCAAGTCATTTTAGTCAAAGGGGGCCAATCACATTTCTATAGGTGGCATTACATCAAAGATATATCCCAACCATTCCTTGGACTCTAACCCCTGTGAGCCACATCCAGTCAAGGCAACTTACTCATCAGACAGTCGGACGTCCATTTATTGGTTGTATGGTACTCAATGTAGTCAATGGATTTCTGGAAACCTTGTGGCTTTTCACTAGATGTTTAGTCACCTGAAGGTAGCACCACATTCAGTGAGTGGATGATAGGCATCCCAGCTACCAGCACCCAACAGTAAAGGGGAGTCAGATATTGTACATGAAAGGAGAAAAGGGCACACTGCTAGGCATATAACTCCAGTTCGAGTATCCACCGTAAGTTACGGAAACAGAAGACGATATGAAATTCTAACTAATGGTTCCCATCTGTTACAGTGCTAATGAATCAAGCCAGTCAGCTGGATTATATGTACGTCAAATTAGTCGATGGGGACAGAAGTAGGACAATTAAGATTACAGCCAATCAATAAATAACTTAAGTCGAGGAACTAATACTGATATCTCTTCTGGTCATTTTCTATTAGCTCAAGGAGCCTTCGAAATGTTTTCTCTTAAGCGATAAATTTAGTTGTTTAAACCTTAACGTTCTCCGGTATATTACATATCGTTTTAGTATCAACACCGTTTGCATCAATAATATACTTGGATGCAGTGAGCAAAATAAATCGCTAAGACAGAGGTATTACGAAATCTCAAAAGCAGCGTTCGTCGGCTTCGTATGTTTTCTTACATCACTTTCATTCATTTCAGCACTTGGTATGTTGGCATCTTTTGTAGGCTTTTTGTGGAAAGTATGTATATACTATAAAGTGAGAATTAACAGGAATTACGGAAGAATAACAGGGAAGCTAAATCACTAAGCAAGAGACGCTATAGTTTTTTCACCCCAAACTAGCCCAGATTTTCGTTCCTTTACAGCTTACTACAAGTAGCTCAGTGACGGAAAAAGACAATGTTACAACTTTACATCCTTTCCTAACAGTTCGTTTTGGTTGGCATTATATTCTAGTATCAATCTCAGCATTCTAGATAGAGATATGGAAATTTTAGGTGAAGTTAAAGTGAAAAAAGCTTCCTAATCGACGAGGTGACAACCCTTTGTGTTGATGTCAGCCGATTCTGTGGGAAAGCTTTCAGTCTGAAATGCAACTAGAACAGCTAATCTTGTTAACTCCTCCCAAACTTGTGGCCAGATTGAGTGCGCGAGTGGAGGATGAGGTGGAGGGAATGGGTGGGAGAGGCGAGGGTGTGGGTGGAGATGGGAGAAAGCGAGGGGGAGATGGGAAGGAGTGGGTGAGGGACGGGAGGGGGTGGGTGGTAATAGAGAGGGTGAGTGAAGATGGGAGGAGTGGAGGAGATCGGAAACTGGGAGGGGAATGGAGGGAAGTGGAGGGGGAAATGGAAGGGTGTGGAAGGAGATGGGAGACAGTGAGAGGAGGATAGGAAGAAGTGGGGTATGGAATGAACTCAGAATAAGAGAGGGGAAGGAGGGAGTGGGATAGGTAATGGAAGAGAATGGCGAATGAGAGGATAAAGATGGGTGATGAGAGGTTGTGAGCTGGGGACGGGGGGCAAAGGCTGAGTTAATCGAGAGTGTTGGTGGGGTAGATGAAGAGGATGAGGGGTGGGAGTGGTTGGGGGATAGGACGAAATACATAGGGGATGGGAAGGAATGTGTGATAGGAGGGAGTGGGTGATAGGAGAGACAGGGTTTGAAAACGGAGGAAACAAGAGAGGTCTGAGGATGGACGAGGTAGGAAGGATGAATGTGTGTAAGGAGGGAGTGAATGGAAAGGGATGTGTGGCTGAGTGGTCTATTACTACACAGGTTGTAACGATTTTAACACTGCCGGTTCGATCGCACTGTAGGTAGACGAGGTTAAGTAGTAGTAGTAGTAGTAGTAGGAGTAGGAGTAGTAATAGTACGAGTAATAGTAGTAGTAGTAGTAGTAATAATAATAATAATAATAATAATCTATCTATCTCTATCTATCTATTGCCAGACACCTCAATCCCGTTTGGGGTGGCCACAAACAAAACGCCTGCACGTCACCCTGTCCCCCGCCATTTCACTGCCCTGCTCCCAACTCACACTCCCCTCTCTCATATACCTCTCCACCCCATCCCTCCATCTCATCCTCGGCCTCCCCCTAACTAAATTCAAATTGTGAGAGAGAGGCGAGTGTCGGGCCGCACTTGCTAACGGCTAGAAGTGAGCGAAACACGCCCATAACAAATCACTCAGCGGAAGCGCTAATGTCGCGCACAAGGACGATCACTTATGAAACAGTGAAAAAATGTTCTGAAAACACTACCGATCGGGTGAATACGTGGCGGTTGACTGAGTGATACTTATGGGAATTCACTAGAATTCACGGTTTCCCACAAAGTTCAATGTCACGAGTTTATTTAAATACTGAATCACGCCAACTCGTGACATCGAGTCATGGAACAGAATAGTTGGCCATCAAGTTAAACCGCTTACAAGAGGGGGTAAAAGCTGTATCTACTTACCTGCTTATCTATCTATCTATATATCTATCCATCCATCCACATATCTATCTGCCTACCTATCGTCTATCCATCCATCCATCCACCTATCTGTCTGTCTATATCTATCTATATATTTATCTAGATATTTAGAAAGACAGACAGACGTAGATAAATGAAATGTAATTCGAAGTGAAAAGATAATAATATAATTAATCCACTAATTCCCAGTGCCAGAAAAATAGCCGCCGTAAACACTTCACTTTCGACTTTCCTTGCCTATGCTGCAGGATACCAGGATAGGAATAAATTGTGATGATTAAAGCTGACTGCGGCCATGAACTTGAGAATCCTTAAGACGCCCAAGGGAGTCGGGAAGCTGATGCAAGAGTCTGAGATGGGCCGCAGGAGGGAGGAGGAAAAGTCGGAGGAAAAGTCTCTGTCTCTCTCTCTCTGTCTCTGTATCTGTCTGTCTGTCTGTCTCTCTGTCTCTGTCTGTCTGTCTGTCTCTGTCTCTCTGTCTCTCTCTCTCTCTCTCATGTTGATTCATCTAGGAAACCCCATTTTCATTCCTTACAATCCTCTCTACACGCCATTCATTTTCGCATGTTCTCTCTCTCTCTCTCTCTCTCTCTCAATACCCTTTTGCGCTTCATTACTGCACCTCCCTCGCCTGTATTAATTTCCCATACCCATTGCCCACGAGTGAAGTGTTGTCCTCTGTTTCCCTGCATCCATTGTCTACAAGTCACCGTTTCCTCCCCCCTCTCCCTTCCCTCCCCTCTTTCACTGTCTTCCCTCTCTCTCCTCTCCCCTCTCTACCATCCGTCTCCCACAAGTCATCGCCTTCTCTCCCCTCTGTGTCCTCCATTTCCTCTCCCCTCTTCCTCTCCCCTTGCCCCTTCTGCCCTCTCTCTTCTCCTCTTCCCCTAACCTCATTTCCTCTCATCCCTATCACTTCCCACAGAATTTACCGTCTC
The DNA here is from genome assembly GCF_032717465.1 of Coenobita brevimanus. Taxonomy (NCBI): domain Eukaryota; kingdom Metazoa; phylum Arthropoda; class Malacostraca; order Decapoda; family Coenobitidae; genus Coenobita; species Coenobita brevimanus. The sequence continues at coordinate 47,721,767 of NC_137031.1, read as the reverse complement.
TCCCCTTTCCACCTACCTTAATCTCTCCCCTCTCCCTCCTTTTCTTCTCTTCCTCTTGATTTCTTCTTTTTTGTCAGCTTATTTCTCTCCCACCTACTTCTCAGTGTTGTATCTCTCTTTTTTCCTACGCTTTCCCCCTTCTGACCCTCTCTCCTCTTTTCTCCCTCCATTCACCTTTTATTCATCATTCTCCCTCTTCCCCCCTCCCCATTTCACCCCTTTCCACTTACCCTACATTCTTCTTTTCTCTCATCCTTCCTCTTCCTCCTTCCCTTCGTCCACCACCCTCATCTTCTCTTTCTTCTTTTCCTTCTTCTACTTTCTCCTCAGTTATGTCGTTCTTACCTTACCTCTTACTCCTCTCTTCTCCGTTTCATCTTCCACTTTTTCTTCCACCTCTTTCTCACTCATCCAGCTTGTTTTCTCCTCTCACCCCATTTCACCTTCACCTCACTCTTTCACACCCTTCCTCCTCCTCCACCTCCTCCTCCTCCTCCTCCTCTCCTTCTTCCCCCCTCCCCCATTTTCCACTATATTGGCCAGTCCTCCATCACCAACAAGCTATGACTCTCCCCTCTCCCCCTCCTTCTCCTTTTCGCAATATAGCATCCCCTTTTTCACTGCCCTTCCTTCAATGTTTCCTTCTTTCCTTCAGTATTTCCTTCTTTCCTCCAGCATTCCCGTCTTTCCATCAGTGTTCCCATCTTTCCTTAGTGCCCTCTAATTCTTTCCTTCAGTGCTCCCTGCTTTCCTTTCCCCTTCCTTCAGTGCTCCCTGCTTTCCTTTCCCCTTCCTTCAGTGCTCAATGCTTCCCTTCTTCCTTCAATGCTCCCTGCTTCCCTTCCCCCTCATTCAGAGCTCCCTAGTTCCCTTTCCCCTTCCTTCAGTGCTTTCTTCTTTCCTTCACTGTAACTCTTCTTTCTTTGAGTGTTTCCTCCTTTCCATCAGCGTTTCCTTCTCTCCTTCAGTGTTCCCTTCATACCTACAGTGTTCCCTGTTTTTCTCCTCTTCCTTCAGTGTTCCTTCCTTTCCTTCAGCATTTCTCTCTTTCCTCCAGTGTTCCTTTTAACCTACAATGTATCCCTGCCTCTCTCCTCTTCCTTCAGTGTTCTCTTTTCTTTCTTCAGTGTTTCATTCTTTCCCTCAATCCTCCCTGTATTCCTTCCCTTCCTTTAGTGTTCCCTTTTCCCCGCAGTGTTACTTTCTTTCCTTAGTGTTCCTCTCTTGCCTTCGTGCTCCATGCTTTCCTCCCCTTTCTTCAGTGTTTCCTTCTCTCCTCCCCCTTCCTCAGTGTCCCATTCTTCCCTTCGTTGTAAGTATGAATAGTAAGGTAATGAAGCTGTCGTGCAGTAAACTCTTCATCACGGGAGGCCTCGGTTGGTTGAATGAAATCATCTGGCAGTAGCATGAAGAAAATAACTGAAATAACACTGAACTAGGGAATAATAATAATAATAATAATAATAATAATAATAATAATAACAATAATAATAATAATAATAATAATAATAATAATAATAAACCGATAATAGAGGCCAATGTCCTGAGCTGGGTAAACATAATATAGCTGCCACACACCTGCGTTACAATCACCCGTCGAGTTCACCAGGGACAAATATAAAAGGTTCAATGTCCAATACAGTTAATTAATATTGGCAACGCTCTCGCCCATCCAATATTGCACTATGACGCATCTGTGCCTCAGCCTCGTGAAATATTGCACTAGGACGCATCTGTGCCTCAGCCTCTCACATTCACTGTTCCGTACATCAAAGCAGTCCATATATCAGTCTCATATATCTGCTGTACAACACATCACTTTGAGGGGACGTATTATAGGTAGCACAGAACCCTTCGTAGTACATTTTTCTTAATGACCTAGGCAATGTCCACACCAGACGTATGTTGGGGCAGGTGGTTGAGGGCATGATGCATTACCGTAATAGAAGTTCTCGCCTGCACCCACCCCTGTCCAGTGGAGCCAGTTGAATGTATTGTAGTAATACAAAATTCTGGCCCGCAACCGCCCGAGCCAGCAAGCATTTGGTGTGGACGAGGTCTCACATTGCATATTACACCTTCACATTCTCTAGTATGCTATTTATATCATCTAGATATAGATGACACTATTTTTGTTAGTTATTTTGCGCTTTACACCAAAAAATTCTCTTAAATGCAGTTTCCATCACTTTAATATCAACGTAGTTTGTATCAGTAACACAGAGGAGGATATTCAGAGGTGACGTGCAAAATAAATCGATATGAAAGTAGTATTACGAAAATACCCCCCAACAAATGCAAATGTGACCCTCATATTACGTTTTCGCCATTCTACTGACACTTGGAAGAACCCCCTCCGATCCAGTGACGCATTGTATATTTTTGCACCCACCTGACGATTCTGCGTAGACATGAGATGTCTTGTAGTGTAGGTGATAGTAAAGGCTGTATCTACCACACTCTCTCTCCCTTCCTCCCTCCCTCCCTACTTTCGTTTCTTTTACACACACACACACACACACACACACCATAAAAGAATATAACCGCCATCACACTACGATCAAGAGGCAAGCACCTGCGTTTACTCAATGGCTCACAAGGATGAAAGCAAGTGAAATACCGTGCAATACTTTATGAAACACCGCCGCACCAACTTGCCAGATTTTACAGTCCACCCGATAAGGGAAGTGAGGAGTTATGGGAGTGGGGTTATGGGTGGGGATGATGCAGTAGGGTTAGGGGAAGGGGTTATAGAGGGGGATCAAGGGAGTGGGGGCAGGGAGTGGGCTCGGAGGTGGGGTTAGGGGGTGGGGCTAGGGAGTGAGGCAAGGTGTGGGTTCAAAGGGAGTAGGTCGAGGGGGTTCGGGTAAGGGAAAGGAATTGAAGGGAAAGGGTCAAAGAGTAGGGTCAGGAGTCATGGACTAAGGTCAGGGGTCAGCGGATGGAGTCAAGATGGTTGGACCAGAGCTCAGTGGGTGGGGTCAGGGGTCAGGAGGTAGGTTCAGGCGTGTGAGGTCAGGGAGTATTGATCAGGGTTCAGGCATTGTGGTGTGTGCAATGTGGCCTGGGAGGTTAGTAAACTGAGGTCGGTAAGTAGGATCAGGAGAATGATGTCAGGAGGAACGAGGATAAAACTGAGGTCAGAAAGTGTGAATAACAGTTGCAAGACAAAATGAAACAAAAAATCTTACCTGTTTGCCTCACACAAAGTCGACTTTTGGGAGGGGAGACAGCCTCTGAAAAAAACATGGATTAGAGCAGTGACTATCGACTGCACAATGATCATTAGGACGGGCAATAAATTAAGCTAAGTCTCAATCTTCCCCTTGAATAAGGCCTATAATAGTCGTTTTACATCCAGGATTTCAATTATGACCTGTTTGAGAATTGAACTCGGGTTTTTCCAGTTGCGAGGTGAATGTGCTGACCAATACAGCACCGACACCCGTTAGAGAGAGAGAGAGAGAGAGAGAGAGAGAGAGAGAGAGAGAGAGAGAGAGAGAGAGCAACAACTGTGTAAGCAAGTGACGTAAGAGGAAGAGAGGAGGAGCGAGGGGCCGTAATGAGAGTAATAATGCTGGTGGAGAGGCAAAAGGCAGCGCAATTACTGAGACAAGGGAATTAGACGCAATTAAATGTTTTTTTTTTTTTACGGCTGAGAGAGAGAGAGAGAGAGAGAGAGAGAGAGAGAGAGAGAGAGAGAACGCCAAATTACAGTAGACCAGGGGTAGTTAACATTTTTTGAGGAGAGAGAGAGAGAGAGAGAGAGAGAGAGAGAGAGAGAAACTCAAAATGACACAATAATGCAAAATTCTTCCTTCTCTCTCTCTCTCTCTCTCTCTCCCTCTCTTAACCGTGCCAGCAAAAGTGGGACGAACGGCATTGCAATATAGGAAAACTATTGTGCAAGGAAAAGCAGTTTGTGTGTATGACGTTACTGCACTGTAGTTGCGTCCCCTGCGCTCTGCATGGGGGAAAAGAAACATCAAGTGTGACTTTTTTCCATTTAATTTTTGTCCGTATTTTTTTTAGCTGATGTTCTGATGTTAGATGTTTGTCCGAATGAGATTTGAATATTAGCACACTGTTGTACTCTACCTACCTACATAACATTGTGTGTTGTATGTTCGTACTTAAATGTTTCCTTCACAAAGCTCAAAAGTATAGCCAACTGTGTTGTAACCAGCCAACTGTGTTGTAACCATTACCTCTAGTGTATCAGTGGTAGGCAGGGGAAGGCCTTCATCCCCAAACTCGATGTAGCGCAACATTGGGGAGGCTCTACACTGAGTAGCAAAACGAACCAGTTTTCTATTACAGGTTTGGTGGTAGCCATATAGCGAAATGGAAGCCTGGTGGTGTAGTGGGTTAAGACGCTCCATCTGTATAGATCAGTAAGTTTTCTAACGTGAGGTCGTTGGCACATATTTCTCACACAATACCCTCCAAGCGCGAGAGTGGCTCGTCATCCTTGCCTTATATATTAGGACTGAGCTGCCTCGTTTAGGACCCGTATGTTCGTGATCGGATAGAAAAGAATTGAATGACAGACCTCTAGTAAGCGTGGGAGGATTGATGGAACTTGGTGACCCGGCTGTCGTGTGTGTGTGTGTGTGTGTGTGTGTGTGTGTGTGTGTGTGTGTGTGTGTGAGAGAGAGAGAGAGAGAGAGAGAGAGAGAGAGAGAGAGAGAATGCATCCACTCCTTGCTTCACTACACCACCCCCACACCACTCAGCACACCACTCAGGCGGCCTCATTACACAGATATTAACTCTGATGCAGCAGTATTCCCAGGGCTAACCACACAGTCACCAGAGAATATTATGCCATGGTCAGTCACTTAACCTTTTTTGTCAGAGGACACTATTACCTGCCCCCTCTCCGGAGGGGCTAGGGGACGGGTATTACTTTCAGTCAGTTTGTCTGTTTATTTGTTTGTTTGTTTGTTTGTCTGTTTGATTGTTTGTTTGTTTGTCTGTCTGTCTGTTAACAACTTTATGCGAAAACTACTGGTGTGAATTTGATTAAAATTACAAGGATTATGGGCTATGACCTTCTGATCACCTGTTTAAATTTTTGGCCAAATTGGGCTAAGGCCCAGGCTGTAGGCCCGAAATAGTTAAAAAGATGGAGACGGGAATAAATCTTTTTTCGCCATAACTCCTTTCAAATTCGTCATATCGACATAAAACCGAAACCAGGTGCATCTTTCAAATTTGTATCCTATAACATGTCTCATTACATCAAGGGGGTCACTCCCTAGTTAGCGGTAGAGGGTCAATGTCAGGTGACTCGGGCATGGTAGTTTTAAATGTATCTGTAAGGAATGCGTTCGTTAACTGTGCCCTTGCGTCATGATGTGTTAACGGTCATGTGGCATAAGAGTCTATTAGCATAATCATCAGCTGGCATAATCATTAGCTGACATAATCACCCACTGGCATAATCATCCACTGGCATAATTTTCAGAGCAGCAACAGTTGAAATGGCTCTTACTATCCTGTATTATCAGCCTTCAACTGCTCTAGTTAAGGGAAATGTTTTGAATTGAAGGGGTTGGCTATAACTTTCAATAACGCCAACGAGAATAAAATCACCCCTGAAGTCAAATAAAAGATGCAAATGCCATCACAGAGAAAGGTAAATACCAGAAAATAAGCCCATAAGAAGGAGGCATAACGATTGATTACTGTACGCTCAGGTGAGGTCATTTCAGGATAGTTTAGCTTGTTCGTATCCTCTTGGGTACAGTTAGGTAATTTGAGTGATTCGTCACTTCATGGTTTTTTACATTCTTTCTTTTAAGTAATATCAGCTACATTCCGACCTAATTAGTGCAATGATATTCCGTTCCATTAGTGTCTACTAAGGGAACATCAGATAAGATTTGGTCTTTTAGCACTCAGGCACCTATGACTCACTCCCAGCATAACAAAATCATTTGATGTCAAATGGAATAGAATACTGGCATTGTCCAGACAGTGAAAGGGTTAAAATAGTATAACTGAGGTACCCGATCATAAAAGGGTTTATGGCACCCATATCAACACTTTCGTGCCCCTTTGACTCACTCTCAACTGAAGGAAATAGTCTGCTATTAGCTGGAATAAAATACGGGAGAAGACGCGGCCATGAAAAGGTTAAAGACGGTTCAGATCCATTAAGGAATCAAATACATTCAAGTTACATAAGGGATATTTAGATCCAAAGTAAACTAGGATTCAATTACACCCATTTGTGCCATATAATTTCAGTCTCAATTCAACTCTATACTTAGCCCCATCCAGGTCATCAACGTCTATTTAGGGCTCTTCACGTTCTGTAAGGTTAATCAGTGTCGCTTTAGATCGAGTCAAGCACCTTACATTCGTCCTGGCCAGTCAGGTTAGTTCAGTACAGATTAAGATGAAAGTCTGGTGCATTTAGGCTCATTCCTGTCTTTCTCATCCCTCCAGGCTCATTCTAATCAGTTCCAGTTACTTGTATTTAAATCCACTTAGATCCATTCACGTCCAGTACAACCGAGCGAGTCCAGTCAGACTAGTTCAGGTAAAATGGTTAAAAGAAAAGTATCGGTGCACATTCCGCGTGAAATAATCTAACACCACAAACGATGGCTGTAGCGAAAAGGCCGATGATTCCACCGCAAACTGATAAACCTGCTATGATGAAAATGCTGAGTATTGCATTTCCACGACATTTCTAGTCAGCACTGTTATCATGAAAATATTTAGACATTAATTCACTAATCCTGGGACATCCCGAACTGTTTTGATCGTTTTAGATAACATCAGAATCCTGCACGGTACTTTTGATCCATTGTACAGTCAATTAAAGAAGTATTGCACACCTTGCCGCACCTGTGATTCTGGAACATGGACGAATCATGGTGATGTATGGAGCACCCTGTGATAATAAGTGCAAAAATTATCCTTGGTAATTATTAAGACTCGAAATAGCTCAAAAGATCACATTCTGGGTGTTGTGTTTTTTAAGGCACTAGGTTAATAGGTTCATGTGTGTCCTACAAAACTTGCTCATTTTCAAATCTGTCGTACTCCAGGTATGCGATGCTTTCTTGGCTGACTGTACATCCTAATAATATCAGGTCTATTTCTATCACTTTAAGTCAGTTAGCTTCATTCAGGCAACTACAGGTCCAGTTCAGTCCATTCACATCCAGTTAGGCCAGCTTACATCCATTTCAGTCGTTCTTCACATCAGTCACTTTCAGATCGAAACAGATGAATTCCGGTCTATTTCAGTCAATTTACACCAGTCCACGTGAATTCAGACCCACCAGATCGATTCAAGTCAATACATATCGCTTGAAGTTCTGTCTATTTGTATCTTTAGAGTCTGGATGGGGTGAGTATTGGAGACGGCGGGCCATCAGTTATTTCACATTCACCTCATCAGGCCTGAAATGGAAGGCGTGGGTGGAGTGGGTAGGATGTGGTTGACAGGTGCGGTGTGACAATGAGGTAGTAGTAGTAGTATGAGTAGTAGCAGTAGCAGCAGCAGCAGCAGTAGTAATAGTAGTAGTAGTAGTAGTAGTACGTATAATAGTAGTAGTACTAACTCCAGGCTCAAATGATTGTGAACCAAGTGGACTGCAGGCTGAAGATGCTCTCTTCCTTCAGTTCACCATCCATCTTTGGAGGGAGATGAGAGACGTTTGTATAACCAGGCAGTGGAGCAGCTATGTTATATCGGTGTCACCACGTGAACGCGTTGTTCTGCAGCTTCATGACGGGGAAGGATATACCGTATTAGGTAAGGATGCGCTGTGCGATTTGGCTGATAAGGTGTAAGTCGGCCGACAAGGCTTCACTTAGAAATTCTATGGCTGAGCATAATATGGGTAAGATGGGCGGATACGGGTGAAGAGAATGGACTGGGGTTATGGTTCATGTGAAAACGGGCGCTGTATGAGAGGCAGCATTCAAGGTGAGGATAAAATTTCTCCTAAAAATTCAGTGTGAGGGCAGAAAAAGAGAGGGGTGGCAAGAAAAAAATAGACGATTTGGACTGGGATGGTAGTGGGACAGGACAAGGTATGGTACAGTCAGTGAAGAAGGACATCAAGAGGGATGTCGTAAGTTTGACAGTATGGGGAATTGGGGATAGTGAGGGTTTGAACTGTGGTATTTCTTAACAACAAAATAATAAAAAAGGTGGATACATGTAATCTCCCTTCACTCCCATGTATCTGGTGTCCTGCAGTTCGGGTAAAAACCGCTGGTAAAGTCTAGCCCGTCGTATCTCAAAGTATACCCTGTACTCCGTCCTATTTCTTCTCCCTCCCTGCATCCTTCTTCCCTGTAATTTTCTCCGCGTCACCCTCTTTCTCCCCCGAGTGTTTATATCGTTGACATTCTGGAAGGGATGGCGTCTGAAAGCTCTTGGGCAATGTTTACAAATCTCTCTTAAGACTGTTTATTCTTTTGCCTTCACGTATATAGCTACCATACACTTCACAATTAAACAAAACTGAAAGAATGAGAAAAATAAAACAGTTTCTGACAACAGTAGGTTGGTTTGGAGACTTGCTAATCCTGCAAAGTTAGTTAAGCTTTGTTTTAATGTCCAGCCAGATTCAAAGTACAACGGGATGTAGTAAGATGTCTTCTGTCCCCCTCTCATTTTTACCTCACTCCTCGTTATTCCTCATCCCTTCATTTCCTGAATATCTCCTCTTACCGCTGGTCCACCCATATCCCCCATGTCTCAGCTCTCCCTAACCCCAGTCTCCTCTGGGCACCCCAACCCATCCCCAACTCTCCCTCGCTCACTCATACCCAACCTCTCCCTACCACAACTCTCCCCGTCTCACCCCTCCCCAACTCCTCCCTCCCTCAACTCTCCCCCTCTCTCCCCCGCCCCAACCCAGTCTCTCCCTATAACAACACTACCCCAGTTATTTCCCCACCCCGACCTCTCCCTTTCCCATCTCTCACCATATCACCCTTACACCACCCTCCTCTCACCATATCTCACCTTTACGTAGCCTCATAACCTGTATCTCCGTCTCACACACTAGGCTACACCTCCTCCTTTCATCAGCACCCTCATACTTCTTCATATCATTCCCTTATTTGCTCCTTCATACATTCCCTTCCCCTCTCACGCCTCCTCCTACTCACTCTACCCCATGCTATATATCATACTTCGGGACAACTCTGGCGCCAATCCTGTCACCCTTAACCTTGTCATAGCCAATACAAGTCTTAGTAGTGTACTCCATTTAACATCTGGCGATTTTATTCGCCTCATATTAAAGCCAGATGATTATATGCAGCTGAGAGTGGATCATAGTAGCCTGAGTGTAGATGGTCACGATTAACTGTCTCATGGTCGGGAAAACTCTGTCATTCCGTTCCAGATAACGTCAGGTGATTTTATTCAGCTGAGGACGAGTTACAGAAGGTTAGGTGTTAATTCCACCCACATTCACCCCTTCAGTACGATGACGTCTTTACCTATAAATTTTGCCACTGCCAGAGATTAATTCAATTTTAATCCCTTAAGCCTTTTACTCAGTGTAGAAAGCATCTCCACAGTGAATAGGTTAATGAAAGCCAGACCTAACTCCTCCAGTTAAGAAAATACATCCTGAGTTGAAGAATACCGTTTAGCGTAGGCATGAATAGAATATACAGTACAGGGAGGCCATTATTTAGTGGACATCTTCCATTCCGCCGGGCAATTATCCGTGCGTTGCTGGGATGACCCAGTCAGAGTTAAAATAGTCTATTCTTCACCATTCCTTCATCTCTTATTCACACTGTCACACCCACGCCCACTCCAGCAGGCAGAGCTGTCCCAGCAACACGTATGATACCGCCAGGTGAATTTCTAGTTGAGTATTATTTAACCTTTCAGTAATCTCGTACACACACACACACACACACACACACATCTATATCACCTATATCTATATCAATCTATCTATCTATCTATATATAAAGCTATTGTCAGCAGTTAATATTTTATCCGTCCCACCTATGGGTTTCCCCTTCAACACCTTCCCGTATTCCTTCCACATCGTATCACATTTCCAATTTCCTCTGCTCCAACCCAAGTTCCACCATCCTCTCTCTCTCTCTCTCTCTCACACACACACACACACACACACACACACACACACACCAGTACGTCTATCTCTTTCGCTAGCACAACCTTCTCTTTCACTTTATCTCACTTCCAAGAACACACTTCCCTCTCCTTCCAGCTCCCTTTTCACACTGTTTTTCACAATGTGTCTTTTTCATTCTCTCTCTGTCTTTGTCACTGTCTCTGTGTCTCTGCCTCTGTCTCTGTCTGTCTGTCTGTCTCTGTCTCTGTCTCTGTCTTTCTCTCTCTGTCTCTGTCTGTCTGTCTCTCTCTCTCAGGCATACTTTCCATCTGCAGCATACTCCTTGTCTTTCCGTCTGTTTGTCTGCCTGTTTGCCTATCTCTCTGTCTGTCTGTCTATCTGCCTGTCTGTTTATGTCTATCTAGTACACATTTCCCAGTCTCTCTCGTTTTCCTTCCGTTGTCGCTTATCCCAAATCAACCTTCTCCTCTGTACAAGCTTCCCGTTAGGTCCTCTCATATATAGGCTGCTTGTCCTTCCTTCTTCCCATGTCCTTTAGCATCATTGTTTCTTATTCCAGACTTTCTTTCCTTCCTCTTCCCTTACATCGGACGTTTCTATGATAATTTGCAAGTTTTCTTTCATACTTTTATATATATTTTTTTTCCTCAGTCTCCTCGCTTTCTTTGGGTACCCGTTCACGTTCATACTCATCTTTACCCTAATCCGCAAACGCTCCCTCTCTCTCGCACTGACCGTCTTTCCTTCCTCTGTTTTTCCTTTCCTTCCTCTCCATTTTCCTTTTCTTCTCACATTCTGACTTTCCCTTTCTTTTCTCTGTTTCTTCTCTCCTTTCTTATCTCCGGCTCCAGATTTCTCTTCTACGTCTATCAACTCTTTTCTTCGTCTCCCTTACTGTTTTATTTTTTTCATTTTTCCTTTTCCCTTACGCCTCATTACTTTTTTTTTTTTGGTTCAGCCCTTGCTTTTCTCTGTGTGTGTGTGTTTTTTTTTTCTGTCGCTTCTGTCTTCCTTCATTCTCCGTCTCTTGCATTTTATTGTCACTCTCTTCTTTTCTGCCTCCATCTTTCCTTTCCCTTCTTTTTCTCTCCTTTTTCCTTTTCTTTTAGCCTTTCTCATTTTCTTTCTTTTCTCCTTCCTTCGTACATTTCCCTTCTTATCTCTGTCTCCCCATTCATTTCCTCTCCGTTTCTCTTTGCCTCCGCCTCTCTCTTCCACTTCCTCGCCCGTCGCCCCTTTGAATTTTTTTGTGGTGCCTCCCATTTTTGTCTCTCTGTTTTCCCTTTAGTTTCTCTCCTCTTATTTCCTTTCCTTTTTTTCTCCCATTTTCTTCCTGTGTTTCCCTTTCTTTTCCTTTCTCTCTCCTCCTTTTCTTCTTTCCGTATCTCATTTCCCTCTTTCTCCTCCTGTTCTTCCTCCTGTTTCCCTTTCCATTGCTTTCTCTCTCCTCTTTTCCGTCTTCTCCCCGTATCTCGTTCTCTTCTTTCTCTTGCTACTGCTCTTCCTATCTCCCTTACCTTTCCTTTCTTACTCCTCCTTTCCTTCTTCTCTCCGTCTCTCCTTTCCTCCACCTCTCCTGTATTTCCTCTTCCGTCTCCTTCTTGCTTTCTTTCCTTCTTTCTCTTGCTATTGGTCTTCCTGTCTCCCTTTTCTTTCCTTTCTCACTCCTCTCCTTCTTCTCTCCGTCTCTCCTTTCCTCCACCTCTCCTGTATTTCCTCCTCCGTCTCCTCCCTGCTCCCTGAGGCGACATGGAGGTAGGACAGCCCGACACAATTATTAGATCCATAACACATTTCTTATGATCCCAGCAGAGATATAAGGCTGTGTTATGGCCCTGGGGGGCAAGGGAGAAGAGGAAGAGGAATGAGGGAGTAATTAAGGGAAGGAAGGAAGGAAGGAAAGAGAGGGAGGAGGGAGGGAGGGAAGGGGAAGGAGGGAGGGAGGGAGGGAGGGAGGAAGGAAGGAAGGAAGAGAGGGAGGGAGGGAAGGAGGAAAGGAGAGAGGGAAGGGAGAGGGAAGGTGGGAGGGAGGAAGGAAGAAAGGAAGGAAGGAAAGAAGGTAGGAGGGAATGATGGAAGCAATGAAGGAAGGTATGAGAGGAATGAGGGAGTGATTAAGGAAAGGAAGGAAGGAAGGAAGGAAGAGGGAGGGAGGGAGGAAGGGAGTGAAGGAGAGAAGGAAGGGGGAGGGAAGGAGGGAGGAAGAAAGGGAGGGAGGAAGGAAGGAAGACAGGAAGGAAGGAAGGAATGATGGAAGCAAAGACGGAAGGTATGAGAAAAGAATAAATCTAAACCAAAATGAAGCAAAGAATGAAGGAATCAATGCACACTTAAAATGAAGGAAAGAAGAAGGAAAGAATAAATACGTAACATATTTCATTCGATCCCACCAGAGATACTGTATGTTATGTGTCGCTGGGAGGTAAGGGGAAGAAGGAAAGGCGAAGGAGAGAAAAAAATATGGTAGAATGAATACGAAATATGGATGAGGGAATAATTTTTAGATCCAAAGCAGATTTCCTATGATACCTACAGAAAGATGAGGACGTATTGTGTTGCAGTGGGTACAAGGGAGAGAAGAAATGAAGATTGGGTCAATAAATTAAAGAAACGGGGAGGAATGATGAATGAAGGAATACAGATGCACGTAGCTGAAGAAATAGATATGGTGAGGATGATGGGATAGGAAGAAGGAAGATATAAAAGCGATTAATAGACAGAGATATGAAAGAAAGTCAGGATGAAGAAATAAACAAACATATAAATAATCTGAATAAGCTAAATTAAGTCATCTGGAGCTATTAAAGATTCTGTTTATCAGAATGACGTCACCGAATTTTAGGAATTAAAAAGTCAATGCGTAGGTTTTGGAGCAGTCATTATTTTGTAATAATAATTCCTGAAGCATGCGATGGTGATTGAACATGACTGACTTTCCAGTATCGTTGTTGACTACATTCTGTAATGCGGGATGCAAGTTATCTGACAACTACAGGTGTTGTGTAAATGACAGTTTAAAAAAATAAAATAAAAAGGACATTTACACCATTGCGCACTGAGGTTTGTGTTGTAACAAAATAATTCTTGATTCGATTCCTGTTGGGTCGTATTCTAGATGCATCGGAGACTTTGCAGTGCGCTTTTCTCTGTGATTTATTTCGCACACTAAATCTTTTGATCCCCTTGTGTGTTACTGAGGCAAACTATATCGACACTAAAAATACAGTTACATGATAAAAGAGAAAACCGAGGTATAATATGTATGCTATAATAAATCACAAGGAAACAGGTGCTACGAAAGGTTTAAAGTCACTTACGTTGCGGTCTTTTGTCGAGTCTGCAGCACTAAGTGAACCCATGACTGTGCTCTCACATCCATTTCCCGTAAACTGTAAAACGGGTGTCTGGCTGGAATTTACACGTGAAATGGAAATGGATGAGCGCATTACTGGAAATAACGAATGAAACTTTACGATCACATAATTCATACCTTGGCTGCCACAGCTTAAGCACAGGTACTGAAACACCAAAACACTCGTGCTGTCTCAGGCTGAAATGCTGACTCACTACTGCGCTCTAATGCTGAAAAAATACTACAGCTTTACCATCTAATGCAGGAAGGTGTTTCATGATTTTATTTACAACTTCTTCACAAGTATCAGTCAAGGGGTTTCCAAAGTGCGACAGCTGTAGTCAAGGACGAAAGCTGGCCTACTGCCTCACTGTGTCTTCTTGGGGTATGGACGTCTCTTTACTCCTTGATGCATCGTACCCAAGAGAATCATCTATGTACAGAGATATTTTCGTCGCGACTCTGTTTGCCAATCCAGATATCTAATTCTGCATTTGTGGTTTTACTGACAGCGAAAATAATGTCACTAGTATTTTGAACTATTTTATACTGTATATCTTATATACACTTAACTTATGTATCGCATATATGGAGTGTATGTATGCTATACAGTATAAAATAATACAAAATAATATAGTCGCGGCGCACGACTCTGAGGTTGTCATTACCGTACCCTGGCAACCTACCATTCAAAAGTGCGTCCGATTTCGTATCATATTATACACGAATCATATTATTATGCACGAATATATTATACACGAATATTATTATAAACGAACATATTATACATGAATCACATGAGTCTCATAATATACACGAAATCAGAGGCACTCTTGAATGATAGGTTGCCAGGGCACGATAATAACAACCCCAGATTCGCGCGCCGCGACTATAGTAACAATAGCAAATACACACACACACACACACACACACACACACCATTTCAAGGGAGAATGTTAAATAACACACTATACTACATTTGAAAGTGTATGCCATTTCAGGTAGACTCTTCCCGAGATCCAGCTGCAACGTTGTGTTCTATGGGTCAGTGAGTAAATGTAGTGGAAATATCGGAAATATCGGTAGCTCCATTCCAAGACCACTGAATCCTACAAAGTTTGCTAGAAAGTTAAGTTTGTAATGGTTCTTTTATTTTTACTTCTGCTACCCACAGTTACTCGTATACTGATGAGAAAATGATAAGAACAGCACCGGAGGGAAATGCTTTCAGCGCCACTCAGCAGCCACATATGTGTAGACTTTTGCCTGTGTATCACCCGCTGTGCACACACACACACACACACACACACACCACCTGTCCCCCTTACGGACACGCACACCTTTCCCCGTCATACGCGTTTATACCCTGCATATAAAGTATAATACAGACTACCCGTATGCACATCAGTATGCCGTACATACAGTACTTTTGTCAATTTTTGCCTACACAATAATAAAGCGAAAAGTGCAGAATAAATCACTAAGGACAAGGTACTACGAAATTTCTAAAGCCTGTTAGAATACTACCCTGTGCGGCAAAGGGGATTTAATAACATTTTTCTCTTGTGTCATTTATTTTGTATATTATACATTCTTATTCTATTTCTTTGTAATTTATATTCTTTTATTTTGGTACAAATGGCATTAGTGACCCACAAGAGGACTCTGAGCTGTCATAAACAGAACGAATGACTTCGAAAGAAGTGCCACGATTCCCAGGTGCCACATAGAATACAGCTCTTAAGGCCGTCTTACAGCAAAGTACACGATCCACACTATACAGTATATTTGTGCTGCACGTGTTTAAACTGTAGGTTAGCTTTTTACCTCCACCAACAAAGTTGGAGAAGGTTATGTATTCACTCTTTTTTGTTTGTTTGTTTGTCTACAAAATGTTATTGATGGATTACAGTGAAATTTTGTGGATATGTGGGTGATGGGCCAAGGAGGAGTTAATATTTGGTGATGATCTGACTCCGAGTCCGGTTCAGAACTATTGTTGCCTCTTTGTTCACAAGATGTCTAAAAAAGTTATTGATGTTTTTTCATTAATGTTTTGTGGACATGTGGCTCATGGGCCAAGAAAGAGTTCATTGAATTTTGGTGGTGATATGAGTTATACTCGTATGTCAGGGGCGCTGAGGAAGGTATGCGTTCTCTGAGTGCGCTTAACTTGTTCGTTGCAACAACTCACACCAGCAGCTACGCTGCGTTACGTACTGTACATAAGCAGTTTCTGGAGTGAGTTACAGCAATGAAGAAGCTCAGATTCAATTTAATAACATGGAGAGAATATACACAGCGTGGCTCGGGTCTTAAAGTTTACAAAATTAAGTCTCCGGTAGCTATAATATTTAAGATTAAGATATCTTACGCCCTGAAAGGATTAGTTCACTAATGAGTTCCAGCCAGGCAGATCGACATAACAAAACACACAGAAAAGGAACGAACACAGCAGGAAAAAAAAAACATGATACTACTGTTATGTGAGGTGACGGAAGCGTGAGTTTATGGCCACCTCTACCGGTCCTGCTCGCTGGGGTGGGAAAACTGGGGTCTAGGATATCACACTTCCTCATCTCAGCTTCTCCAAAACAAACAGGTCTGGCGCGTGCACCTGTGATTCGTGAAGAGGTTTGATTGGTGAGGCGGGTATGATTCGTGCAGATATTCAGTTTCGTGCAAATCGCACGTACTTGGAAGTGTGTAAGCCATTTGTGTGTTACTATAGTCTGTTCATTTTCATCTGACAAGGACCTCTAATCCCTTTGCAGCTTAGTTAACGGCCAGGTGTAGGCAGACTGGAGGATAAATCTATTCTGTAACCAAGGAGACTCATTTCTTACCGTCTAACTAAAGCTAACTGAATTTCATGCAACCATAATATAGTAATAAAGTTGCATGATTGGCCCAGTTCCATCAGATGAAAACAGACTTACTACAGTATAACAGTGTATGTATGAAGATGTGTAGCTCATGTATGTGAATCATGTGTGAGTAGTGCGTGATGTGGTTGTGACTTTAATAGTGTGTGATTCATGTGACTATCTGACTTGTATTTATGGTATGAAGTGTGCAACTTGTGTATTTTGTGCCTTATTAAGTGCGTGACTGAAGCGTGCGACTGTTTATTCATGAGAGTGTACGATAAACTCACGCTAATGTTAGACTCAAGTGCATGTGTCCGTGATCAGTTTTCTCCGTTTGCACAGTTGTACTCCGTGGCTCATCTCCACCTTCCCGAAATCGTGTCAGAACCTAATGGCAACCTGCAGAATTACCGTACTGAACAACACTCCGTGGTTTGGGGGTTTCGCCTTATCAGTTAGAATCCCCGGGACAGTAAAGGAAGTATTGGTAATGAGTGCGAATGGGTGTGTGGAGAGTATCGTGGTGTGTGGGAAATACCATGGAGTGTGGGGAATACCGTGGCATCGGCAATGACGGCGCAGCGGTAATGACAATACTTGGGCAAAACTTCGGCACGTCGCTGATTATGTCGCACCCCGGGATGTGAGGGTCTGGGAGCGCGGTAGTGGATGTGGAAGTGGAGATGTGAGTGGAGTGCAGGGTGGATGAGTGAGGAAGTGGGTGGGGTAGTGGAGAGGCGGGTAATGCACTGGGTGGTTGAGGGAGTGAGTCGGGGAGTGGGGATGTGGGTAGAGGAGTGGAGATGTGGGTGGTGCAATGGATGAATGAGTGAGAAGGTAAGTGGGGGGATTGGGAAAGTGAGTGGGAGAGAAGGAAATGGTGTTGGGAGTGCGGAAGTGGATGGAGGAGTGGAGATGCGGATGGTGCGCTAGAAGGCAGAATGAAAGGAGTAGGGATCTGGAAAGTGAGTGGGGGAGGGAGGAGTGGGTGTATGAGTGATGAAATGGGTGGGGGAGCGGAGATGTGGGTGGTATGCTGGGTGTGGAAATAAGTAGGGGGGGGCGGGAAGTGAGTAGGGGAGGGAGGAAATTGGATGGAAATGGATATGTGGGTGAGAGAATGGAGATGAGGATGGTGCAATGGGTAGATGAGTGAGGAAATGGGTGGGGGTATGGGGAAGAGGGTGGGAAGGGAGAGAACGGGATTGTGAGTGGGCAAGTGGATGGGGCAGTGTGGAAAGTGGGTGGGGGAGGGTAGAAATGGGGGTTTTGCGCCGGGTGGGTACTTGAGGAAGCGAGTAGAGGAGTGAGGAATTGGGGTGAGTGAGGAAGTGGGTTGAGATTGGGTAAATGGGTAGATGAATGGAGAAATGGTTGGGGGTGTGGGTAGACCGGTGGTTGGGGGCTGGGTGAGTGAGTGAGGCAGTGGATGGCTGGGAGGTGGGTCAAGGGGTTACAAGACCGTACCAGTCCACTGCAGAACAAGCCTCTCTTCCCTTAACCTCTTTTAATTACTAAATGTCAGCCTATTTCCGTCCCAGCCCGACATTTATGAGGATTTCTTTACTAGATGTAACATTGCATTTTGTGTATGTGTTTGTGTGTGTGTGTGTGTGTGTGTGTGTGTGTGTGTGTGTGTGTGTGTGTGTGTGTTGTTTTGTTTTGTTTTTTATTTCAAGTAACTCCTACCCTAATTTAAAAAAAACATACTTTTATTAGAAGAACTACGGCTGATGAATCGTTTATTATTCTCGTAAAATTTCTAGCAATCGCAAATACATTTCTAATATTGGCTTTAGGCATGAAGAAACACACCAGTGAAATTGTGCTTCATTCTCTAACACCTCTCTCGAACAGTTTTTATGGATATTTACAGCAAAATTGCCGTAAATAACAGACATGTTCTATTATATCACCAAGCTCATCGCTTTTATATCCCTTAACATCCGAGGACATATTTTTAAATGTTAGTTTTGCTGCTCTCAGACAATCTTGTGTATATTTGGAGATCCGTATGGTTTTATAGAGACTAACAGAGGCTAATTTTAATCCCTTCAGACAGAAGAGTCACTTCTATGCTGAACAAAATCGTCTGACAGCAAGAAGCGTAAAATATGAAGTACGTGGTGTCCACTCTTCTTTATGGAGGTGGACGAATCAACACACACACACACACACACACACACACACACACACACACACACACACACACACACACACACACACACGAAGTACGTCATTGTAGTGAAGGTACTGAAATGGGTCATCGGGTTGAAAGGGTTACAAATCTAGAGCTGGGTTACGGTAATAGCCATAACAGTTGTTGCTGATGTGGTGGCCCAGGCTTATCTAAAGCCCAATGGACTGCAGACTGAAGTTGCTCTTTCCTGCAGTACACCATTCTCCTTACAGGGGGTGCAAGGAGGGAGCCGAGGGACGCATGTATAACTGAGCAATTGAGTAGCTATGCCAACGCACAAGGCTTCCCTCTCCACCAAGGCCGTAACAAAGAGTGAGTTTGCTGATGGTGGGGCTGAAAGGAACTGCAGGTTTGCCATGTAAAATGCAATGGTGTGTATATAATAAAAATTCACTTTATGTATTTCCAGAATGGCTGAGAGGCAATAACCGCAATTTATTTGATTTGGCCAGGCGGAAGAGCAATATGAAATATGAATTCAGGAATCATTTTACTCAGTTCAATTTAAGGGCTTAAAGCTACACCATCTTAAACTTGAATGCTGAGATGTAACAAGAGATCAATAGTACAGTATGGTGTTAGTCACGAAGAAGTGCTGTGGAAAGGATATAGAGCCGTAGTACTGTTTTAACTGTCGCTGAGCTACGTGAAATAAACCGCAAAAAGGATGAAAATCTCCGCCATGTTAAGGTGAACAAACTACAATAAGCTATGTGAATATGTGACGTCATGCATATCCCACTGGGTCGGGGACATCTGCTTTTTCGTAGTAATTCCTGCCACCTCCTGACGATTCTATTCAGCTTAGGCTAGGCTTTTAGAACTGGAGGGATTATAATATTGTCGTAATAAATCCCTTCAACACGAGGCCCTTCTTAAACTGAATAAAATCATCTGGCAGCAGCAAAAATAGAATTAAATTGGATGTTACCCAGATTCAAAGGCATATACAATAAACTCATGGCCGTTTCTTTCCTTTATGAACTGTTATTGTCCAATATTTTGAGCACGTTCAGTGAACACAAATATTTGGCTCTTAGTTATTTGGTGTTCGAACGCCATTTTTACCTTGCATCCATGTTATTGCTGAGATCATATACAGTACAGTTTACCGACGTGATTAATTAGACCATCATTAATAAAACAACATCTCTTTCCTTACTGGCAGTAGTGAATTTCATTTTTATTTTTTCAATGATGTTTCCCTTGAGGTGAATAAACCTATCATTGTTTCACCTTCAGAGGCTCATATGCTCTGTTCACTTTATCCAGGCATGAAATTACCGTCTCTTTAAGTGATTAGCCCTACAATATGATGCTAGTCACGAAAAAGCGCAGTGAAAACGATGTAGGGCCGTTGAATTGTCTTATCCAGTTACTGGACTACGTGAAGTAATTGCCCCACCAGGAGAATAGGAACCCAGGGTTAGGTTATTTACTCCAGACATTAAAGAATAACGTTTCCAGCCACTCTTCTCTGAGTGAAATCGCAACCACCCTTCCCATATAAACCCTTATCATACAGATGGACTGCCTTAACCCTCTACACCATCAGCCATCCGTAAGGTTATGTATTTAAAATCCAACATTGTAACTGGTAACTAGTATCTTGGGCTACAAGAGACACTTAGCTTGCCACGCAGTGTAGTTTAATATTTAGGTACAATTGCACCACAATTATTTACAGCATGCCTAGAAAGTATTTTCAGAAAGCTAGACTGGGAAAACAAAGGAGTGAACATAGATGGAGAAAAGCTAAACCATTTAAGATTTGCAGATGACATTGTCCTAATTTCAGAAACAGCGGAGGCATTGCAAGAAATATTAAATGACCTGAACAGAGAAAGTCTGAAAATAGGGCTAAAGATGAACCTGAGTAAAACTAAAGTAATGCTTAATCCACAAACACCAACGAGCGTCATCAGAATAAGCGAAGAAATTCTTGAAGAAGTTGAGTACAACTACATGGGACAAATGTACACTATAATTAACGAAAGATCATGAGAGCAAAATAAAAAGGCGCATTACAGTTGAATGGAAAGCTTTCGGTAAACATAGAGACATTATGGAAAGTAGCTTGCCAGTTTGTATGAAACGAAAAGTATATAACGAATGTATAATTCCAGCTATGACGTATGGTTGTGAGACCTGGAAACTGACAAAGTCGATGGAAAATAAATTAATTCGTTCTCAGAGAGCAATGGAAAGGTCAATGTTGGGAATATCTTTAAGAGACAGGAAAAGATCAACTTGGGTGAGAGAGCAGACTAAAGTCAAAGATATTATAGAAGTTATAAAAGAACAGAAATGGAGGTGGGCAGGCCATATAGCAATAGTAAGGGGTAACTGATGAGCAAGAGGTTGACTGATTGGACACCAAGAGATTGTAAGCGTAGCAGAGAAAGGCCAGACAAGAGGTGGAGAGATGAGATGGAGAAATTTGCAGGGAAAACGTGGCAAAGATTGGCTCAGTCAAGGAATTCGTGGAGAAGGTTGGGGGAGGCCTTTGTTCAGCAGTGGACTTGTAATGGCTGATGATAATGATGATGATGATGAAATAAAATCAGTGAATTGCAAGAACCACATATTAATAGCTACTACGACGCTTATACTTTTACAGACGTCGGTAAAAAAAAAAAAGTTGAAACAGCTTTCTCAGGCTTTTGGTCTGTGAAGAAGAAGAGTAATCTTGACATTTCCAACGTGTCTGTTAAAGGCATTATTCACACGGGGTCTAGGTACTGCAGGACTGTAGTTTGACCAAGAGCAGCGAGTTAGCCTCCTCGAGCCATCCCTAACATGTGGCACTGTAGCAACGACCAACATCACAGTTGTCTGAAGTATATTACAGTTCTGCATAACCTTTTAATCTCAAAGTTGGTGCCGATCGATATAACAAATGTAATAATGTTGAGACAATTCGACGTTGATGATATACATTTAAGAAACACAATTGAAATAAAAAAGGCAGGGTAAATTTGGCTCCATTCCTCGGCTACCCCGAAACACGAAATGTGGAAGCATTTGCATTTCAACAGTAGGGAGAAAGCAAGAAGTAAAGAGGTGTCTGTGAAAGAGGGAAGTAGGGGACGGAGAGAAACGCAAGGACAGCAAACCATGAATTTGCTCGGTGTTTCATACGTAACAAAAATTTCAGTAACATTACCAAAACTCATCCAGATATCATTGAAACATGCGTTGCTTTGTGATGGAGCTATTTCATTATTTGTTAGTATTTCTGGGCTACCAGAAATATGTTACTGAAGTAAAACATGGTGAAAAGAAATATTTCTATGGCTACATTTTGATAATTTTGCTCGTCATAGAAATAAAATACCCCTGACAGAGAAAGTTAAGTCAGCTGTCTCAATATAATGTTCTTATCCTCTGACTGAGTACTTATACAGTGATGATACCTATAGGGGTTTCCTTAGTCTGATATTCTGAACCACCTCCCAGCAAAACTTTAATGGACTATTCTTATTAAATTATTTTACTCAACAATCCTTTCAATTTGGAGACGTCTTTACCTGGGTTGCCTGGGAATGATAGGTACAGCTGTCTCAGTGCAGTATGATGTTGGTCTCTCTGAGGGTTCCTTCTCATTCTAAGCTATTCCAAACAATTTTCTTCAGCGGAAGAGAGATCCATATAGTGAAGGATGATGAAGTATTTTTCTATTTATCTTTGCTACTTCCAGACGATGTCACTCAGGTTAGGCGAGCGCCACATTATTCAAGGGTTTATAAAGACTATATCTTACTCCTTCAATAATAATTGACTACCACAGGCTGTAAAACGTCATGTGGAGCTACTAAGAATTAAAAAAGAAAAAGTCATCATGGGACTGGAGGAATCAAAGTGAAAGTTTCGCATACAGTGACTTGTGGAAAAATATCAGACTCCGTTGCTGTGCTATAGACACAAAAACCAGAACATGGACCTGTGAAGCCAAAGTTACCTTCCAATACCAAGACATCAAAATCCTCTGTGATAAAGGTATAGATGGCCAGGTAGACACACACACACACACACACACACACACACACACACACACACACACACACACACACAGAAAGAGAGAGAGAATGGCAGACACAGACACAGGCTGTGCACGTCCACACAGCAGTAGCAAGGGAGAAGTTTGGAACCTGAATCACCCACAGAGGCACCAACTGAAGAACAAGTGACCAGCACGGCTTGGTGGTGGTGTGGGTGTGATGGTGGGTGGAGAGAGTGGGTATTGGTAGTTGTGGTGGTGGGTGGGAGGGGTGGTGGTGGGTGGAAAGGGTGGTGGTGGTCGTGGTATGAGTGCCTTAAAGATGGTAGCGAAAGTGGTGTGGACGTGAATGGAGACGAGGGTTGGTTGGGATGGTGGTGGCGCAGTAGAGATGGTAGTAGAGGTGATTTGGTCGTGACTAAAAAGGAGTACAAAGGAAAGCAAACTCCAGCAAACCTAATAGTCCTTTCGGGCCTGTGATAACTCATTTTATGAGCTGAAGATAAAGATAACAAAGCAAGAAGGCGTCTCCTGCCCACCAAACCCTCCAGCCGAAACCAGCAGGAATACGTAAGAAGGACCATCATGCAACACAGAAAAAAACTGCCATGGAAGTTTCATAGCAAATATCGGAAGGAAAAAAAAATATATCTTACACTAAATCTGTAAGGGAAAGTTAATATTATATAAAAAATTGCTGCTGTATTTTCCACGATCTGCTAGGGAGCAAAAGTCAGTTGGTGAGATCAGTTATTCTGCCATGAGCGCGTTGAACTGAGGATTCGAGGCCAGATACTTATCAGATCGACTTACTACAGTCTACCACATTTCTATGCAATTTGTTCCAACTCTGGAAAAGAAAAAGTGTTTCATTTCATTTTGCTGGAAGCGTTTGCCAATAATTTTAGAACCATTCTCTTTAGTGTAATTTGACTAGTTTACTGTGAAGTACTTGTCAAATACCACACTGTCATGTTCCTTTAAAAATTTTGTATACATGAATCACATCCCTCGTAATGTGCGTTTTGGTAAGTTAAACAGCCTTAACTCTTCTAAACGTTAATCATACGGTTTGGTCCTTAATCTGGGTATCATTTTTGTTGTTGCATTCTCTTCAATTTCTCCATATTCTTCATGTAATAAGGTGGTCCAGACTTTTTTTTTTTATGTGAGGAAGAAGGACAGGGATATTGGCAATGGTTCACGAGGGTGGGGGCGTGGGAGAAGGGGAGAATTCATGGTGAATTAGGTATGGGGGAAATGGTGGTTGTGTGAAGTGATGGTGGTGGGGAAGTGGTGGCTGTGTGAAGTAATGGTGAAGGTGGTCGTTGATGCAGAAGAGGAATATTGCTTCTTTTTTCACTTTTTTTTTTTTCTTTTTAGATGTTGTGAGGCGAGGGATGGTGGTGTCAGTGGATGAAGGGGGCAGGAGGCTGTGGTTGTAGTAACTGAAAAGGTAGAGTGTTTGTGAACGGGAGAGGGCAAGGGGAGTGGAGAGGAAGAACTGGTGAGAGGAAAGGATTCAGCTGGAGTACAAAGGAAAATAAACACCAACTAGAAAGCACTCAGAGAGAGCGTACCTTCGCCAATGCCGGATCCTGATCGTGATCCGCCCCCAAATCTAATCAATTCTTTTTTGGCCCATGGCCCACCCTTCCACAAAATTTCATTGAAATTCATTGAGAACATTTGGATATAGTGGTGTGAACAAACAAACAAGAAGTTCCGCATCACAACCAAAAATTAAGCGATTGTTTAATGGGCCATACATACTCCTCCAAAAATTTTCAACAAAATCCGTTCAAAACCTTTTCAGTTTTTCTGCTAACAGACAGACGGAGAAACATACAAACCAACCAACGCTGGCAAAAACATATACCTCCTGGCGTAGGTAAACAACCCACCTTTGATCCTCGCCCCGGAGTTTGGTACAGTACAATGCAGAATGGAATATTGCGTGTATCGGAAAAAAATATAGGCGGAACAGACTTCTGACTCTAGTATTCGAATCCAGAAGGAATAAAAAAAGAAAAGAAGAAGTAGGATTTACTGTACCTTTATGTGGTACAGGAAACCTGCCACGGAATTCCTTAAGTAAAGAACAGTGG
The DNA here is from genome assembly GCF_032717465.1 of Coenobita brevimanus. NCBI lineage: Eukaryota > Metazoa > Arthropoda > Malacostraca > Decapoda > Coenobitidae > Coenobita > Coenobita brevimanus. The sequence goes on along the minus strand of NC_137031.1, from coordinate 47,697,137 downwards.
GATACTTTGTTTTCCTCGGTTGCTGTGTCTATAAAGGAAATACAGTTGAGCTACAGGATATACCATCGCGACCCAGGTATTAGGTTTTTGAAGCTGTAATTTTGTGTGTTCCAAACTGGACAACGTATCTGATGAATTAACAAAAATCAGACAATTGAAGATGGTGTTTCATGTGAAAACTAAGAAACTCAACTGGTTACTGAGATGTAATAGCTTTCGCAGACAACTTTTTAAGAGTTTTCAGTCTGATGATGTATGGTATATATTTTAACGACCTAGACGATTTTATTTACCTATATAGGCATTTCTAAACTAGACAGATCTGAATTACTTTCTCTCCCTGTCCGCCCACCACACCAGTGCACAGTCAGTGACAATTTTTCTCATCGTTCACTGAATATTAATGATGTAATAGTTTAGTAATGTTCATGTCAGAACTCAACTCGTGACAGTCATTATGCAATATCTTTCAGCCATAATGACACGTGATCGTTCTATTAATTTTTAAAAGGACAATTTATTCATTTGTCTGACCACACTGCACTTACGATGATGAAGAAAATTACATGCGTTAGTAATAAAGTGCATTGCCCATAACGAAGCCTCGTAACTTGCCTACAGAACATTATGTTAGTGTATATTATTAGGTCTCCACTATACCTAGAATAGTAGTTGTATTTGCTCAGTTTCTTTCTTATTTCGCTCCTCTAAATACTTTTCAGTTTGGTGCCATTCCTTGATTTCTTCACCTGTTCACATCAAACTTGGAACAACTGGTCTTTCGGCGAATACTCCCTGGCACATTGTGTGTGTGTGTGTGTGTGTGTGTGTGTGTGTGTGTGTGTGTGTGTGTGTGTGTGTGTGTGTGTGTGTGTATTTAAGTTTCTTGAAGGGTTTTACGAGGTCTAAATTCAAACCATTCAAACACCAATTGAGCCTCCTGTGTTCTGTGTGCGTTAATCATGGCAATTTGTACAAAGGTAAGTCGGTGTACTGCATTTCTCTGAAGACCACTCTGCATTGCCTTCAGCAAAGTGGCAGTCGTTAACGCATTGTCAGCTTTGATGTCGCCATGAATTCAGATAAAGATGAAAAGGAGATTGGTAGGCTCCAAGGAGGTAGTCGTAGGCAGTGCACGAAAATGTTGAGGAATATACTGCATTTAGGAGAAAGGTAATGGAGAGACTGTGGAGGCGTTATCAGAAAAAGAGGGAGGTAAAAAGAGGCGAGACTGTTGGCCATGGACGTGTAATGAGAATGAATGAACACTTCCTGTCAGCTGACATGGAGGAGCCGGTGAGGGTAGTGGAGGCTGTAGAAAGACACGCCGTCGTATTATAAGATTTGGAGATTTCCTAATACCTCTTCCTTAGCGATTAATTCTGCTCTTAACACTTCAGCATTCTCTTGTACGTTATGGTGGAAACTCTAATGTTTAAACATTTTAATAACATACAAGAGAATGTTTAAGTAAAATATGCAACACAGATCGCTAAGGAAGAGGTGCTTTTTGACGGAAGTGGGAGTGGGTATACAGGAAGACAGGGCAGACCAAAAAGCGTGGATATGCACGAGAGCGGCTGACACTACTGAAAAATAAAGGAAAAAAAAAAGATGTGAAAAAAAGAAAATATAGGAAAAAATAGGGGAGAAAAGAAGCGACCTACCCTATTAAAAAAAAAAAAAAATAGAAAAAAAGAAGAAATAAACAAACAGGGGAAAATGAAGAGGTGTGGTGAAAAAATAAGAAAACGTCGAAAAAGAAATGGAGGAGAAAGGAAGGGTAACTGGGAAGAAGGCGAGAGGAGAAAATGAGAGGGACAGTCGTGGACATACAGTAGATACCGACCCACTCCATAACCACATATAGTTAAATAGATAGTTACACAGATACATAGAGAGACAATGAGCAATGGCTTTCAAAACACACTGGGGTGAACTTCAAAGCCGATCAACTCCCAGAATATCACGTAAGGGTTCCATACTTGTGTGACTAGAAAGTAGAAAGATATTTTTGTCCGAAACTTTACCACTGGGACAAGGAAGCGACAGCAAGGATAGGTGGTTGGGGACATGAGGTGGCAAGGTGAGAAGATGTATGTGCAGAGGGGGAGGTGGGGAAATTTACAGGCGGGGAGGGAAGGACGTGACTGGCATAGAAGTGGGGATTTCTGGGGGTTAGAGAGGGGAGATTAATGAGAAGCAGAAGTGCATCGGAAGTGGAGAATGGAATGTGATGGGGAGGCAACGGTGTATTTGAGGAAATGGAGAGAACGTGATGTGGAGGTGTGGATATGAGGGTAAAGGAAGAAACATGATTGGTGGAGGAGTGCATCATATGGGGAAGAGGATATGTGATATGCAGGAGTGGGTATAAGGGGAAGGAGAGAATGTGCTATATAGGAGTGGATAGAAGAAGAAGGGAATGTGACGGGGAAGAGGAGTGGATTTGAGGAGACAGAGTGAATGTGGAGATAATGATGAGGTGAAGCGTTTCTGATGGGAAGAAAGGAATGTAATGTGAAAAAGGAATCCATCTGAAGGAAGCAAGAAATGTGATGTCGAGGAGGAAAGATGCTTCTGAAGGGAGGAGGGAATGTGATGAAGAGTGGAAGTGCATTTTGAGGAAAGGAAGGAATGTGTTGTGGAGGAGAAGTGGATTCGAGAAGAAGGAAGGAAATGCGTTGTAGAAGAGGAGTCCATCTGAGGGAAAGGAAGAAATGTGAGGTGGAAAAGATGCGCATTTGAGAGGCAGGAAGAAATGTGATATGGAAGAAGGTATTTGAGGGAAAGGACAGTCTGTGATGTGGAGGAGGAGTTCACTTGAGGGAGAGAAAGAATTCTGATGATGCGGAGGAGTGCAGAGGGAAGTAAGAAGTGTGATGTGGAGGCGCGCATCTGAGGGGGAGGAAGGAAATGTGATGTGGAGGAGGAGTGGATTTGAAGGAAGAAGGGAATATGACGTAGCGGAGGAGCGGATTTCAGGGAAGGAGGAAATGTGATGTAGAGGCGGAGTGGATCTGAGGGGAAGGAAAGAAATTTGATAGGGAAAGAGGAGTGAATTTCAGAGGATGGAACGAAATGTGATGTGAAGAAGTGGATCTGAGGGAAGAAGGGCATGTGATGTGGAGGAGTGTATCTGAGGGGAATGAAAGAAATATTATGTGAAAGAAGAGTGAACTGGGAAGGAAGGAAGGAAATGTGACGTGGAAGAGGAGTGCATTTAAGAGGAAGGAACAAAATGTGAATGGAGAAGGTCTGTTGAGGTGAAGGGGATGTGGTGTGGTGAAGAAATGTTAAGTTATGTGCTGGGTGAGGCGGTGAAAGGATGCAAGAGGTGTGAAGTGACTGATTAGTGGGCTGGCTGGACTGTTGGACAAAGTTTGTTTCCCCCTTGTTCTCATTCGCCCATTACTACAGTTGGGGACCTGGATGCATATTCGACAGCTGATTATCATATTCTAGGGGAAAAGTGGACCTTAGCAACATTGATTTTTTGCCTTATTCTTCTTCATGACAATGGAAGGTAGAGTTTAAGTGGAGACGAACTTACTTGCGTTTTCCTCACTGACATGGCCCATCTATATTCTAGGTTGAATTTTTCGGAGACATGAAGCGCTTAACAAGTTCTGGTAGCCAAAATTTGTACACACACACACACACACACACACACACACACACACAGCTGACGGCAGTACAATGGCCTTGTTGTTCTTCCAAGGTGTTTCCGGATGTGGCGTGTACGTTCTTTGTTTTCCATGTACACTTGACGGTCACTGTGTCCACAGTTATGAAAAGTAACTCTCATGGCTGGAACAGCTCTAGCATTTATCTCAGTTAATATCAAGCTATTTAAGTCCCTTAAAGCTTAAGTGTAGGAAACTGAGAGTGTTAATGCCACCACTAACTTATGGTCAAAGACCATTTTATTTCTGCTAATGCTAAACGATTTTATTCAGCTAAGAGCGAATAATGGGAGCTTGAGTGCTAATGTTACCCACATTAACTCTGTCATGATTAGAAAAACTTTAGCATTTTATTTCAGCTAACTTCAATTAAGGCTGGGTCATATCAGCCTGAGAGTATCATAGTGAATATATATGAGGGTTAAACCGGAATGCACTGTTTGAAAATGGCTTATGAAGGGACCTGCACAACTGGAAGAGTAAAATTTCCATACTTGCGATATAACAAAATCATTCACTCTGTTCGTCACCGAAATTGAACTGAGAGGCACGATAAAAACTCTCTCTCACCTATTTCATAACCTGCGGAACAAGATTTCACTTTTTTAATTCAGGCGACGGCCGCTGGGCGCTGTGAGTAAAACGACCACTCCCTCACACAGACAGATGCCGTGATGGGCAAGGCAATAAGCAGTGTTATTTTGTCCAATTTTTGCTTTCCTGCACAGCAAAAATGACTGAATGGATTGCCTTGCAAAATAAATGTTCCATTATGTAGTCGTCAACAAACTCTCATGCACCTGGATATTGATACTGGGATCCAACAAATACTTTTTAAGATATTGAGGAAACTTAGAATGGCCGACTCACGCCAGAAAGTGCTGAATCGGAAAGTAATTGGCCGATTTTGACCAAACTCAGTGGATATGAAGTGTATCATGAGTAAACATAATTTGCATAGTATGAATAACCTTGACCTTGATAAGGTCGCAGATCAAAATCCTTAAAAAAAATTGAGTCATATCAAAAGTCCCTTAATATTAGGTCTACAGTAATAAAAGTATTTTCAGAATCATAAGGGTTTCTACTTTTTAAGATTTCTAACAGCATTTATGACAAATCAATATTTCTCAACGCTTTCTGACGATTTTTGGATATACCATCAAAAAGTTGCTGAAAATGTTTATAATGCACATTTTCCGCACTGAATATTGAAAATAAATGATCAAAATGTATTACCAGCTGCCCACAATATGACTCTATTCTTTCAGGTGGAAGTGTTAGATTGTGGAGGTCTGTGTATATTGCTTCAGCAATTTAAGAATTCTAGTTATCATCATCATCATTATCATCATCATCATTATTATTACTGTTATCATTATTATTATTATTATTATTATTATTATTACTAATATTATTATTTGCATGAAAATGAAAAATCAAGAGTAAGAGCAGTGGAGATAGGACTGCTGAGGAATGTACTTAGAGTACAGAGGGTGGATAGGATACGAAATAATATAATTCGTGAAAGATGTGGAGTGAGGAAGTCTGTGGACACTAGAATTGAAGAGAGTGTACTGAGATGGTATGGTCATGTGGAGAGAATGGATAACAATAGAGTGGTGAAAAAGGTACATCTGAGAGTATTTGAAGGAGGGAGGAGGCAAGGTAGGCCAAGGAGAAGGCGGAGAGATATGGTAGATGAGTGTGTGAGGAAGAGAGGTTTGGAAGTCGGTGAGGCTAGGGAACTGACAAGAGATCGAGATGGCTGGATGAATGTTGTGAGGAGAAGTGCATAATCAGAGATTTGGCACCCTTTTTTAATGGGGCAGCGTCCGGACTGACTCAATCGGATACGTTTATGTGAAGCTACAGAACGTGGTGAATGTGTTTGGCGTATCCGATAGGGCCAGGATTCCGGGGGCTTGAATGATGAGTGAATGAAAGCATGGCCCATTGGATTGAGCAAATCTGGACTGTCTGGACATTGCTACTCCTCACCCTGCTCTAGGGTGGGAAAGGAGGTCCAGATGATGATGATAATTATTTACGTACGTTACTTCAGTTACAGAAGCCCCAGGATTGTAACTGAAGACACTAGGTAGAAAGTGAACACTATCTATCTGCTAGCTACTGTCAGACGCCTCAATCCCATAAGGGGTGGCCACAAACAAATCGCTTCCATGTCGCCCTGTCCAATGCCACGTCACTGCCTTACTCCCAGCTCACCCCCCTCCCTTTCCCATATACTTCTCCACTCCATCCCTCGATCTCATTCTCGTCCTCCCCCTCCCTCTCTCCCTCTCCACCTCACTCGCATACACTTTCCTCGTTCGAGTCTCGCTCTCCATCCTCTCCACATGGCCAAACCACCTCAGTGCATTTCTCCTAACTCTTTCTAACACATCCACATCCACATCTCATCACTCCTTCACCTCCTAATTTGCCAGTCTGTCTCTCAGTATAACTCCACATGCTCCTCTCAAATAACTCATTTTCACTGCTCTTACTCCTGACTTGTGTTCTTCCAACAAAGTCCAGTCCTCACTTCCATACATTAAAGTTGGTAACACAATACTGTCATGCAGTGACTTTTTTACTTCCATGCTCACTTCCCTGTTTCTTGTCACTGCTTTCAAGGAACCAGCAACCCTCTTCCCTGTTGTACCCTTTCAAGCATTTCACCCTTTAAACTTCCATCCTTATTTATCACACTCCCCAAGTACTTAAACGCACTCACATTTTCTATTTCCTCCTCATCCAGCCTCACGGTACATTGAGTGTCGTCATTTCTCTCAAAGACCATGACTTTACTCTTCCCTACAGTACTTATTGAAACTGTGATTATTTGTTTTTGCTGGAAGAAGAAGGAAAGTGCGAGAGGCAAACCGTAATAGGCAGAACGCTGATCAAAACACACACACACACACACACACACACACACACACACACACACACACACACACACACACACACACACACACACACACACACACACACACACATGAAGAATACCTTTGCTGTGACTATGGCTTGATTTTGCAGGAACGACAAGGAAATGAGAGAGAGAGAGAGAGAGAGAGAGAGAGAGAGAGAGAGAGAGAGAGAGAGAGAGAGAGAGAGAGAGAGAGAGAAATTTCCCTTGTTCTTCCTGCACAAGCAAATCCCAGTTATGACAAAATAATCATAAGCTTGGCTGTGAATCTGGTTGTAATTCTCTCCCTGCCTCGTTCCCTCCCTCCCTCTCTCTCTCTCTCTCTCTCTCTCTCTCTCACACACACACACACGCTCGCACACACACACACACACACACACACACACACACACACACACACACACACACACACACACACACACACACACACACACACACACACACACACACAAGAACAATGGGGGGAATTGAACTTTGGGGAGAGGAACGACCGCCACATTTTTCCTCCTCCTCTTTACATGCGAGCAATATTCCTGGTGTGATATTGGGGGAATTATTGAAGGGAGTCATATTGTCACGTGTCACACATGACTGGATATTGCCTCGCTCATTTTTCTTTTTTTCAAGGACCAAACATTCACGGGATTTTTTTGTTGTGCAACCCTGAGGAAAAGTCTGCGGGCACTTGTGTCCTGGCCTTGGCAATAGAGGGTATCACATGGGCTATTTCCGTACGCTGGCAATAGGGAAAACACAGCAAAAGAGTGTGGAAAAGAAGGATTCGCTCTGTTGTTCGGGGAAAAATGGGAAATACATGCTGGACACAATGCAGGCAGAGGATTATAGGCAAACTTTGCTGATGGTTGTGCCAGGTGTTCCTCCTATCTCTTTCTTGTTATCTACGCATCAGTCTTGAATGCTTACAGACATATTTAATATCCCATTACATATCGTCATTAATTAGACGCAACTTTCATAACTTGACTGTCGTTTTTAAAAGGCTCACCGACTGCTTTTGTATCCTAACTTACAGTACGTATACTTACTCAGTTGTATCCTCCACTGGTGCTCAGAATATTCCGACTCAGTACCAGCCATGCTTTATGCCTGTGTTGAGAGGTGGAACTGCCTAGGATGAGGAAACGTGCTGTGGAAACCCGGATACACTTATTTATCCAGTGCCAGATCACCTCTTCATCGTTACAGTCACCCAAGCACAGTTTGTTCTACTATGGTCAGTTTATATACAATTTTTTGGCTATTTTTTTCATTATCTAGTAGTATAACCAACTTCTAAAGGACCTGTATAGCATGGGCTTTCCTGTCCACTGTAATTGCCCTTTTTTATGTTCCGATGTTCCTATGCAATTAAAGTGAGTTTGCTTATCTCGTGTCTTTGAACAGTTTCATTAGGTTGTGTCTCATTTGTATTGTCAACTTTAACTCCGTGAAATTATAATGTGAAGAGAAAAGAGAATGAGATGTTGACATGGAGTGTCTGTAAGGTGGAAAGGGAGAGGGGGAGGAGAGACCGAGGATGAGACAGACGGATGGGGGGAAAGGTACGAGGGATAGAGGGTGAATGTGTGAGATGAGGAGAGGACAGCTTAATGATGGGGAGAGGACAGCTTAATGATGGGGAGAGGACAGCTTAATGATGGGGAGAGGACAGCTTAATGATGGCGAGAGGACAGATTAATTTCTGGCCGTAAATAAATAGCAAATGAGAGCCAGTAGAACTTGCTGATGTCATGTATTGTTGTGCTGTAGTGTCAGTCATTTGTGTCTTTTTTGTTCCGTACACTTTAACGCGCCGTGAAATTATAATATTAAGATGTCATTTTGAGCCAAGTCTAAGTGTCATAGAGGAATGCGTATAACATATCTTCCTCAGTGATATGTTTTGTATAATACGCCCTTTTGTTCTCCTGATTAAGGCAACGATATCAATACTACAACATACAGATACTATAACACATTAAAGAATTACGTGGACAATGAATCGCAACGAAAAATGTGCTACGAAGTCTTCTTTCTCAGTTAGAATATGACTCTCATTAATATGTAGCTCAAGATGACTAATACATTTTTCGTACAAAAATATTCCTGCCGCAGTTGTGATTGATCATACATTGCAATGAATTTCCCTGGAGGAATTTTAATAAACATTTACTGCTGCAGTTTTAGAGAATACTTCACGGAACGAAATAATACTTGTCAATTATTTTTTAACAGTGCAAATATTTTGTTATTACTTTTCCCCCATGTCCCCGTTCATTGAACAGTACCACTGGGGACGTGGATGTAAATTTGATTGTTGCGTGTCGTATTCCAAGGGAAGATGAAATCATTAAATAAATAATAATAATAAAAAAAAAAAGACGATGACCCTTCGCGCAGTCCACAGGTATTATTAAAAGTTTTGTCACTAAACAAAGAGACTACCATTGACCAGGCGTTGGTGAAATATTTTTTCCATATATTTTGAAGTTGTTCTGTCTAAATTTTCTCTAATTGTATTAAAGTTTCCTCTGAATAAAAAAAAATCGATGAAGGAAAAGGATGTTTGATAGTCGCACCCATCTCAACAGCATCTCACACCCCTAGACAAATCCCAGACGCACAACACACGCACCTCAATCACGCCCGAGACACGCCTCCTACATTGGTGCGGCAAAAACAGACTGAAATGAAAGTGGAGCTCATAAAACTTTACGGTTCTAACTTTCAGATTTCATCCTTTAATAAAGGTACGGTGACAGGGTGAGTGAGTGACACAGTTGGGAACTCATGTTGGATTTGGCCATCCCTGTAGATACGAAAAAAAAACTATTCAACTTGTAGAAAAGGTGCCAGCATCAAACAGAAATATTTCCTAGATATTTTTTGAAATTTCGTACGTGTTATAGTCCCTAAATATGAAATAAGTCGGGAAAGATAGAGGGATCATGAAGGCCAATGACGTGATTAGCACCTGAAATCTAACTGATGGGAAGGGGATGATCCGGGAAATGGGGCTATTATGAGGAAGGTGGTAGTGGAGGCGTGTGGCGGCACTGGGGAAGGGGAGGATAATGGGCTGGTGAGGAACGATAGACGCAAATGGGGGGGTGAGGAAGGAGAGAGTGAAATGAGGAGGTGAGGGAAGACGCAAATGGAACAGTGAAAAGGTTGGATAGTATGGACAGTGAGGGAGTAATGGGGTGTTGTGGAAATAGGGGCTAAAGGGGTGGTGAAAAAAGAGTAGTGAGGTAAGGGAGAGAGTAATCGGGTATGGCAGAAATGGGAAGATAATGAGGTGGGGTGGAAAGGGGAGGATAATGTGGTGGTGAGGAAAAAGAGGCAAATGGAGTTGTGAAAAATGGGGCAGGGAGAAAATGGAGAGAGTAATAGGGTACTAAGGAAAGGAGGGAGGGAGCGGAATAGGGTGATAAGAATGGGGTAGTGAGGAAAAGGAGGCAATGCAAGAGTGAGGAAAACAAGAGGCTAATGGGGTGAATGAAACTGGGGCAGAAAGGAAAGGAAGAGGGGAACAGGACTGCAATGAAAGGGGGAGGATAATGGAGTAGTAAAATCTGGGGCGCTGGCGAAAGAGGGACGCAAAGGGTGATAAGAAAATGGGGTAACGGGGAAAGAGGTACGTGGCAGTGAAGAAAGAGGGAGGAAATGGAATCAGGAAAAGACAAATGACACATCGAGGAAAGGGGCAGTGGGGTATTGAGGACAGGGAGGGACGATTAGAGTAGCAAGGAAAGGGGAAGGTAAATGGGTGGTGGATATGGGGTAGTGAGAAATGGGAAAAGATGATGAAGCAGTCAGAATGATAAAGTGAGGAACGAGTTGGAAAAACGGGGTAAAAATCTATCTCCATTAATTTCAGTGACGACTTTTTAATCTCGTTCCTGTAATTACTATATGATTTATTCAGCTAAAAGGAAGGCTTCTTATATGGTGAATTAGTCATGTTTTCTACTCCTCAGTCTCTCTCTCTCTCTCTCTCTCACACACACACACACACACACACACACACACACACACACACACACACACACACACACACACACACACACACACACACACACACACACACACACACACACACACACACACACACACAAATTTTTGTGAATCTTTTCCCAAGACTTTTAAAATTTCGTCCGTCGCATTTGCTATATTCTTTCTCAACCATGTCATTTTCCTTTGATCTAACTCATTGTTTCTGTTCCATCCATCATCATCATCGTCGTCATCATAATTCTCTCTCCCTCTCTCTCTCTCTCTCTCTCTCTCTCTCTCTCTCTCTCTCTCTCTCTCTCTCTCT
>NC_137031.1:47676195-47681195 GCF_032717465.1 Coenobita brevimanus | reverse complement strand
AATTGAGATAAAAAAGGATGAGCAAATATGATGATGGAAAGAAAGACTGTATGTGGACTAACAGAATGTAGGTGAAAAGAAGGAAGAAAGGAGGGAAGGAAGGTTTGAAGGAAGGAAGGTAGGGAGGAAGGGAAGGAGGGAGGAATTGAGGGCGAGAAGAAAATATTAGGTTATGAATATGATGATGGAAAGTAAAACTGTATGTGGATTAAATGAATGTGGGGGAAAAGAAGGAAGGAAGGCAGGAAAGAAGGAAGGAAGGTAGGGAGGAAGGAAGGTAGGGAGGAAGGAAGGTAGCGAGGAAGGGAAGGAGGGAGGAATTATGAGAGTATATATTAGGTTATGAATATGATTAAAAAAAAAGTATATATGTATGAGGAAAAAAGATGGCGTAAACATATGCAGAGGAGAAAAAAGAAGAGAAGGGAAAATAAAGGAAGAAAATAAAGTAAAAGCTATATAATTACAGCGTAGGGAGAGTGTGTGATCATATGAAGGCCAGAAGATGAGAGTGATGAATGTGGGAGGAAGGAAGGATGGAAGGAAGGAAGGAAGGGAGAATGAAGGATTATAGCAAGGTAAGAAGACAAGAGCAAATTAGAGTGGAAGGAGAAAATGCATACATGAGAAAAAGCAGAAGGAAAAAATGAATTTGACAGGATGGAAGGACAGAAACTGAATGACTTAAGTAAAAATGAAAGAAAGAGATGCTAGGAATGAAAAAGGTCAGAGAAAGAAAAGCAACAGAATAACGATCAGGAGAAAAAAAATGAAGTGATGCAGAAAGGAAGTGACAAAAATGTGACAGGAAGGAATGAAGAAGAATAAAAACAGGCGAAATGAGCAAAAAATAAAAGAAGGGGAGTTGGAGAGGTTTCAGGAAAGAAGGAAGGACAGAGATGGAGGCAAGAAGAGAACAGTAATTCAAGAAATGAAAAGGGACAGAGAGACAGTGGGAGACAAAGCATGAAAATGAATGAATGGTGCGGAAAATGAAAACTGGAGAGAGGCTGTAGATAAGAGCAAGAGCGTGAGAAAGGAACTAAACGAAGGATGACGGGGAAAGACGATGGAAGGATGGAGCTAAAGAAGTCGAACAAGAAAGGAGAATGGAGGGAAGAAAGGAAAGGAGAGAGGGGAAAAAAGGAAAGAAGAAACGGAAAGGCTATGGAAGGATGGAACTAAGGAGAACATGAGTGTAGGAGAATGAAGAGAAGGAAGAAAGGGAAGGAAGAAAATAAGAAAGGTAGGAGAAGTATTCTAAAAAAAGATGGAAGGAAGAAACGAAAGTGCGATGGAAGGAAGGAGATAGGAATGACGGAAGGAAGGAAAGAAGGACCGGAGAACAAAGCAAAAGAGAGGAACAATGAGGGAAAAAAAGCACACACACACACACACACACACACACACACACACACACACACACACAGACGAAAAAAATGAGGAAAAATAATAAGAGGAAAGAGTAAAGTCGCAAAGCACTGTAGGGCAGACATGTTAAAAAGATGCAAAAACTGGACTGGTTTTCTCGCCTCACACTGCAGGCTGCAACACAACAGAACTTACTTTACATTTTTCCTCCGTGCTGAATTTTGGACTTCACTCAGATGACATCTTTTGCATTTTGCTCTTGGTACATTTAGACGATTTCATACAGTATAGGAGAGACTTTTTAAGCTGGGTGAGTTACATACAGTATAATCTTCATTCACCCTATCAGTATGAGAAGCCTTTCCTTAACTGAGCAAAAGCGTCAAGAGGGAATAATGCTAAACTATTACGTCACCGAATTCAAAGAGTTAAGAGCCATACAGTTTTGTCAGCCGGGGAGAGACAACTCGGTAAGAAATGGTTTAAGGGATATACAGGCGTGATGGGCACACCTTTGGCATTGTAAGCTCCGGGTAACTCGCACCATTTTTCCTATTCTGCTGGTAATGTGGGATGTTTTGCTGCGAGAGAAAATGAGGTGAGAGGCTTCCTTTAAACGAGTGATGCTGAAGTATGTTTTTTTTTTTTTTGTACGTCACTAATATTACACGAATAAATCAAATAATAAGCAGCTAGTCCTTATTCAAAGTGACAAGTTTTGAGTTCTTTCATGTTTTAGAGACCAAATATGAGAAAGAGTTGAGAATAACGAAAAGATTGAGGGGGTAAAAAAAGAAGAAAAGAAAGAGAAAATCTTTGTTGCAAACTTTACTATCCATTTTCAAACACTCAGTCCAAACTTCATCACGCATGGTCGATAAAGTCCAAGTTTTTTTATTCTAACTCGTCACATCACCATCCTGCTATTCGTTATGGAATGCCTTTAATGTGCAGTAATTATAGCCCGTCCTATAATAAATGGTCTCAAAAGAACAAGTAAATCTGTCGTTTTTGCTTTCCCTGTACTTCTTCGTGCTCCTTTGCCCTCTTCTTTTCCCCCATCAGTCTCGCTTGTGTATATATACTGTCGTTGATAACTCATTCTCTATGCGTTCCATAGGTCAAAACCACTTCAGTATTTCTGTCTTAACCTCTTCAATCAGGTGACTTTATTTTATTTTTTTTTTAATTCTGGCTAATTTTAGACGATTTATTCAGCGTAGGAGTAATTTTTCTCATTGGACGGGGTACATGTAGGTTTCATCAGTCCATTTAGTACGTGAGATCATCCCTAAGTTGAATACAGAGTCAGACGACTACAAGGACACGCTAAAAAAAAAGTCTTGGATAAAAAGGGTGTAAAGAATAACTGCGCGTGCTGTTACCTCTACCTCTAATCTGCGTCACCTATACACCCATAGTAATATTCTAAACGACTTTGGAGATTTTGTAGCAGCTCTTTCTTACTCATTTATTCTTCATTTGAAACCTCAGCATTTTCTTGTGTGATAATGATGTACAGTGTCGATACTGCAGTGATATAAATATCTTCAGAGAGAATGTCAGAGAGTAATATGGAGAATATATTGCTTTGGAAGAAGCATTACGAATTCTCATTTGTCCACCTGTTTCTTCTGTTACACGGAATGCAGTCCTCAAGCAACTCATATTCTCATTCTCGGCCTCTGTCCCTACATCCCATTCAACCCAAGTACGCCATTTATATATCATTCTTTTTTCTACCACATTACTTTAAAGCAGCATAAGAGAAGCATTAGGAATGTAAAAGCTGGAAAAAGCTAAATCAAACCCCCTAAAAAAAAAAAGTATCCTATGGAAAGTAAAATCATCTGGAGATGGCAACACGAAAGTGTACATTGTCATCAGATTGAAGGCGACAGCAGCTTCGGTACCACAATGTTTTTCACGCTAAAATCTGGCTATTGCTAAACGATTTACAGTACTTCGGATCTGAAGAGTCCCTTGGCAGTTTCTACTAATCCATTCATTTCCATGACTCTTATTACATATTGTTCTTTTAACCGCCAAGATTATTTTTTGGTCAGTTTTTGGAGATTCCACTTAGAAGGGGTGTTAAGATAAGATTATGTACATGGTGAACTGTTAATTACTTTCGACCGATGAAGCATTTGTCTTATTCTTGCTAATTCCAAATAAGTTTATTCCATTTGGAACAGATCTCTACTAGTAAGGGAGTTAAAGGTTATATCTCAGCCCTCCAGTTTGAAAAGTGTCCCTGAAGGTCAATCAAATCGAACGAAGATCGCAAGAATAAAATGGAAAAGTACGTCAATGGAGTGAAAAAAAAAAAAAAAAACAGTGAGCGTTCTAGGAGCACGTCAGTAGTATTTTTTGTTTTTCTATTTTCTGCAGTTTTTTCCCGGTTCGTTCACATTTTATTTCCCTGTTTCGAAAGTCACACACTTCCTCTTTCACTCGCTCTGTCTCTTTCTTCCACCCTATTTAATACTCCCGTCCATGCTCTCTTACTCTTCTCGTTTTGTGCAGCCTTCTCTACAATATTCTTAGCCAGATCTTTTTATAGATCTCACGTTGCGCCTCACTGTAATGCAGTGTACGGAATTAGAACAGCAGCATGAGACCCTTGCAGAATGAAAAGACCTCACTGGGCTTCCCACGCAAAGTTACTGGACATGGTTTAGCCTTCACAGCACGGGGACGCCTCCCTCTTTTACTTAATTCCGTGTGTGTGTGTGTGTGTGTGTGTGTGTGTGTGTGTGTGTGTGCAAACTTGCTAAAAGTCCCAGGTCTCCTCCACCAACATTTCACTTTCACTCGCCTCCAGTGGGTGGGAGGGTGGATGGGTGGATCTTTTTATGTCAGCAGGTTTCTAGGGGGATTTTTGCTGCGCTTTCACCAGCTGTTATGCAGTGCTGACTGGAGCTTGCCTGGCTATATTTCGGTTCTAGTACACCGGTTCAGCCTTCCCTCCCCCGCAAAAAGAAATAAAAAAAGGTTATTTTGCTATTTTTCCCTGATGCACTGACAGATTCCCTCGTTTCAAGCACACATTGCCATATCACATATCCAACGCCGAAGACCGGGTTATGTTGCCAGTGTAATCTATCCTGGTATTAATAAGCAGTTTCAGTCAGAGTGGGGTACATGTTAATGAAGACTGTATCAAACCGTTCAAGCTCTAAACGTGCACCGTAGGCCGAATATTCTTGCGAGGGGACAAGAAGAAAAAAAAATCAGGAGACAGCAAAGGTACCTGGAGCGTAAAGTAAAGGCAGATTAAACTACGGCTGTCTCCTCCAGTTCGAGAAGCCCACACTACCCTGCAGAATATTGAGGTAACAAATACAGGATCAATATGACGTGCTGAGGCAGAGTGGGAGAAACATAAGCTCAGGGCAAGGGAAGATTACGCTCCGGCTGGCTTTTACAGTTCGAAAAATCCACTCCAAGCCAAAGAATATCGTCGGGAGGTAATAAGAAGTGAATAAATATGACTCGCTAAGGCAGATGGGGTAACTTAGACATAAGGTACAGTCAGATTATATTGGTGGGATTGCGTAGCACCTAGATCCAAGGCTGTAGAACACTGGCTGGAATTCCCGATGCAAAGAGTTGATTGCTTTGTA